>NW_024039000.1:0-600000 GCF_016077235.1 Cyprinodon tularosa | reverse complement strand
GTGTAAGTCCAAACTCAGCACAACCATCTACCAGGAAACACCAGGGCTCTTCACGCTCTCCTCTATTGACTAGCTTTATGGAGACACTAATTTCATTTTTCAGCAGGACTTGGCATCAGCCAAAGTGCTAGAAGTACTAATACTGTAGTACTGTGCCTGCAGCAAACCATCCTGATATAAACAACACAGATATCCATTATGAGAAAGATGTGACATGAGAAACCCAACAGCGCAGAAGAGCAGAAGGTCACAACCAAAGCAAACTGAGCTTCCTCAGGAGTGCCCTGTAGTGTTGAATGCATATGCTTCATAATATTTTTAGCAGGCCCTATTTTATATAATAATCTAATTCATTGAAACAAAAAAAAAGATGATTTTTTTTTTTATTGAATATTGTCATATTCATCAAAACTAACATATCTTAACACTAGACAGGCATTACTCACCTGAGTAATCACCTGATATATGAGCTTAATCTAAGCCTTTAAGATGTAGTTATAATAAATTTTAAAATATATATATTGTAATTGATAAAGATCTAACCTGCCCAAGTACAATTAACAGCAATAACTACCTGATAACAGGTGCAAGCCTCAACTCCCACCCAGTACTGAGTGTAAGGACGTAAACCATGGAGTGTCTGCTGATGGGATGTTCCCTCTGATAGCTGCAAGAAAAGAAAAGCAGCAGGATAAAAATACCTTGTTTGCTCATATTTTAAAGAAAAAGAAATCAAAGCATTGTTTGACCAAGAGAAATATTGAAAACAACAAAAAACAGCTAATAGATTCAGTTGTAAATGTGTTTTTTGTAAGTGTGTGGTTTTATTCATTGGCATCATTTTACCAGAGTTAGGTTGTCCTGGTCCTCGGAAAACACTCTGAAGAGGCTTACAATCCCGTTGGGTTTAGCTGGGGGGAGGATGTCCACGACAGCTGAAGTTGATGAAACATCCAAGACAATAGGTGGGCCCACACCCTGAGGCGGAGCAGGTCCAGTCCTCCCACTGACCCATGGGCTGGAGGTGTTACCAGCTGAGTTTACAGCCCACACCTGTTGGCCACATACCAAAAAATTCATCCACTAAAGTGATCAAAGCACACCTTTAAGAATAATCTCAACAAACTACCCCCACCCTGTCGGCAGCATTTTAAATGCATTTCATGAAGTCTGACTGAGCAAGGCTTCTCTTAATTAACCAATATCCACTTGACCAACAAATGAGTACGAGTCAATTCACTTGACAATCCATCAAAACTACCATCAACACCACGAGCAAAACCTTTTCACCATGCAACCCAATACTAACATATCTGCATGACAATTACTTTTCACCTTCATCAAGGAGTTATTCACACACATACACAGTAATCTTATTTGTGTGCTTGTGTTGGGTATAATTAGAGGGTGTACACAGCGCAGGGTCAGGCGGGGTGGAGATTTGCATGTGTAAGTCATCTGTAGCCTGTCAGAAGTAGTGCAGAAGGCAGATGGATGGCTCTAAGCTTTAGTGTTGAAAGTGTGTGCCTGTGTGCGTGGTTTGTTGTTTGTGGCTATGACGGCAAGGTTTGTAAGTGTATGCATATACTTGCATGTGTGTTAAGAATTGAATTAACCTCAATAATAGTCAATTAGGCCGTAATCAATCAGACTGATTGATCTAAGTGACAGCACAGATGGACTGAGGAGGGAGAGGGGAAAGAAGAGGAGAAGATGGAGAGAGTGGAGACTGGAAGGAGGAAGGGATGGATCAGAAGATGTCAAGATACAAGCAGGAGGAGAAAAAAACGTCCAAGCTTCAAGGAATGGCAATGCACACACCTCAATGAAGAGCTGATATGATGGATCATTGTTGTGTATGAAAGGATAGAACTCAGCTTACAATAAATGAATTCAGTTCATCATTCTTCTGTTCTCCACTTTGTGTTTTCGTTTGAAATGTGGCCATTGTTGTTTTGCTGAAGCAGCAGTTTCAACCTTAAGCACATAACCAGATCAAAGAAATGTTCAAATCAGACAATATATCCTGCCTTATGTAAAACCAATAAATTGGGTAGGTACAAATGCAAATATCTATTTCCAGCGATAGCAACTAAGGCTGGACTTACAAATGCACTAATCTGAACCTTTCCATTGCTCTATAAAAACATTACAATAGTTTATTAAATGGTTTGATTGGCCAAAAATGATAAATTGCTGAAGAATACAATGTTGCCCAGCAACATCTATGTTCTTTCTTTCCATAGCAACAAAGTTAAGACCACAGCATGACGTATGGCTTTGAGTGATAATAAAAAGTTTGTGCCACATAGTCAGAAAAGGGAGTAAATGTTCAAATTTAAAGTCGGATCACATCACCTCGCCCTTGATCCAGTGTTAAAAAGGTACAACTCATGCCTTCGTCCTTATATCATCTACAAACTTTTTACAGCCTTCTCTACACTCTTGTCTTCTTGCCTCCTATTGGGCCATGATTCGGCTTGTTAGACACAAAATAAAAATATATCCTGTTAGCTGCCACGGCAGCAAAAGAGCCGCCATGGCAACAAACGACTTCAGTACGTTACCAAGCAGGATTTGAGCATTTTTATTGGACGGCGAACAGCAGGCTGGGTTTTAGTGCTCTGATAGGCCGACACAGTAACTTGGCGGGTGCATCTACTTGGGGTGAAGGGGCTAAGTTGTGTGAAAGTGGGCAGTAATTAAAAGCACGCATAAAGCTGTCAATAGGAGCTTATGACCCAGTGTAATTAGCCTAATATGATTTCTCTCTATTGGCCGTGGTGTGCTAAACTAGACTGACTCGTCCTTGTGTATGCTTGTAACACATAGGGAGAAAGTGCAGTACCCAGATATGCACACAGAATATTAACAGGTGGATGGATGAGCGAACAGATGGATAATGTAAGGAAAACAGAAAAAAATCACAAAGTGACTGAGAATAATCAGCCAGTAGGAGAATAACTTTTGGGGAAATAATTCACTCAATATAACAGAGTACAACTGTATACCTATGCTTATCGCCACCTCACACAAACCATGCTGTCCCTCCACCTCAGTCCCCCCTCCACTGCTGAATTCTCCAGGGACATGTAGCGGTCACCATTAAAAGGTCTTTCCAATACAAGCTCTGTTACCAAGCAGGATAACAGTTAATTCAATTGGCTGCCTGGTAATCAGGAAGTGGGGTGTTCAGAGGGCCCAGTGATTAATGGCTCCGTTGCCCGCTCGTCATCTCCCAAAGCTCCTCCTTCCCTCCGTCCTCATGTCATAAATTAGAAGTCTCGTAAATAAAGACGGCACCACAATCAGGCAAACTCAATCAATTACATCCGTTCACTGGCCTCGGCTCATACGTCTGACAGGCAGGAATGCTAATGTTATTGTTGCTTCCAAAGGGCTAACCTGTCAATTAGTGGGCCAATGCACAAGCACAACAGCATGATTATGGACTGCTCCATTTAACACCTGTCTGATTAGTTATGTGAATGTGAGCTTGTGTGTCTGTGATTGTTGGGGATAATGGGTGCTGGTAGGGATGGTGCTGCAGCAGGATGTTATTTTACTTCAGACAAGATGTTTAGAAAAATATTATTGCGTATCCTCTGGTGCTTTAGTACCATTAGTCTTGTCTTCAAATGAGGCTAATGGTGAAATTTAGCAAGGAACTGTTTAAGGTTACTGCGGAAGACTGGATTTGAAATCTTAGGTTTTATTAATTAATTCGATTCCTTATTTCACTTTATGCTCGAGCCAGAAGAACACAAACCAACTGCTACCTGACAACTGAGTCAAAATAACTAAGGACACTAATCAAGTTGCACCTTATGCATATAAACAGAGAACATTCTTTCTTCATGGTGTTTAGTGCTGATTTAGGTTCATGTGTTTTTATTTTATTGAATAATCCTTTAAAATGCACCTTTCTTTTTACCTGGTATTTGTATGTCGTGTAAGGCTGAAGTCCACTGTCTTTGAATGATGTGGAGACATTCTTATAAACAGATGTTGCTGTACCCGGCTTGTCTGTCTCCAAGGCGTCTTGTCTGCGGTGTATCTCATAGTGTAGGATCCTACCATTCGACAGAGCTGGGGAGGACCAAGTGAGAAGAAAGCTTGTCTGCAGGCTGGACTGAGGGTCAGTTGTGATATCTAAGAGTGGTGCTGGCTGACCAGCAGGGGGAGCCTCCAGCGTGCATACTGAGGACCAATCACTAGAAGAACAGCCCAGCACTGTGCAGGCTTCTACCCTCACTTCATACCTACACAGATAAAAAATTAGGATTAAGAATAAATACAGGGATATAAAAAAGTAATAAAAATACTTCTTTGGACAAAATAAATAAATAAATCAAATAATCACAAATTTTTTTTTTTTTCAGCCTTTAATTTAATAATGTCTTATAAATGTTTTCATACTACTAAAACTTTTCCACATCTTGTGAAATAAAATCACAAACCTAAATGAAGATAAAGAAAATGGAAAACTGATTCATCCATAATTTTTTTATTTTAAAAGGCTTAAAGCTACAGTGTGTAATTTTCAGCGACATCTAGCGGTCAGACTACAGACCGCAGCAACATGAACATCTCCCCCCCACCGCTTCTCCCCCCCAACAGTACGGCGAGCGTTACGGGACAAAATTTCTTCTACGACGTCCACATCACCTACCCTCTCAAGTGATGAGGTTTGTTTACATAGATAATTTTACAGATAGTATTTCATTAGTCTGTGTAGGGTATAGATTTCATGTAGACTTAAGATAATAAATATACCCGTTATTTTTTCTACATCGTTGTGACGTCTTGGTGAGCTGCTTTGCATGGTGATATAAACAGACGAAGTAATTGTAGTCATTAGTTTAACAGCGAGATTGTGTTCGCTGGAAGAATATATATCCCCCGTTTACAGAGTCCAAGTCATTTTGGTGGCACGGGGGTTACAACGCGAGGGAGAGGGAGAGGACGAGGGCGAAGGCAGGGAGGCCGTGCAGCTAGGGCCAGGCGAGAGAGGGGAGCCAGCGGGGTGAGAGCAGAGGAGGAAAGGCTTGAAGATCTCCAAAGGAGCCGGAGAGAAGTAACCGAGGTATATATCCAGAAAATTATTTTACAGAAAATTACTGAATCATTACCTGTGAAACGTCAGGGACGTTGCTGAATAAGTATACTGGAGAGTAACAGCATCATCACGCAGCATGTTATTGTTTTAGACAGGTCTGAGCATCCTGTACTCCAAAAACTGCAGTGATATTAGACAATTGTGTGTGTAGGATTAATTACCTGTCCAAGAGAAAACTGGCAACTTGAGCGTCACTTTGAAAACCTTTTTCCTCCATCAGTGACTTCCATCGTGTAAATGCCGTGCCAATGTTGATCCGTGTTTTTTGCCGTTTCTTGTCACGCTTGCGTTTATTCTCGTCGTGTTTCCGCTTCTTAGATGACGGGGGTTCGGTGTCCGCCGCTTTTCGTTGTGATACAGAGTAGGCATGATCCTCCATTCGTCTGATGTTTGGCCACACAGTGCCAAACAGTTTGCAAAGTCACTCACGCCTGCCGCCTTGTTCACCTTTCTTGTTACTGAGGCGCAGTATACCTGCTTCTTCTTCTTCTTTGGTTTCAGGCAGACTAAACGCTTCTCAGGCATAATACTGCCATCTACTGTTCAGTACCGTCTCAGTTAATCTCTCTCAACTTGCCGTAGTTATTTTTGAGCGTCATGGGAGATCTCGCAATCGCTAGTTTGTTGCCTCTGCGCTTGCCGTAGCGCAAAGATGTCAGCCTCCATGGCTGCGAGACCCGCTCCTATGTAATTATAAATAACGAATTCTAAGGCAACGCAAATATTATGGTTAAAAGGCTGAGCTCATAGGTGATGATAAATAACATAGTTATGTATAATATATTAAATTTCTGACTTTATATGCCTGTAATTATTACACACTGTAGCTTTAAGAGCAACTTCATAAAGACAGGTTATGTGATTTAACCTGGCTTTTATGAGATTTTTCTTTAGGCATTAAAACTCTGATCTACCTTGTTTGCGAAAAAATATTTTTTTGGTTGTAAAACATGGTAGAACTGCTGAGCTTAAATTTTTACTCACTCCTACATGTTTGCTGCAAAACTGTCTACATATCCATCATTATTCTGACAATTTACTGGACATTTGTTAAAATCCTGCTTCTGTGCCTAAAACCATCTGTTTGACACCCTCTTCAGATTGAAAAGAGGTTGCTGCATCTTATTTATGCTCATTGTTAACCTGGAAGAACTGACAACAGCAGCTCCATGCTAGGCTGTTGTGGTTTGCTTTAGGACTGATAAAAAACTGTAAATTAATTAGAATTTAGATTAAAAGTACTGTCCTTTTTTCCAATTGCCTCTGTCTCTGGTGAAGACAGTGGGGAGAGATCCAACTGCTCTGTTGCGAACCAATCATCACAGGAACTGTTTTGTTCGCTATGTTTGTGCTGCTGTGTTCCAATGTCAATCACAGCAGAGACGCTGCCCACCTTTAAACACCCCTACCCATTCTGTAGTCCTCCGCCTTTTAGAAATTGATTTCAAATATTATTTGTGGACAGAAGTTGGGCTCTGGAGCGATATAAATTGTACTCTAACAAGTAAGGCCTCTTGCAATGAACTATAACAGCCAGAGCCCAAGATCATGAAGGTGGCATGATAAAACATGATAAAAAACCGAATGAAGAAAATCCTACGAGAGAACTTCCCTGCATGGCAGAGTGGAGTAGCCTCCACTAAGGTGGGAAAACAGACCACAAAGTTTACACTGGGGAGAGCAAAGCGATCTGGTTCAACCCAAAAATGACCAAATTGCATATGCTACAGGCAGTTGGAGAATGATTATGAAAGGAAGATGACGTTCTAAGCCAAGGTGTTGGCGGTCATAATGGTAACAATTAAAACAACAATAGTAATTATGGATATATTTTAAAGTCCATCTTACATAAAAACAAAAGTTAAATTTAAACAAAAAGTCAAACTAATAAAAGTTACATTTAAACTATTAAATATCAATGATAAAACATTGAAAAGCTGACTTTGTCGGCTCCTCGATCTTAAGCCTCTGTGGCAGAAAATGAGTAACTGTCAGACTCAAGAGGAAGATTTCAATCTAAACAGCTCACAACACCTGTTTGATCCATACTATTCCAAAAAAAAGTAGTCCCTAATTAAAAACATAAGACATAGCTGGATTTTGTATGGAGCCAATCACGGAACATTAAAGGATGAAAATAAAAATCCCTCTAGGCACAAGTCTGAGATTTGCACTTCACAATGGCACACATTCTCTGGTGGCTGTTAATTTTCTGTTTTGTTTTTTTCCGAAATCATACATGATATTTATGTTAAATCATTGTGTTTTTCTTTTTTATTTAATTGCATGTTTTTTTTTTTTTTTTAAATCTAATCATCACATAAACAGGTTTTTAAACATATTACTGCAGTTTCAGTAACACTGCACATTACACACAAAAACATAATTAGCACTCTATGTGGAGGTGAACCTTTATACAAAAGTAAGATTACATCTTAGTTCGAATTGGAAGTATGTTTTTCTGTTTTTGAAAGTGGAAAAATCAGAGAGAGAATCAGACTTACCTATGGTAAGGACTCAGTCGATGCAATATGATTTGCTTGTCATAAAAGGAACTATCTTCTGGAGTAAAGATAGCACTGGTGATGTTGAGCTGGACAGGATCTCTCAGATACACGGCGTAGCTCACTATTTCTCCATTAGGTCGAGCTGGAGTCTGCCACTCTACTCTAACCTGGTGACAAAAAGATAGAAAATAAGAGCTTACTAACTTCTCAATAACAACTTCTAGAGCTCTTGACTCAGGTCTGTTTAGAAAGATCAACCAACCCGGGTTGCCTCCAGTGATGTTAGCGTTGGGAGAGCCACACCAGATGGGACTGATGGATGAGTTTTTGCTGTGGCTACCTCACTGCTTACAGCACCTCTGCTGTTGTTGGCCCTGACAACATAGCTGTACTCTATGCTTGGCAGGAGAGTGAAGTCGTGATAGTGGGTGTCTGTGCCAACGTAGATAACTTCACCATCTCTGCAGAGCTCATACCCAGTGATGATCCCATTAGGATGATCGGGGGGTCTCCAGGTGATCTCAACGGACTCTGGCCCCGTAACCTTTTGATAAATAGTTAAAGGAAAACACTTTAAACAAGGTAGAGACTTCAGTGTGTAAACAAACTACTTGTTGGTGACATTAAGTGAACTTAGATAGTTGTTTATGTTGTACAAAAAGCAAACCTACTGACCGCTATGCTTGTTTTACTGATTTTGATTTTTAATGTTACTGCTAAGGTTTTAAAAACTGAAACTGTATTTTATTTACCACAAACTGAAAAAACAGTTTTAACGCCACATTAGAGATAAAAACCACCTTAAGAGTTGGGACTGCCAGATGTGTTGGGGGAGCTTCCTTAGTAACAACGGTTGTCGTATTGCTGGTAGTGCAGCCACCTCTGGTACAAGCCAACAGAACCAGCTGATAGGACGAATGCGGCTGCAGATTTGACAGCACTGTACCAAAGTCTCTCCCACGATAGGCCTCTTTGTTGTTCATTTTCAGGATATATTCTGTCACCTCTCCGTTGTGCATCAGCGGTTTACTCCATGAAATGTTTATAATATCAGAAGTTATGGCATCCATTGTGGGGGGATCTACCATCTCAGGTGGGGCCTCTAGCGTTGTGATGTTAGTCCAGGGGCTGGTTGTACATCCCTCAGAAGTGCAGGCTGTCACTGAATAGCTATTAGGAAATAAAAGAAATGAATCAAAACTCCCTTGTTTTGTGCTTATTTGCTAAATTACCTTTTAAGCAGATGAGTGATCAGAAATTAATAGAAATGAAAGACACAAATACCTGTAAGTTGAGAATGGATGCAGGTCTTCATCTGTGTAGGTCAAGACAGTCGGGTCAAAACTGAATGAGAAGCTGACATTATTTCTCTGTATCCTGTAGGACTTTATAACCCCATTTGGCTCCAAAGGAGGAGTCCAGGATATCACCAGCTCACTGGGTCGGCCATGGACGTGTCTCACTCTTGGAGCGGTGAGGCCACGAGGAGGGGCTTGTCTTGTTGTAACAGTTACCCAGGAGCTGCAGGTGTGTCCGGCTGGGTTGTGAGTACAGATGCTAAACTCATATTGGGTCCAGGGACGCAAACCGGTCACGGTATAGGAGAGGGATTCGGTTCGCTGAGGGGATATTTCTGGGAAGAGCAACTGTGGGAGGCATGAAGGATGATAGAGGTGGGTACTTAAGTCAAGAATTTAAGTTTTGTTACAAATAAACTAAATAAAACTATGTTTAAAGGGTGGAACTGTATCTGTAACGACTATATGAGTACAATCCAAGCCTTAATATATTCTTTCATGCAGTTTAAATTGATTGGAGTGATCCCTATAGTATTTCCCCTACCTTTCCCCCATCGGTATCTTCTTCATTTATTTGCGATGTCCCGCTCTCTTTCAGTCTCCTCCAAAGCAGAGAATATTCTCCAATTGGCCCATTGGGTTGTGAGGGAGGCTCCCAAGTAAAGGACACATGGTCAGAGCCAACAGAAAGAGGCTTAGGGGGCAGCTGCAATGCAGGTGGTGCAGCCGCTGTGGTGATGTGCTGAGGAGGGCTGTGCGTGCATCCTGCCGAGGTACAGGCTTCAAGAGTCAGAGAGTAAACAGTCCATGGCTCCAAACGACGAAACAGGAAACTCCGTGATAACCCACTGAACTCCAGGTTCCCCTCACTGTACAAATTATACATCTGGAGAAATGAATATGAGAAAGAAAATAGTCAAAGAGGCTGTGCAGATGGGACTTAAAGGAAACTAGAAAAATTAACTTCCTTTTTAACTGTTTACCTGTTGCTATATTGTTAAACTGCTTGCAGATTATATAGAGATGTCAAAAATAACAGCTATAATGAACTATACAGTGGAACTAATACAGTATCACCTGCCTTAACCCCAAACTAAGAATGATTATTTATTTATTTTGCCTAAGACGCTGACAAATGGAAACAGTCATACACAATCACTAAGCCATGAGACTTTGCAATTGATGAGGGCCTAAAAACACTTCAACCCCATTGAAGCATCTTAAATACAGACCTTTTATGGGTTAGGGTTAGGAACATTTTCTTAAATATAACGTTTAAAAAAAACTCTTTGAATAGCCCGGATTATGCTCATATAGTATAAGACTTAACTACGACTAAATCCAAGGTATATACTTCCATAAATAATAACACTTTTAGTAAGTATTATCTGTCAATTGTTATTGCTATACGTTTTTGTCTTATTTATTTCAACAAAAATGTTGTCACACTGCAAATGGAAATACATTTAATTATGTATTTCATTATTGTTTGCTTTCAGATAAAGTTGTTCCACTATCAAAAGTGTGATACATCATGACACCCCAAGATTAGTACCGTGATGACTCCATTTGGAGAACGTGGCTCCTCCCAGCTGAGCAGCAAAGCTCTACCCTCCTCCTTCTGCTCTATTGTAATGTTTCCCAGACCTGCTGGGGAAGCCTCCAAGGTCATGACCTCCACCCATGGACTGGAAACAGAACCTGAAGCGGAACCAAACAATCAGACTCACTAAGGGTATATTCATAGCACATTTCAAATTTCATTTTTTTCATTTTCCAAAGTACCTGCCCGATTCACAGCTTCCACACAGAGACTGTACTGACTGTATGGGTCAAGACCAAAGACTGATGCCTCCAACACTGAACCCTGAAAGATAGAAAACATGTTAAGAACCAGAATTCTCAAACTCATGGGCCAATTAGACAGCTTTGGTTAACTATGAAGCTATAAAGCACGAAAACTTAGAGTAGAATGATGTCAAAAATCACTGAACTAACTGAAGTGAAGACAGTAACAGACATCAACAGATGCTGGGAGCAATTTAGGCTCTACTTTAACCAAAACTTCAGTCTGAGAAGGACGACTTGCACTTTAGTTCCAAATGTGAAAACATGGGATTTTACTAACTGATATACTCAGTGAACAGACTACTTTCGGTACTATTAGTAACACATCCTAATAAAAGTGTATTTCTCAGCCTACTATCCCTAAATGCTGTAGAAACATGCCCAGTAAGAGATAGTGTACAATAATGTGTAACCAAAAGCTTATGTTTACATTTTATCGCTGCTGCACTTTAGAAATAGTTATTTCTTGAGAGCTATACTGAACGAATTTTTGTTTTTCACACACTCTGTGTGTACAAAATTACAAAGTTTGTCTAAGTCAAAGTTCTTTTTTGTCCCTGCAGTTTCTGCTGCTGTTTATGTGTAAGAAAGCAATATTGAATTTTAAGGTGAGGGGATGTAAGAAGGGTCTTTTTTTTCAGCTTTTATTGTCATTAAACTGTCACAAGTACAGTGCAACGAAATGAACTGTGCGTTTAACCCATCTCCTTAGGGAGCAGTGGGCTGTCATTGTGCGATGCATGGGGAGCAGAGTGGAGTTAAGGATCTTTGCTCAGAGACCCAGAGTGGCAGTCTGTGGGACTGGGGCTTGAACTTAGAAACTGTAGATTCCAAGCACAATGCCCTAACCACTAGGCCGCCACTTTAAATACATATTTTTTTCTGTTCATTTTTCAAACTTGACATTATTGAGTAAAATATCATTTAACATTTAACCAATCATGCACTTCCCAATGGATACTAACATTTTCTTTGGTTTATGAAGTTATAACACACAGCCAAACTGCAATCAACTCACCATTTTCAAATGTCTATGGTGATATAAAAAAAAGTTATTCTTTAAATAGCTCTTTTCGTTACAAATGGAATAAATGAAAAGCTGGCCTTAAGACCAAAATGACTGAGCAAGCGTCAAAAGACAATACTGAAAAGCTGATGGTGAAGTGGGTCAAATGCCAACATGACAGCCAGCCAGAGGAAATTAGTTACACAATCAAATCCTGTCTGAATAAAACCAGAGCATCAACCATCAAAAGGGGAATGAAAGGAACAATGGAAACTAAGATGTCATAACATGGGATTTATAATATCAATGTTTCAGCATCCAGGCTCTGACACGGTCAAGTGAGAAACCCATGCCAGACACAGAGACAGCGAGAAACGTAGCAGGAAATGTCTGTCCCTGGTGGGTGATTTCAAAGCCTCCAGATTAAGTATTTATGTCGCACATGCACCATTTCATATCATCTAAACAAACGCATACTAAACAAGGGTGTGTGCCAGTAGCTTTAGGCAGTGGGACCCGGCCCAACACCCTGGCAGATGCAGGAAAAGTGTGTATGTGTGCGTGATACAGTGAAAACACCATTTACTAATTGATAAGAGGCACACTGTTGTTTCAAAAGGCCCTGGCGTGCGATGACGAGGAAGTTTGGGAGCACGAGGCTCCTGGATGTAGCATTTATACCCAGTCTTTGTGTTGATTATAACTGGGAGCTCTGAAGCAGCTATGAGCGTGATATCTCCACATTTGTGTGAATGCATAACACAGGAGGGTATGCTTCTTTCAAGTGTTGAGTCCGCAGATCAAGTTTTGCTTGCACATAATTAAGCATATGTAAAGAGATTAACTGCTAACGCACTTCCATGCAACTGCAGCAGGATCAAAAAGGCTCACCATTTTCACAGAACCAAAGGAAATCCCCCCAAAATCACCGTGGCGTGGCACCAAGGCAGAACTGTCTGAACAACAACCAGAATGCATGTACTAACTATATTCATGTCTGGAAGCCAACACATTTTTCATTCACAGTAAAACAGGATTAATAACCCCCTAGACACAAGCTAAATCCTCCTGCAAATCACAGCACTTCTCACTAAAAGAGGGAGGAAAGACCACAATGACAATGTGCGGCGAGAGAGAGTGGGGGAAAGAGAAAAGACAAAGGGGTGGAGGCAGTTCAAAAAACATGGTAAAAATTTACATTTTAGTAAGGCAACACATGGAAGGGGTTTAGGAGAGACTGATATGAAAAAGTGAGATGTAGGTTAGTTAATAACTGATGAAGCAAATAAAAAAGGAAGTTAGACAGTGAAGGAGAATCTCAGCGAAGTAATGGAGGAGTGGAGGAGGCCAATGCTAGAGAGAAAAAGATAGATGTGGCAAAAGAGAAAGACAGATTAAGTGAGCCAGAATGAGAGATCTCTCTACCTTAAAAGCCAGTGAAATATGTGAGGCATGTGGCCTATAAAGCGGTTAACATATGCACATTGTCAATAGCAGCATCTGGCGCTGGCAGATTTTATAGGAGCGTGGAGACTCTGCTACATGCCTCTAGATGGCAATACATTCAAACACTTTATCACTGAAACACACCACATTAAAAGGCTGCTCGCTGCAACACACACACAACAATTAAGGTCTGACCGTGAAATTCACACACACACACACACACACACACACACACAAACAGGTGAGCAGAATGTTAATAAATGCTGCTGAAATACACAACTATCTAAAGGCATTAACAACTACCACAATAACGATTACACTGAAACACACGCTCACAAACATACGTTCATAGTAAGAACAAAAAAATGGTGAACATTTTAGGGATTTAGTGAATTTCTTGGTAAGATATACAAACAAAAATATAAAAATATTAATGGAAATAAAACTTTTTTTTTATATATATATATATTTGGATAAACCCAGATTAAACACTGGAAAGGCAACCTTACATCTGTAAATTCTGATTTGATATACAAGATTTACATTATTAAGCTCCAAGTTTTTGTATTTTTTTGCCTGCATCACATTTTACAGTATTTGATGAGGATTTTGACATTACCTCAATATGAGCTATACATATTATTCCTCACCTTTACGTAACTCATCTAGATAAAACTGAGCATTAAACATCTTAGACAGATGTTGCAGTGAGAAAAAAAGAAACAAAATCAGTTATGCATTATCCCAATGCAATATTGGGTAAGTTTTGACTGAATTGCGAGTCTCTTCACATGATACACAGATACATATAACAAATTATTGATTATTGATGCACAGTGACAAGAGTTAATTAATTTACCTTTGTTAATTATGATGAATAAAGATTCTAATTAGGAGGTAAGTTTTGGTAAAAAAAAACAAAAAAAAAGAATAAAGGTTTTTAAAACATAACTGCTTAAAGTATGTTCATGCAATGTAAAGTATGTGGTGCAATCACAACATGTTAATCTACCTGAAATTCATAAATTAGATTTGTTTCACAATCAGAGGGCTGTGGTTAATCTAATTCTTTTACACTTCTTTTTTAATAGCGCACTTCGCACATCTATATAATGTGACGGGTGAAAAAGGAACCAAATTTATAAAAGGACTCCCACACACTGTCCATCTTGCATTAAAAGACATTTATCTGCACTGTTTTGGAACTTGACCTTCTTTAGGCAAATTTAATGCCTACATGCCATAAGTAAGACAATGTGTGGGAGTCCTTTTGCACATTATGACACTTATATTTTTAGAAATTTTTTCCTTCAACTTCCTCTGTGAACCCTTCTGGGTTACTCTCCTACTTATCCCCATAAGTGTGTAACCAATACAACCACAATAAACTAAGATAAAAAAATCTTAACATTTATAACTTTGAGTTTGTGATTTACTACCATGCACCAGTACATACACAACATTTTTTCCCTAGCAAGATGATTCCAGATAAATTTCATTGAGACTAGTAGAAATAAGACTTCTGATAATCTTCAGATTATCTGCTTTTATAAAAGTTAAATATATTAAGAAAGGATTTTTTTATTTGAGTGTTTCTAATGTGATACTCACACAGTTGTAAAACTGCTGTAGCTGGAACCAGCTCAGTTTTACCAATCAACGGTTTAACAATCACAATGGCACACAATTTTGTTTCCATGTTTTGACTACTTTGGCCACTAAAGCTGTAGAAAAAAGAAAACATAAAAGCTGTTATTTGTTCTATTAGGCCTTTTTTTTTTTTTTAGAGAAAAAGACATGGTCAGCTTATGAAGATAACATTAGGAGCTGCAGAGTAAGATATGAAAGGAAAGGGTTCTTGTCAACTTAAATTCAGTGGGATTCACTGCATGCATATGTGCCCTGATGATCAAAGTCATCCGTTAATCATACAAAATGCAGCAGAGAGGAGCAAGGAGCGAAGAGAAAGAAGGTAACGATGAGTGTAAACAAGAAAGAGGAAGAGAAAAGAAGAGTGATTTGGACAGAGAAGATGAGACAGGAAGAGGTCTTGCTAATTTATACATTAAAGTCCTCAACACAATTTTGAGCAGCGAGTACAATAAAGAAAACTATTCAATCTTTTTTCCTCATTCTAAATTCACTGGACACTGTGCACTTCTGCACAAAAATCCTTAGCAGACATAGCTTCTAGGAATATGATGTGTTGAAATAATAAAGCAACAATTTTGGACCCATAAGTCTATGTATACTAACAAGTGAACATCTGCAAGTTTGTTTTCCTACTCTGACTACTGGATCCCTAAAGCTGTAATGTATGTGCACAACATTGCCTTTTATGTGTGTTCTGATGTTCAGGTAGAGAGGCAAAGTAAAGTCAAAGGGACAGTGTGTGATACTAATTAAGAATAACCATGTGTATTTGTCAAAAGAATTATGCTGATTATATCACAAAGACCCCAGAACTGAGTCCCGCAGAGAGATAGAGAAACAGAGCCAGACCAGCATTAGCATATGGCTACACACATGTATGCATGAAAAAAGAAACAGAGACACATATCCTCTTTGTCTCCCATTTATACACAGATCCAGCATGCAGATATGCAGGTAAGAAATGGAAAAATATGACTTGATAATATACAAAAGGTTACCACATATGATAAGGTCTCAAAAAGTTTTGGACAGAAAACACAAAATCCTCTTTTATTATTTGCATAAATTTGATAAGAATATATATATATATATTTCTATCAGTTTAAATTCTTCTTTAGATAAAAAAAACAGAAGATAAATGTTGTTCTTTGCCTTAATAGTTCAGTCTATTAGTCCAAGCTGTTCCCTGAGCAGCCCTGTGAGAGCAATAATTGTTTTCAGAGGTTTCTGAGGTGAGCTAGTGCACCACACACTGATCCAATGCACCCCATGCCAAGCTCTAAAGCCAAATTTGTATGTGTGTGTCTGCATATTTATATGTGCATACCTAATTCAATGCTGCTGGAACGATTGCCCTGTGTCTGTTTACAAATGCCCTGCATGGGTGTCCCTGCTAGTCAGGATGCGTTAGACAAACCCTGACACATACAGCCATCCGTGCAATACGTACACACAAAGGCATGTGAAGACACACCCACTGACACACGGAGTGCCATTAGGCATGCATTTTGTCTGTGGCCAGCACCGATGTAGAGAGGGACTGTAGGGGCTTGGAACCGGCTTACCCACTTCACACCGACATCTATGATTGGCTTTGGCGGCTCAAGACCCCAGGAGCAGCAAATTTGTTGTGCATATACAGTATCATATCTTGTGTGTTTGGTTCTGTGTGTGAAGTGGACAAAGACTAGTGGATGTATACTTAAAATACTAGCACTGAAATCAAAACAATTGAGTATGAGTTTGTTTTCCATCAGTACCCAAAAATGTATTGATATCAATAAATCAGATATGACTTTTAAATTAATGACCTTCTTATTAAACGTGAAGCTTGTTTGATTCTTAGCATAAAAGAAATTCATGAAAAAACGCAGTCTTAGATAAAAACATTTGTTGATTAACAGCAACAAATGCAAAGACATTTTTATCAAAAAACTATAAATGCCATATTCAGGAGCTGGCAAAGTATTCATCTTCTTCTTGCCAAAGACGATAATCACAATCAGTGTATTTTATTTGGGATTCTGAGTGTGATGCCAAAACAAAGTAGCATACAGATGGGAATACAAAATAAATAGTAAAATTTACCTTATATTAGATACCCCTAAATTAAGTCCAGGGCAAAAGCTTCTTATTAGAAGTCAGGTAATGGGTCATTGGAATCCACATCAATTCAATATAAATATATCTGTTCTCTGAAGGCCCTAGAGTTTTGTTAAGTTGAAGGGACCATAATCAAATATTTGCCGGGGTCAGAACGGGCAACATTAAATCCTAAGTGAAACTGCTGGGTAAGGATAAGGATAAATACAGTGAGATTGTTATTCATTCTGGCAGTAATAACACCCGGTTAAACCGATCAGGTCACTAAAATTAGTGTTGCTTGGGTGTGTAGGTTTTTTAAACCATTTTTGGATTCCGTAACTTTCTCTGGTCCCCTCCCTGATCTGACCAGTGATGACATGCTTAGCCGTATGTCATCAACCAACATAATGGCAATTACCTTAGATCCAAGTAGTATGCAGTTCGTCATATATACACACACACATCACTTTCAGAAAGATGGTATCAGTATGGTATCAGCCAATACTGCACAGTCAGCCAGGTATTGGTATCGGGGCCTAAAAATAGCATTGGTGCAACACTAATAGAATGTGAAGAAATAAAAGTATTTCCTCACAACTATGTCCTCTCTGTCCTTTTTAATAACCTTCAGGATTAATCTAACAGAGTTCTCATCCCCAAGAAGAAGGTTTCACTTTAGCAGATCATTATCAGGTAGTGCAGTTATACATTTTAAAGAATGTAGTTCACTTTCTCTTTCCTCTGTGTCGCTGAGCAGTGCTGCAGAGGGCAAAAGTTTACGTTATTCCCCTTCACAAGTTGATGATTTTGTTGATGGGGTTGCTAGTTCTCTGCGTACTGCCTTAGACAATTCAGCCCCTTTGAAAAGGAAAAACTTAAAAAACAGAAAGCTGGCTCCCTGCTTTAATGCAGAGCTGTGCAACCAAAATGCTAGGAAACTAGGACCCTTCGTAAAGCAAGAGCAGCACATTTATCATCGTTAATAGAGGAGAATAAAAATAATCCAAGATATCTTTTTAATACAGTTACTCACCCAGACCCATAGCTCTGTTGAACCAACCATCCCACCTGCTCTAAGCAGTAACGATTGTATGGGATTCTTTATAAATAAGATTGATTTTATTACAAATAAGATCATAAGCACTCCATGAACTTTGATTGGTTTATCTCTGGAAGGTGACGTAGCACCTGAGGTAGCCAAAATATCTTAACCAGGTTTAAACTGCTTTGATCCAATTGAACTTTCAGAGTTAACAAAACTATTGTCTTCATCTAAGCCTTCAAGTTGTTAAAGGAAGTATACAGGGACCTGGAAAACCCATCAACAAAAGCATCAATTTGTGAAGGTGAAAAAATTAAATATTTGCCCAAGCAGCACCTGTAGCAATTGTGAATACACTGATCTGCTATCTTTGCCTGCATGCATGGGGGGGCAGAGCATAGCGATCCTATTAGCTTGTAGTACGCATTCGCCAAAAACATAAAAAAATTGGAAAATCATAGTGATGAAATTAACTGCTAACACACAATAATTGTACAGGTGTATTAACAGCACAAAAATGCAAAACCGGAATTATATTTGCCTATGATTATTCTCCATTTTCATGGCTGTTATTATGTTTTCTTCCAGAAAGGGAGATCATCATAGAAAGAAGTTGAAGAGTGCACATGTAGTTAAGTGAGGGATGGTGAATGAGAGCTATGTATAAGGAGGAGGGCAATCACTGAAAGCAATTGTAAGGAATTAGATGGAAGGGTAAAGAAAATTTATCTTGAAGAACTGCAGATGCGAAAGTATTACTGCCAGTCAACCCATGCAGTAAGAGAAGGTGAAGAGGAACATGCATACATACACCAACTCCGTGGCTATGGCATCCAAGGCTATGGCATCACAGACAGGAGTATTTAAACCGTTTCACCTGGTGAGTAAGTACTTGCATGAATAGATTTTTTTTGTCAGCAATCTTATGGTTTTGAGCAGATGTTGTTTGCAAGGTGAGCTTAGTCTGATTCCATATTTCCTGGCAATGGTGACAGTAAAATCTAGCATATGGAATGGTCAAGTTAGGAAAAGAGGACGAAAGCAGAGAAGGCTGATATCTGAAGGACATCAATTACTAAGGCTTGGGAGATGGCAGGAGTATTTCTAGGGTCAAAAGTCCAATATATGTTTTGAATGCAATTTTACTTTCATCTGGTTCTCTGATTTGAACAAGATAGTGTTTCTGAGACTTAAATTAGTGAAGACTAAGACAAGGGTGTAGAGTTGAAGGAAGAATACTTTTTCCTCACTGTCATCTGATACAATTATCTGTAGTCAACACTGAGTGGGAGGGTCTTATCTTTCTTTCCCTAAAAAAAAAAATCCAGCTCCTACTGAGAAAGACGATGGGCAAATACTACCCACATTCAGGAAATCACTTGGTCCAGGCTTGAGAGTCTGAATAATCCCCCAGAGGGAGGGGAAATACCAGGGAGAAGATCAATGACACACCCATAGGGATGATTCAGAAGTAAAGAAAGCTCTAAATCCTTAATGAAGTCTTCCTGAAGACTTATAACCATAGAAAGAAAATTGAATAAATTAGAAATGCATCCTAAAGGAGCAAATCATAATAATCAAATTAAAGCTACAGTGTGTAATAATTACAGGGATATACAGTCAGAAATGTAATATATTATACATAACTATGTTATTTATCATCATCTACGAGCTCAGCCTCTTAACCTTAATATTTGCGTTGCCTTAGAATTCGTTATTTATAATTACATAGGAGCGGGTCTCGCAGCCATGGAGGCAGACATCTTTGCGCTACGGCAGCGCAGAGCCAACAAACTAGCGATTGCGAGATCGCCCATTACGCTCGAAAATAACTACGGCAAGTTGAGAGAGATGAACTGAGACGGTACTGAACAATAGATGGCAGTATTATGCCTGAGAATACTATCTGTAAAATTATCTATGTAAACAAACCTCATCACTTGAGAAGGTAGGTGATGCGGATGTCGTGGAAGACATTTTGTCCCGTAACGCTCGCTGTACTGTTGGGGGGAGATGTTCATGTTGCTGCGGTCTGCAGTCTGGACGTTAGATGTCGCTAAAAATTACACACTGTAGCTTTAAACTCAAAATGGGGAAAACAGTTAACTACATTAAATGTGATTTAATTAACAGAAGATCTCTTTCTTCAAAAAGTCTTTTAGTTAGACTTGATTTGTGATCATCAATTCATGTCTTACAGAAACTTGGCTGCGGCAAGAGGATTATTTAAGCATAAATGAGGCCACTCACTCTAGTTATTAACATTTTTACAAACCCAGAAATTGTGGGCAAGGTGGAGGAGTAGCAGCCATCTTTCAGTCTGATTTACTGATTAGTCCAAAGCCAGTTAATAATTACAACTCGAACATTTAACCCATACTTTCCCTCATCCAAACTGCAAAGCAATAAAACCTTTTCATTTTGTAACTTGTATCATCCACCAGGTTCTTACTCTGAACTTTAAGATCAGTTTTCAGAGTTACTATGTGTTTTAGTGTTAAATAATAACTAGATCATTATAGTTGGGGATTTTAACATCCATGCTGAAACTGAAGGTGATAGCTTAAGTACAGCATTTAATACCATCTTAAACCTTTTGGTATGGTTCAAAATGTGAATAGTCACACACATTCTCACCATTATACTTTGCACCTTGCTGACATATGGTATTGAATGTGAAGGGATAACAGTATTTCCTCAAAACCCTGTCCTCTCTGACCACCTTTTAAAAAATTCCTAATATTTCTCCTCCCAAAGTAAGGTTTCACTTTAGCAGATATTTGTCAGATAATGCAGTTATAAATTGTAAAGAATCTGTTACACTTTCTCTCTCCTCTATGTTGCTGAGCAGAGATGCAGGGGGCAAACATTTAATGTATTCCCCTTCACAAATTAAGGATTTTGTTGATGTGGTTATAGTTCCCTGTGTACTTCCTTAACAACATAGCCCTTTTGAAAAAGAAAAAACTAAAAAAAGAAAGCTGGCTCCCTGGTTTAATGCAGAGCTGTACACTTAAATTAATGCTAGGAAATTGGAGAGAAAATGGTGCTCCACAAGCCTACAGGATGCCTACCTAGTCTGGAAAAAACAGTTTACTGCTGCATAAAATGACCCTTCCTAAGACACCCCTTGTGGAGTATACCAAGCTTTTATAAAAAATATGTTTTCATGATTCCTTGCTCTTTATTGACTCTGACCTGTTATCTGGGATGAGCCTCAGCACTGATTTATGTAACAATTTCTCTACAATGCTAAGAATAAAAATCGTTCAAATTTAGTAAAACATTTTTTTCATTTTAGAGAAGGTTATTATAACTGTGGATTGCTTCTAGGGTAAAGAGATGGCAGAAGCCTAGACTGAGAGTCCGATCTTTAAATAAATTTTTTTTTTCCAGTAATCACAAGGAACAAGGAAGCAAAGCAGAGGGACCTAGGAGCTGAGTATAAACGAAGGAACTGGTTCCATGCATGAGAGCAAAATGATCTGATATCTGCCTTAAGGAGTCTGCTGATCTCCAGATTATGCTTAATATGTTGCTACTGTTATATGCTACAGCAAGGAAGAATGAGCAGCAACACCCATGTACATAATAAATCCAGGAACTTTTGAAAGCCTGTGGTAGCATTTCCATGCACATTTACCTGAGTAATTTCAATTTCCCTGTGCTTTACTTTGGCACTTCTAGTACTAGTGCTTTCTGTTTTTCCTGAGGCTTTTGATGGACTGGGTTTTGTAGAGCTGCAGCGCTTTTTCTACCAGTGGCAGCAGTAATGAAGGTGTGTGTACAAATGCACTTTTTAATATAACTTTAGTTCTTCACTATTTTTTAGTACATGTGAAAAAATGTATCTATATAGGTAGTTTATCAAGAAATAGCATACTTTTAAATCTGTGTCCAAGGCCGGACATACAATGTACGTTTTTTTTGCCCTTTTTTAGGACTTCTCTAGGCGTACGAGAATTTTTCGGACAGAGCCAAGTTTCAGCCTCACTCTGTTCCTGTAGTATACAGGGGGTAACAAGGGGCAATTAGCCACTCACGACCACCTCCAGATCAGGAATTGTAAGGTTGGTAGAAAATCAAACATGTTCGGAATTCAGTCATCCCTTGTAAGGTGTTTGTGAACAAATCCTACTATCCTACGAGCACCTATCAGCCAATTTACCAGAACATTGTGCCCTGTGCAACAAGGGGAGTTGTTCTTCTTCTTCCATATTGACCAATCCGACCTGTGCCATCTCTCTGCACAGAGTCCAACGTGTGGTTTTTGGACATGCAGTGTGGGTAGGTAGATTGCATCAGAGCGTCGGACCGTACAGTGTAAGAACATGCATTGTTGGCTCTGAAATTGTAAACCCTCCAATTTCTACATACAGTTTTAGCTGTAGATGGGTACAACGCTTAAAAATGTCATACAGTGTATGACTTAGTGACTGCCTAAGTGGCAGACCCCTGGGTCTTGAGGGCAGACCATTGTGGGCTGCCTACTTAGCCACAATGGGAGTGGGATCATCACCTAACTGGCAGCCATAAAGTCCTCACTCACACAGTCAGTCAGTCAAGAAGCTGTTTTAACCGAACCACAGCTGCCCAGGGTGGAGCTATTGACGCCACTTCTAAATTATATCATCTGCAGCCAGTAGTAAAAATCAGATGCAGTAACCACTATTTAACCTGAAAAGGGCACCAAGCAGGCGGTTTTAGATACAAGAGCAGGACTTTAACAAATGTGGAGTAAATTGTTAAAATAATGCCTGGAACATGAAGAAAACACCATAATAGATATTTCTATATAGTTTATCAGAAAAAATTGGTAATTTAGAGGTAAATAATCCTTTGAGCTCACTTTTGTGGTTGCATTCACTAAAGAGTTTGCACAGGGAAATTACACTAAAATGATCGGATCAAATGTCATGCAAAAAAACACATGCAACACTTTCTAGTGATTTATTCTCAAAAAGATGATTGAAACCTGGCAACATTTTCACATAAAAATGGTCCCTTACAAGGCTCTGTGTCAGGGATGGAATTTTTGTTTTACCTATCAACCAGATGTGATCCCAAAACTATGTAATGTCAACAAGTTGCTTATGCAAAAGCACACCAAACAGTTTATTTTCTAGAGTTGAATCAGTGATCAGAAACACCCAACTCCTTTTTTAATCACTCTCTTTTATACTCACATTCACTCTGAGCCTTCATCTGAAGTGATGCCCATTTTATCACAGGCTGCAGCATTAAACAGCCATTTAAACAAGTGGAGAGCACTACAGCGGATGGTGTGGCCTCTTCACAGTCAAAGACACAATAACAGACAACCTGTTATTACTGCAAGAAACACTGTGAGTGAGAGGCAGAGAATAGGAGAGAGAGAAAGAGAGCAGTGCAGTGGCAGGAAAATAGGAATTCACTTGAGAGAGGAAAAAGAAGAGGGAAATAAGGGCGCAAACACTGGATGAGTGTATCATAAAAACTATAATTTGATTCAGATACACCTCAGACAGAAATGTTGTGTTGCTTCCAAGGTGTATAGATACTGGAAGGAGTTCTGAAAAAGACAAGGAGGCAGAGAGAAGATTTGCAGTAAAGAGAAGAGTTGCAGTCTGATTATTTGGCTGTTTATGCAGAGCTCTAAGAGCTCTCCAATCAGAGATGGAGACCTCTAAATAAGGGGTCTGGTAGACCAAGGGCATCAAAAATTCTATGTATGAGCCTTGTTCTTATTTTCTCATCCAGTCCTTTCCTCTTTTTTCCAACCTCTGTAAAATTATTGAATTGTGTTATACCCTCCATTCTTTAGCTCTTTTAGTTGTTTAAAGGTCTTTTTTAAAAACAAGAGTACATAAAAAGTAAAAAAAACAAACAGAGTTTTTAACCTGCATAATAGGATAAAGATTTTTAAACATGCTTTTTTTTTTTTTTTTTTTAGAAAATTGTCTTTTGTCCTTTTTTTGTCAAACGGAAATAATTAAAAACTCCAATACATTGGTTAAGCAATGTTTTTGCAATACATCTCTGTACATTAGGTAAGGTATTGGACTCAAGAAAAAAAATATTGAGCTGGTAAGTGTGATTAAAACAGAATAGTCAAGAATTTGTGATAGTTTCATTGAAAACATTATGTAACTTTTTGGACTGTAAAAATGTAGTTAAAAGCTGAGGGTGGAATTCACTGATATATTTTTTTACTCGTGCTACAAACTGGTACGTTAAAAAAAGGAAAAACCTGCAATCGAAACATTAAACACTGTGAGGACACAAGCTTCCTCAACAGGAATACAAAAGGGTAACCCTAGAAAAACAATGGTCAGAGGTTGCAAAATAAATTGGACTGGATTGGAGGTTCACCCTCCAACATGACATCAACCCTAAAATTAAAGTCAGAAAAACAATTAAATTGTTTAGATAAAAGGCATTTCAATGACCCAATCAAACTGTATGTTCGATTCCACCTGGAACTCAACTGGAATCTGTGGCTTGCATGTTTCCGTCTATACATACTATGATTCAATCTGACTGACTCTATATTGCAAAGAAGAATGAGCAAAGTATAAAGTCTCTACATGTATAAATCTCAGAGACGCATACCTCAAAGGCATTGCAGCTGTAACTAGTGAAACAGTTTTACGGAATGTTAACTAAATACGCACTCCACTGCTTTCTGATCTCTACCAAACATACGTTACTGATTGTTTTCTTCCTATCATCCATGTAAAACTGTTCAGGAGTAAATACACACATTCTGAATGTGTATGAGACACACAAATGCTCTAAAACATCATATTGGTTTTGAGACACAGTTCACTCGCTGTCTCATGCTGTTTCACACTGTCTAAAGGTTTCTTAATGGTATACTAACAGATTGTAAACATGCTGCTAGGTCTTTCTCTTTCAGCGTTTTTGTTGCTTTTATCAATTGGTCCTTTTTTTCTCAGCTTTCCTAATTTTTCTCTCACTTTTCCTTCTATTTCTTCTCATCTCTATTCACTTCCACATTTCATCCCTATCCCTACTCTCTCTCTCTGTTTCTCCCTCTCTTTTGCTTTTCCTGGGGTATTTTTTAAACAATGTGTCCTTCATGTACGGTTGATTACGGGGCGTACAGAAGGACATCATTAGCGCTGGTGGTTAAGCTGTAATTTACACCATTACCGAGGTAGGGGCCATTTTTATTGCCTAGTAAATTTCAGCTCTGAAATATTTAGACCATATGGCTCAATTTGTGTAATAACCTTAATTTCCAAGCACCCTTCAGCTTCCTTCAGCGCCGGCTGTTGTTGGCGGATGGCGGAGTGGGGCGTGTGTGTGCGAGGATTGGATCTAAAGCACTTACGCGCACTAATAAACTCAGAAACAGCTACGGCGAAAACACAGATATGGCTTAACATCTGCATTCAACACAAAATCCTTTACATTGTGTTTTCCATATATTCTTCCATTTACTCTCAAAGATTCAGTCCCTAAAACATAGAAATGTGCACGCATGTATGCATGGCAGCAGCAGATTAATAGTGTGTCAGCTTCTGTTTGGGTGAGGGAGCGTCAGGCGTCGGCCAGATGGTTCTCAGGGATGATGACTGTCAGGGGTCCTGCTCTGATCAATGGGATGTATTAATACAGCACGCAAACACACACTGTTGCACATACACGCACAAACAATAATGCTTTTCATGCACACAAGCGTGGGTAACTATACTGAGGCATATGCATGCACACAATGTAACAAACACACATTTAGACACACACGTATGCCAACGGTCTCCTTCCACTAGTGATCCCAAGGGCCACAGTATAACATCTGGAAGAGCCAAGGGAGGGAAGAGAGGACAGCAAAGAAAAGAAGGAAACAGGAAGAGGAGGAAGGGTTGAAAGACACAAAGAAAGAGTAAGAGAAGTGATAGAAGAGAGTAGAAAACAAATGAGCAAAGAAAGAAAGAGAAGAGATTAGATATAGTGGCGAATAACAAAAAAGTAAGAAAAATAAAGCTGAGAGGAATGCAGAGACTGATGGAGATGCATCATCAAGAAACATCTTGAAGGTGCCAACTTAAAAGACCTAAATAAATTGCATTAGACAGAAGAGTAGGAAGAGGGCTGGATAAAAATATAGACTGAAAAGTTTGTGGAATTGATGGTGCAATCCCCAGCAATGGTGAAAGTAAAACCACAAGGTTTTGAGGAGGCAACCAAGAAAAAAATTTAACCACAGGGAACAGGTAAGAACATGCATGCTTAAAAATAAACAGTCAAAACCTTGTGGAAATTGTAAGGATTTCTTTGAAGCGGTGTGTGCGTGTTTTCGTGCTTTAGTGTGACAGGCAGCTTGTAGGGGTCTAGCGAGCCAGGCTGCCTGTGTTTCATACCCTCATTCCGTCTGATTGCCAAGACGACCCCATTAATCAGCAAAGCTGGCACGAACCAGGGTTTCCAGCACAGTCTGAGACTAATGCACACACAAATATACACATAACAAATGGACACGCATGCGTTCAAATAATAGTTAAAGAAAGAGGGGGAAATCTTGAGGTATAAAATTGTGCAAATTAACGGTGGAGCATGTGAGAGGAAAGGAAGAATCAAAGGAGAAAGTTCTAAAAATTAAGATCATTGAACTGTGACCTTATGAAAATTAATTATTTTTATAAGGTATATAATGATCAGACAGACAAATTCCTTTAAAAGCCTTTAAAATGATTAATCTTTAGTTGAAACGGATATCTTGGAAATTAATATCAGCGTAACAGGTGGCAAGGTCTAATCTCCAGCAGCCTATGGGCGAAAGGTGAGCTAAACCCTGGACAGGTTGCCAGTTCATCCCAGGGAAACACAGAGACATACAACCATGCCCACACATATAAGGGAAATTAAGAGTCAAATTTATGTCATTACATTTAGTAATTAGATAAAAACAAAAATAGTAAAGAAAATTGAAATCAGAGTTAACTCTTCAATTTTTTGTTTACATCCATCCATCCATCCGTTATCTGACATGCTTGTCCCAATTGGGGTCGCGAGGGGTGCTGGCAGTGTTGTGCCTGAACGCGTTCATTGAACGAAAGTTCATGAACTCATTCATATTTTGGGCGAACGTGAACTGAACGTACAGCATTACTCCCTGATGAACGTTATTGTGAACTCGTTCATTCTGGTGTCTGTGAACGGCACGCTCTCTCAGTTCAGCTCCGTTCAATAGGTTGCCAGATTTCTATAGAGTCCTCCAGGCGAAACCCCCGCTAAATCACACCGTAAACAGGCCTTAATATGTAGCGGGAAAAACACCCAATCTGGCAACACCGGCTACCAGTGTCATAGCCTACAGCCGCGTGCGTCATCAAAACAAAATGCAGCGTGGAAGCCACAGCAGCAGTATGATCACTTAAAACAGTTTTATGACCAGGTGGTCGGTGAGGATGATGGCAACAAGTTTGCCCGCCGGCTTTCAGTAAAAAAATCCGCACTTCAGTAACCTTAAATTCCTACCTCAGCCTGGTCCCTCAGTTTGTGTTAGTAAAATCTTCTTGAGCGGAGGTCTTCAACAGGGGATCCGCGACCCCTAGGGGGTCTACGGAGGTACTGCACGAGGGTCTGCATGGTTAGTTGATATTTTTATATTCCCCCCCTGCAATTTTTTCCCCCACTAATTGAAATGTCTTTAAATACTCATTAACATGAAATCAACACACTGTAGTAAACAGATAAATGGAGACAAAAGATGTCTTTCAGTCATCAATGCACACATTCAGCGACACACAGGAGCTCTTTCAAGCTTGGCACCGTTTCCTTCACAACAACCAGGAATCAGAATCAGAAAAACTTTAATAATCCCAGGGAGAAATTAATTGCTTTACATTACTCCATCTGTAATAGAGTGACTATAGGACACAATTTCATACAATATATATAGTTAGGGGGTCTCGCTCCATCTCGCCATCAGTTTGGGGGTCCTTGGTCTGGAAAACATAGAAGACCCCTGTTCTTGAGGGTTTTACTATCCATGTAACTTGTTTGTTAAACCTGCCTGGTATAATTTTCCAGGATTCCAGTATTCCTTTTTAGTATGTATTGAAATGGAATTTCAAATGGAAAAAATTATTAAAATAAAAAAAAAACATTTGCACCTTAAAGACTACTTTCCTATTTTTCTTTTAATAATTCCTCATAAAAAGACCATTCAAGCAGCACATTTTTCCTGATGTTTTTGAGAATATACTGTAGGGGTGAAAGCTGCAGCTGCTACTAGTGTGAAGTGAATGGACAGCAACAAAGCATTAAAGCAACAATGGGGAAATGCTGTCCCCTCAATGCTAATGTAAACCCTGGTTGGATAAGGATTCAAAACTGGATATGAAGATGAAATCTGACGCACAGTTTCAGAGTTATAACTGATAAAATAATTGCTGTCTGTGGTTCTACAGTAGGCTATGGTGTAATTGAGCAATATATGAAAAAAAAAAAAGAACTATGAACTAGTTCATTTTGTGGTTTTGAATTATGAACTATGAACTGAACTAGTTCATTTTAAAATGTGTGAACTGAACTTTGAACTAGTTCACGTAGAAAGAGAACTTTCCCAACACTGGGTGCTGGTGCCTATCTCCAGCTGTCAATGGGCGAGAGGCGGGGTACACCCTGGACAGGTCGCCAGTCCATTGCAGTTTTTGTTTACAACTTAGTTTTAAGATTAACATTTTTTTTAAGGAACTTCTAACTGTTGACGTTTTGTCTCATAAAGTTTAAATGTGACACAGCTTTATGAAACAAATGTCACAGCTCATTAAAATTTTTTCACATAAATGGAAAAAGTTCACATAAATCCTTTTTCTTTATTGTTGATTATTTGTTACATTAGCATGAATCAAATTTATAATTACAGTAGTCATTATTTCTTTGATTCGAAAGATATTTAAGTGATCTTTATATATGATGATTTGTAAAAGGCAGAATTAAGCCTTTTATTTATACAAATATTTACAGAAACAGAGGCATACATTAAATATGCAAAAATTAAAAGTCTTCTTTAAGTTAACAGTATCATTAAAATAAGCGACTTGCTAATCAAAATATGGCCACGCTAACTTACAATAGGCTAAAAATTAAGTTGAACATTAGCTACAATCATCTTATTAACATTTTATCAGATTTATCAAGTGGGTTTGTTCCTTTAGCCGATTTATTACACAGCTAAAACATATAACCGATTGAGCCCAGCCGAGTACACAGATGTTTTAGCGTGCCACCGGGACTGAGCGCAAGTACAGAGAAGGAGCTAAACGTGTGCAGAAAACAGTAATGCTTATGCATATTTTGCAAAAAGGAGTTTGTCAGAGTTGAGCACAGACCAGAAACATATTGAGGGAACAATGGTAGAGATTTTAATGGCTGGGAGTGCTCTCACTGTGCGCTAAGATTGGTAATTGTGTACTGAAGTTAGTGGCACAAAGCATATTGCATATTACAGCTGGCAGCAGTTCTTCTCAGTACTCCATAGCAAATATTTTACTGGTACGTAGTACTGGACTGTAACAACCTCTGCATTTATGGGGACAACTTTTGTCGGAAACAAGTCATCCAAAACTGGGACTGTCCTGAGAAAACAGGGGATTCATGTCACCTTAAAATATTTTGAAACAACCTCATGGAAGGACTACTTAGAGGCCTCATGGTAAAATGGGTTGCAACATGAATTATTTGTTCTAGTAAAAGGCTGAAAACGGAAAAAAATGACTTCAGTGGAATTTATGTCTTACTGTAATTGTACTAAATGTTAAAAAGCAAATGTTAAGCTCTGAATGGCAATGCTTTATAAATAGCACTAATGTCAAAATACTTTTGTCAGTTAAAAAAAAAAAAGGAAATTGTTGCTACATTTTTTTTTTACCATATTTAATGTAAACAAATGTGTTATAACTAATATTTATGTTCTGTTTCCACTTGTATAGATATAATTGTTCAAATAGTTGCGCAAAATATCAGTTTAAAAAGGCTATATGATTACTTTCCTGCAATTATTATTTTCCTGAATGCTTTATCGTGAATTCACACTGAATGCTAAGAAGGTGAATGCAGTCAGTGATTTACTCTTCCAATGTAAAGGCAGGCAAGTTAATGGTTTGCAAGAGAAGGAAGGATTTCAAAGGAATTGTGTGAAATATAATGTAACATAGTTTAAAAACCGAGCATATGCGCTTCTGCATGTCATGATCTTAGAGCTGATGTCTGGCTTAATTATTCATTTCATTCGCCTTTCTAACTCTGCCGGATTTCTAATCACTGCTCATCTGAACCACCTGCTCCTGTCTCTATTTAAGGTGCTTGCATGCAGCTATCAATGCCAGATTATCTTGTTCTTGTTAGCCAGAGGTGTGAGTGATTAGAGTAAAGAGTTCCTTGGTGCTTCCGATTTTTTCATCCTGACCTGTTCTGCTTCTCTACCACTGAGCCTGTCTGCTCCCGTCTGATCTCAGTTGTGGGAGTGTTTTAGCATTTCCTTAGTGTTTCTGATTACCTGATCCTGACCTGCCTCTCAACTGCTGAGCTTGCCTGTTCCTGCTCTGATCTGTTTACCTGACCTGGCTTTGGACTCCTGGACCTCGGAGCCTCCCTGCTCTGATCCGTTTGCCTGACCTGGCTTTGGACTCCTGGACCTTGGAGCGTCCCTGCTCTGATCCATTTGCCTGACCTGGCTTTGGACTCCAGCTTGTTCTCTGGGGCTGCAGCATCTGGGACACTCTGGACGGCACCTGCCACATTTGCTGGCAGCCCACTGGCTGGATCCTACCTCGTTCTCTTGCTATGGACTGAACTTTAAATGAGGTTAGTGACTCACATTCTAATCTTCCTCCATTAGATCTACATGGTCACTAACCTGTGTTTACCTCTCTCCAGAGTTTCCTGTCTCAGACACCCTAGCCACTGCTTCTGCAGATCCGCAGCCCATTTTAATAAACACTTTTTGATCTGTCTTGCTTTAATTCTGGGTCCTACTTTCTGAGCCATGACACCCCAGGCAGCTAAAAAAAAAACAAAAACACAAAAATTAACATAGTTGCAAACTTAAAAAACAAGTGGAATATCCGCATGGAGATTTCTGCTCTCTTTCCCCAAAATCCCTGTTGTTGGGCGGATGGTCCGGGGGGGACTGGGAGTGGTTAGGTGTCTTCCAGCTTCGATTTCCACTTCTCTCAGCTGAAATAATTTTATGTTGTACTTACTGAAATTGAGTGGATGTTTTCCTACCAACCTGTACGAACTACAATTTATGCTTCTATCCCCTCCCCCATTTTGCAGGAAGCCAAATTAGGAATTAGTTCGCTGCAAGACCTTTATAAAATGAGAGCAGCTCAGACTACTTTTCTCAATCTGTCCGAGAACTTTGTTGCTTCTTCTTCCTTCTTTGTATATTCTTGCAAAATGCAGTGATTGTGTTGAAGGCTGCTCTGTGACAAATGACCACCACCAAAATGAGTCTATGCCATGTCAATGAGCCTCCCTCACACACTCAAACACAGAGTGGCCCATATCAATGAGAAGGTGAAAGGTCTCCATTTACATCTTGTATTAATTATGAGTGACAAGCCAAAGGTCACCCAAGGAGAAGAGGCCACACGTATGGATAGAATATAGATCTATACTTCTACCTCTCGTCCATCTCAGTCCCTTATCTATCATGCCTGTCTTAACACTCCTCTTGGTAATGCACTTTTCTTTTTAATCCTTCTAAATCTCCATGCACCCATTGCAGTTAGTATTTAATTGTCTACACTTTTGTAATAAGTTTATAACCTTGTTTTAAAACTGAAGTGAACATTTCCATATCATGTTGGAATTTTAAAAATAATTTTTAAATACTTCCTTTTGTGTTCACCTTTCTGAAAAAACGGATGTCAGTAGAATTAACCAAAAAAAGGGTTTCACATATTAACCCAGTCACATAATATTGAAGTGTTGCCAACTATAGTTGCCAAGAATCTCAATAAAGCATTGGGTAAACTTAGCTGCCAAACCATTTGGAGCAAAGATGTCAGGTGTTAACAGAAATTTAAGCGCTACATTGAGTCTGTCAGAGTATCTATAGTGTGTGCATTCGGTGGCTTCCACCTTACTTGTTAATATATTTTAGAATGTGGATCATAGCACAGAACTGAGGTAAGGACCCTGGAGAATAGCAGGTGATGTTTCTTTGTGTGTGTGTGTGTATGTGTGTGTGTGTGTGTGTAAGTGTCTTCAGACCTCTCACTGGCAAACAGATGGCAAAAGCACCACAGGTAGAGTCTACATTTCTTCACATGCATCGTGGATGACAATAGCACACAATCACGTTATCTAATGTCTTCTTACTGCAGCTGTTTTTGCTTTTTTAAGTTTATAAGTTAAAAAAATATTGATTACTGTATGGATATTTAAGGATCTAAATCAATAACTGGAAACTAATCTAATAGGAACAAATAATGCTGAAGCAGATGTGTGTTTACCTCTACAGTGAGAGCTGTGTAAGTAGTTGAGTTCAGAGTTGGGTCCTGCAGGTGCTTGATGTAAACCAGTCTATAACAGGAAATAAGACCGTTGGGCTGGCCTGGTTGACGCCATCTCAAGTAAACGGAATAAGCACCTGTTAACATACAAAGCATGTGTTACGTGGTGTAATCAGAAAAATGTGTTAACTAAAAATTTCAAGCTTCTGATCACACTTACCAGTGGGTATGATAACAGGGGGTGCCATTTCTTGTGGTTGTGCCTCTAATGTTTGGACTAGAGCCCACAGACTGGTCACTGAGCCTTTGGAGTTATGGGCACTAACCTTGTACTGAAAGAAGCTGAATGGTTGCAGGGTGGGACTTGCATCAACAAATTCAAGGGGCCCCATGGACCAAATAAAAACCAGCAACTCCTCTTCTGTTCCTAATGGTCGCCTAAAGTAAAAAAAAAATAAAAAATGCTTTTAATGATTGTTTATTTCTGCTGGTGCTCATCAAATGTGACATGTGAAGTGTCATGTTTTAATATCCAGAAAAATATTAGGACCTATACTTCAAAGGCTAAATTACTATACTTTTAAGGCTAAATAAAAAAAAAAAAAAAATTTTTTTTTGTATCTAATTCTAGGTTTTAGAGGAAACCTGTAACCCAGAGCAAATATTTTTTGGGACATTCAGTATTTGTAGAAAGAGGAAAAGTGCTTTTTCCTCTTTGCACAATTAAACATTTTATGAAGATGTAGGAATGGTCATTCTGTTAATAACTTGATCTAAAAATCATGTTACATTTGCACGTCAAAATAATGATTAGGTTTATAATTACCTTGGCTAATGTCAAATGGTTACTTTTAGGGCCAAAAGAGGTCCAGCAGCAATACAGCCACAATTTGAGACCCCTGGACTAAAAAGAGTCTAGAAATGACAAAAAACTACTATGGTCATAGTTTCAAATATGTGATTAATAAAACATATACACATATAAGTAATCTTAATGTTTACAATTATGGTTCAGTTGGATTATTTTAAAGTATTATGACTTTTTTGAATATATGGTTTCCATGTGACATCACTGTGATTCAGGCAATTGTTGATGCCTCCACCTAAGTCTTCTGGAGTATCTGACATAGTAAGTCAGGCTGAATTATTCCCAGTGCATTACAGAAATCCAACAAAATTATCCTTTACAGTTATGTCTGCCTTCTCGATGATGGCATTTTCAATTTCAAAGAGATCATCAAAATGAGGTCCTGATAGCTGCTTGTTTGCTAGCTCAGGTCAATCCACAAACATCTCTTTGGGACCTTTATGACAGCGTATTTCAGGGCAAAAGTTCTATCTACAGTCATTGAGAACTGCTGACTGTTTTCTTTGGTAGCATGTTACGGCTGGCTCACTGGCACAACAAATAAAGAGAGACCATGCCACAGGAAAAGGTGCATACCTAACCTTATCTAAAACTAAGGAAAACACATAAGGCAAAGTCATATATGCATGTTGGAGTTAAGATGATGCTCGGTATCAATAGAAGCAACACATTTATCAGTGGTTCCAGGATGCCACCAGAGTGTAAAAATGTAATATTGCCTATTTCATGTATTCAGGGATGGGGCATTCGCTTTTAAATGGAACTGAAAACTGAGAAGTCAGAGTACAGAGGGCAATTTTCTTTTCTTGCATATCACCACGTAGACATCAAGACAAAACATGGAAGATGCAATCTTCAACCCATATATAATTGTAAGCTTTAAAGGAACTACCAAGTTAGCATTACATAACACTAGCAAAATGCATGTCATCAACTCGTATTCTTGTAAATGTAATAAATATGAAAAAAAAGGACAAGACTTTAAAATTTATATACAGACATTTATGCGAGATATGTATAGATTAAACAACAGTAATTGTACCTTACTAGAGCTACGTATGTGCACAGGTTTTTAGGCACAGCTACAATAAAATAGGGTGGTGAAAGTCAAAATTTATTGTAAGTTTTGTTTTGTTTTTTTTCAAAGAGAATATTTCCCTGTACATTTGTCCAAATGGTAAAAACTGTGGACGACCCTGTACACTTTAAGATAAAAAAAAATGTTGATAAGTATTCAGACATGTCGTGTCAAGGTAAAAAATATTTGTCCAGAATTTTGTTTTTTATATTCTCCTTAATGGTTCTCCTGTGTGTAAACTAATCAGATGCAATAAATAATTTCAAATAACATTTTGTGTGTGTGTGCGCATATTTAATAGAAATAACTTTAGCATTGCATATGTTGGGAGCTGGAGAAAATACCACTTTTCTCCAGCAGAGTCCGCCGTGGATCCTCTGAGGGAGCCTCCTGCACAGGTGCAGCTCATCAAGACCATCAGAGGATCCACTACTTAAGCTGCCTTCAGACCTTACCTCAACGCCGCAGTGTTGTTCCAGTTGGTCAGCGCTAAAGCCTTGATCTCAGTGATTTTTCCATGTCCTTAATCCCGAGTCGGATTCTTACGTTTGTCTCTGTGCCTCTAGGTGACTCGTGCTTCCTCCGTGAAAGCTCTGGAAGAGTTAACCTGCCGAGCCGACCCTCCGAGCCAAACCCTGAAGATTCTCAGTCAACCTCTAAGCAGCTCTGGGCAAGAGCTAGGAAACCCAAGCCAAGGTCTGTCCTAATAAGACGTGAGACGCTGAAGCAGCTAACGGACTCTGCTAACACATCCTTCTCCAGAACCAACAGTGACTCTCCCAAGGAGAACCTCAAGAACCCTCAAGGTACTACCAGAGCACCATTGGAAACCAAAACCCCGTCAACAGTCCTTAACTGTGTTGTCTCTCACGCAGACTCCGGTGAAACCAGTTTCCAGACCAAACCAGTCATCTGCATATTACGTGCTTGTGCAATAAACTTGTTAAACTTTTCATCCTGTGTCTGTCAGTGGTGTTCTGCATCTTTGGGTCTCTCTTAGAGAACCGATCATGACAGCATATATCAGCCCTGCACACATAATAAACTATAGGTGAAGATGCACGTATGGAAAAGAATGAACACACTTTTAAGTGGATTGTAATAAAAACTGTTGTTGAAATACAATACCCATACCTCCTAATTAAAGGTCACTTATTTATAATATTTTCTATTAACTTAAAAACACATTACTATCCATATCCAAGTATATTACCATCAGCACAGTTTATACTGTATGCAACAGTTAAGTAGTTTACTTCAAATATGATTGCAACCGTGTAATTTTTCTCAAAGGATTTCACTATACTTTGATGCCCTCTAAGTACTTTGAAAATAAACACCCCTAGCTTCTGGGCAACTGAAATAAAAAATGTAGCAGCACGTCTTAAACATTGTGTTCCTGGGTGATGCAAGCATCCTGATATCTTAGTAAGACTGGGGGTCTTTGATTGTGCAGGCTTTCAGGTGTGTGACACCGTAAAAGAGAGACATTTTCCCGTTTTATCCAAGCCCCAAGCCCCGGCTGCCTGAGTTGGAGGATTCCAGATGTGTCAGAGGGGGCGTGTGTGTGCTACTATGCTAATGCCTGTTTCCCGAGGACTTAAAGGGCTTAGTCTGCTCTGACCCTGCATACAGATCACACTCTTCGGTCAACAAGCAGACCATGACCTTCAGCATGTTTGTGTATATATATATATATATATATATATATATATATATATATATATATATATATATATATATATAGATGTATATACTGTAGATGGTAGGCAAGGTAAAGAACATGAATACTTCAGGGTCAATTACAGTAAAGGAATTATGACACAATGTAACACCTTCCCTTCCTTTTAATTTCATGTTTCTTATGTATGTCACCTGTATATATGATAGGATGTGATGAGTCCATTCGGCTTCTTTGGAGGTGTCCATTGGATCTCCGAAACATTAGGCCCCAGGGCCTTTACTGTGGGGGGCTGCAGACCTTCTGGAGTTTTCTCTAAAGTGCGGATGTAGACACCATCTCCAACCCCACATCCCTCTGAAATAAATTAAACAGATTAAATGTTATAAAACACATTTTAAAGTTTTTTTTTTTCTCCGAAATCATCTTATGAATAAAAACTATTTCCAGTCTCAACCTATGACCTTGGTTAAAAAAAAAAGCAAGTTATTTCTTGGTAGAGTGGGTTGTAAAAGTATCAGAGCAGTGACCTTTGGGTTACTGCATGCAAACCACTTTGTGTATTTCTTTCTTGTTTACTTCATTATTAAAGAGAGAGAGTAACTAAATCAACACTCGCCATTCTGACAGGCCTGTATTCGTATGTAGTAAGTGGTGAAAGGCTCCAGATCCATCACAGAGAGGTGCAAGTCTTGTCCAGCATGACGACTTATGGTTTTGTGACTTCCTGGATTCAACAGGACATTGTAGAAGACAGACTGACTGCTGTTTAGATGAGCTGTGGAGTAAAACAGGATGTTATTACTTACAGCAAGACTTTTTGATGGGAACCTTCTTACAGAAACTTAACTCAAATGACTCTTCAGTTTAACTAATTTCTTTTGGATAAGTAATAACCGGACAGGGCAACATGAAATAAACATAATTTCTATGTTCTAAGATTTTTGCTATAATTCAGTCCTAATAATTCATTACGACAAAATGAAGTATTGCTAAATATTCCATGTAAAAGCTTATAAAGAACCAAATCTAGATTCTTATTAGTTTTAAACCTAATTTAGCTGCTTTTTGAGAACAAAAAATTAGAGAAATTATGAGGAGCTGTTTAATGGGTTTTGTTATTCTTAGAAAGTAGACAGGCCTGAAGTGTTATTGGTATTAGACTGCTTTCTGGGTACTCAAGCTCTCTCCCACAATTTTAAAACAGGAGTGTTAGGTTAAATGCTTTTTCTAAATTGCCCTGAGGTGTGAGTGTGTATGTGTGTGTGAGCAGGGTTGTTTGTCTTTTAGGTCTCTAACACTTTGTGAAGGTCTTGGTCATTACACAGTGGTAAAGGGTTTAGCTCTGTCTAATGACCTTATTTTAAACTTATTTTACTATCTACTGTTATGAAAAATGTCGGTTAGGTTCTTACATAAATAGCTATGGCATAGTACTGCCAAAAAATACTTTTAGGTTCTCATTGTTTTCTGTCTATTTTGTCCCATGATACACACAGGAGTTAATACTTGATAGCTACAGTTTTAGAAAACAAGGGTGGTCTAATATTCTTTGTTAAATGACTGTATTTCTCTGATGCAAGCTGTTATTTGTGGACCCACTGTATATACTGTGTATATCCATGCACTTTTTTCTTCCTTTGGCAGATTCTTCATCTTTGACTTGAGCTGGTGTAATGAGTAACTTTCTCCACTGTGAGATCAATAAATACAATCAATCACTCAAACCATTAAATGTGAGTGTATATTTGTTGAACCTGGCCAATGGTTGATTCTGATTTTGTTCATTTATTTTATTCCCTTGTTTCCCTGCTTTTGGTTATACGTCTTGTCTTCTAAAATGTATTAGAGGATTTTTCTGAAAAATTAAGTGTCCAGATTCATCTAAAATGACTTGATAGATCGATGGCATTCTTGCACTTATGGTCCCCCTGGATGACTGCGAATCTTCACAGATATAAGAACGTTGGTACATTTCCAAATATGATTAATTCATTAAGTTTATCTTTAGATAGTGAGGTAGCATTGAGGGCAACTACAAAATGTTGCTGTTTGGTCTATTTTGATCTAGTTGAGATGTCTAAGTTATCAAAATTATAAGTTTTATCTAAGCCTCCAACTTCTGTGTTTGATCAAATTCAAACCAAGTTATTTAAGACGATTTTCCTTCTGATTTTCACCTCCATTATAGTTAAGACTGATCTTTACCTAATAAAGGGATATGCACTACAGGCTTTTGAGGCAGCTCTAATCAAACCTTTACTTACGAAATGACTTGATAAATAATAGACCTATGTCTGATCTTCCTATCTTTATAACATTCTAGATAAATACTTGCTAATAAAGTTTGTGAGGACTTACATCCTAAATAACTTTTTGAAAAGTTGCAGTCTGGTTTTAGAGCTCATCATAGCATTGAAAGATCAATAGTAAAACAATGATATTCTCCTGAACTCCCACAATGGATATGAATATCCACAGACTACAGGGGGAAGGTTAATGCTACAACAACATTAAAACTGTGACTGTGATCCCAAATGGGTACAGCAAAGTGAATGTACAGGTTATAGGCACTGATGATTCAGCTCTCCCGTGATTCAACAGAACAACAGCTAACTTGGAGACTCAGCTAGTAAACAAAATACTAATAATAAACCCACCAGCAGTCCTTTCTGGCATGTTTTAGGAGCAAGGCCAATGTATCAAGGTATATGACTCATTGTAAGGTCTTGACAATGATTCAAATCATAATAGCCAGAATTATAGAAAAATACCCCCTTCCCCTCCAAAAAGGGAAATCTCGACAGTTGTCTCAACAGCTGATATGAGTGAGCCAGCTGAAACTAAAGGAATCCCTCTTCAAAACTGGTCTTATCAGCAAAATGACCCTTCTGCTCTCAACAACAGGAAATTATGTGATAATATCTTTATTCAATACAGTCTCCTCATAAGCTTCCAGACAATGGGTGCCCCACTGGGCCAAAGACTATAAAGGTTTGAACACCCCACTGTGTGCTTAAAATATTTTGTTTTGGATTTCACCCCAAAGCAGATGTGTTTTTTTGTAACTGAGTCTCTCTTCCTGTTGGATCAATGAAATTGCAGCTGAATTGCTGCATAGTCCGACTAAGGCCCTCTTGCAGAAAATCGTGTCAGGTGTGAACATCCCAATTGGCTGTTAATGAGTGCTAAATACCACAACCTCGTTGGACACAATTTTTTTGTTGGATTGATGCAAAATCAGATTTGGTAAATTCTGGGCTTCAACACCTCAACTTGAAGGCTTCGTAATTTATAAGTGGGACACTCTCAGGTCTGGATGCTCAGTTGTTGAACTGCTCTGTTCTTTTCGTTGCAATCGAGACAGTGGCTTGGAATTATTTGCTTTGATGACTTCGGAAAAAAAAATTTCAACATGTTTTGAGCGAGAGTATACTGTACCTCAAATTATCATCTGTACTGTCAGTCCATCAGGATTATGATCCTATTTACTGTAAATATTTTTGTTCAGATGGACAGACCCCCTGGCTGTGAGCGATAGTGCTGGGAGTCCCCAGTGAAAGCTTTCTAAAGCCGGCGAGGCTTTTGGGGATTTCCTGCTGCCATTCCTATAAAATATTTTTTGACTTGACATGTGTTAAGCGCCTATAGAGTGGCCAATAATAGCATTGGAAAGTGGGACTTTTTCAGCTTTTCACACAGCGTCAACCAATCAGAAGGGTTGATCCAGTTTCTACCATTTTCTGCGTGAGATTGCTACAGTTTCACCAACACCAGTGACTGTCTATTGTTGCCACATATTCATGCAGAAAGAGCAAATCCTGCAAAGACCATGACTAGATGCAATCTGCTGGGTTGCCTTAGCTAAAAAGTTTTAACAAATGGGACTGGTAGGAACCTTGAGGTGATATGTGTTGTGAATCTGCGCCATATAATTTAACTGCATTGAAATTAGGGATGGCAATTGCTTGCTTTTATTGACTAATTACATTTTTGAAGATGACATTTTTTTTCTTAGGTTCCTGCAGCTCATAGTGACATTCCAACACTTTTTTACTAAGATGTGTATTCATAGCTGATTTCCTATCCAAAAAGCATGTTTCACAGTGTGAATTTCATTGCCCTTTAAAATAAGGTAAACTTCCAGGGGATAACTGAGATAAAAGTTGTTTTTTTAATGTTATTGTTTAATTTTGAAACTTATAAAAAATATAAGTCAGGAATGCATACTTGACAATTTTCCAGCTGATAGTCATTGATACCTTCCAAAAGATGGGTGCACAAGCAACAGAGAGCAGCCTTGAGGGGACTGTGAAGCACTGCGGCATGGAGTACAACTGTAGTTAGAGCTTCAAAAGCTGACACACACAAACGTATCCTAGACATTAGAGTTGTCAAATGTATCGATACTCAAAACAGTATTGATACTGGTCCTAAATCCGATACGAATCTGATCTTTTCAAATGCAACCTAATTCTAAACGGCCAGATCGCCTTCACCTGACCTGAACATCATCAATACTCAACAAAGGTCACTATTCTGCATCTTGCTACGCAGGAGCCGGAAGAAAAACAACAACCATAGCAGATGATAATGGAGAGTGCAGTCTTTCCTTCCAACCATCATGAAAAGTTTGAGTTTTTAGGTTTGGAAAGATCACTAGATGTGCTCTAGCACTACCATACATGTTTACTTCTGAAAACACAGAGCACTCTTGCTTGTGACATCATTGCGTCCTCTACTGCGCATGCAGGACTGTTGTGTTGTATGAATGCACTTCACACAGGAGATCAATAACAAGTCACATATATTTGGAAATGTGAACAGCAATGCAAAAAAAATGGACTTTAAAAAAAATCGGAATTGAGCATTAAGGTCTGCAATGTGAACGTAGCCTTAGACATTTCTGAACACTCTGCTGACAAGCATTACCAATACGCTTGTCCACTGTGAGAAATGTATCTCCTGTCTGGAAAGTGAAATTGAGAGGTACTACATCCTGTTGATTTAATTTTATACGGCACAAAACCAAAGTTAAATGTGCGTTATTTTCAATATCATCATATGACATTGTTTCGCCACAATTTGATTCATTGCATGTTCGCAATTTGTCTTTCAAAAACTCACTGGAAACTAAAAGTAGTTCAATTCAGCTGCAGGTGGCCCGGAGATAAGGATTTTACCACGCTGGTCCCCATGGGAAATGTTGTGTTCCTTTAGACAGTAGATTGATGTATTTGTTCTAAAAATAATTTTTAATCATTCGTTTTATAAATCAGGACTTAATTTGAATTTAATTGATGTAAAAACATCTTAACATTTGAAAGTTATCTTCAGGAATGTGTTTCAGCAGTTTTTAACAGGTTAGACCTTCACATCACAAAAAGTTAAATACCAGATGCACTACTGCAGAGGGACCAAAGTTTAGGTAATTTTAAGAGTGTTTAATTTCTGCTTCAGTACGTCAACCAAAACCTTAAAGGAACATATCCTGAAGCCATCACATTATCATATAGATATTATACATTGATCAAGCAGAGCATTCTATGGTTTAAAATGCAGACAATCTGGCCTGAACCCAGACAAATGCTTGCAAACGTATAAAGGCAGCACACACACCCTAATCCCCCCCATCCACCCCCCCACCCACCCACACACACACTGTGACTTTGTTAATATTCTCACAGGAGGTTTTTCCATAATTCAGGCCAACTGTATTGTGATGGGTTATTCAACATTCATGAACTCTAGATATCTCGAGAACGAACTGATTACCAGACAAATGAAAGACTTCAATTATTCACCCCCAACTCACATATCCACACAAGCACTGGAAAACATACACGCACACACACCTGCGACTTCAGCTTATAAGGCTTTTTGGAAGGAGCACTGCTCTTTCGTCATACAAAAAGACTGCCTTAGAAAAAGAAATCCATACAACAGCACTAAAAGAAGTTTTAATCATAAATATGATATTTAAATTCAAGTGTCTAAAGCCACTTAGTGGACTTGACCATGTCTTCTCCATAAACATGAATCAATTTCTAATGCTCTCACACATTGCGGGATACAAATAGACAAATCCCATGTATCACTGTCTCTCTGAGACATGGATACATCTTAAGATAGCTACAAACATGACGTAAGAAGGGATCTGATCTTTAAGAATGGATAATATTATTTTGAACAGCCATAATTCAGTGGTATATCAGTCAATGCATGCACATGAAGACGCAGAGACAGGTGCATGTACATACACACAGGTGGACACACTGCTGGAGGTGTAGACACACACATGCGTGCACAAAAAAGATCAAAATACTCCAGACTCTGGACTCGAGGAGTTAACCAAGCGTGAGAACCCAGCCAATATTTCCTCACCTTTAAAATCAACCCATAATGACGATAGAATAGGCCTGCCTATGGAAATATCTCACAGTGATGTGAATGCACTCACATACACACGTACGTACACACACGCATACATAAACACAGGCACAAATATACAGAAAGAGGACACACACATACACACAGGTAAGTGGAGTGTCTTCATAGTTGGTCCGTTTAAGCTGTTCTGAGATGGGAAATCAGCCTAATGAGAGAGTAATAGTCAATGATAGATGGGTTAGGGCAGACAATCACTGCCCCATAAGCATGAAACTAAGCCCTCAGTGCATGTTCCTGTATACTAGTGTGAATGTTTGGGTCTTGAAAGGCCAGAAGGTGAACAACTCAGGTCTTTGTTCTTTTCAGAGAAAATTTTCTCTTATTTAATTTTCAATAAACTCTATATTTCCTGAAACTCATAAACATACATTATTAGAATGTTTACATAATAAAATAACTTTATTTTTTTCAATTTTGGAATTTATAGCTTTAATTAAATGATGACAAAGAATATTTATAAAACTAAGACGATTGGGAAGACACTCATGTCCTGAATCTAAACAAAGTCTGAGAGAAAAATATATTTACCCCTTTCACTGATTTACATGTGTTTTATGAAAATAGTGACTTACCAGGAGGGGACCAGGTAAGTGATACGGAGTGAGGGCCTAAAACTGTCATGTCGAAGGGGGGTGGGATTCCAGTGGGGCAGGAGACTGGCGTATCTACAGCATATTTCTCACTCAACCCACTGCCGCCTGCTGTACTGGCCTCCAATTCATAGAAATACCTGAAGAGAAAATTAGGTATAGAGGAGAAGGAAGAAAATGGCAAAAGGGTGCAGTAGAAAGAGAGAGCAACAACAGAAGTATTAGTTAGAGGTCTGCTTAAAATAAAGACTCTAGAGACATAATTATCCTTGTTTTTTATTCAAAATGGTACAAGAAATCTACTATTTATGTTGTGGCAAATTAAAACCGTAATTCTTCACAAATTAGGCTACTCATTGGGACATGTTTTGGAATGACAAAACACTGTAGGACACACTGTACATACAAGTGAAAGGAAGAAGATGTAATGCTCTTATAAAAATCCAAAATCAAAATTACTCCAGTTATCCTGAATATCACATGAGTACCACAGGGATTAGTTCTAGGACCAATTATCTTTAATTTATATATGCTCCCAATCGGTAGAGTTATTAGACAGCATGGGATTAATTTCTACTGTTACAGTATGTTGATGATACCCAGTTATATCTGTCTATAAATCCAAATGAAGCTAACCCATTACATACATTTACATCTACAGGCATGTCTCGAAAACATAAAAACCTGGATGACTCTTAACTCTCTCCTTCTGAAAGCAGACAAAACAGAAGTTATAGTCTTTGGACCAGAGTCTTTGAAAAATAAGCTGATTAGTCAATCACTTCAATTGGATTGTATTAAACTGATTTCAGAAAATAAATTAAAAAATCTTGGGGTTGTTTTTGATCAGGACGTGTCATTTAAATCCCATATCAAAGATGTTTCTAGAATTTCCTTCGTTCATCTGTGGAATATTGCAAAAATTAGAAATATCCTGTCCAGGGGTGATGCTGAGAAACTAGTCCATGCGTTTGTTACTTCAAGGCTGGACAATTGTAATTCTTTACTATCAGGAAGTCCACAAAGTAGTTGGAATCCTTCAGCTGATCCAAAATGCTGCAGCCAGAGTTCTGATGAAAATTAAAAAGAGAGATCATATCTCGCCTATCCTGGCTTCTCTTCATTTACTTCCTGTTAAATCCTTACTAGAATTTAAAATCCTCCTCGCATGTAAAGCCTTAAATGGCCAAGCTCCATCTTATATCAGAGATCTGATTGTTCCTTATGTTCCCAACATAGCACTTCACTCTCAATCTGCAGGTTTACTAGTGGTTCCTAGAATTTCTAAAAATAGAATGGGAGGCAGATCTTTTATTTATCCGGCTCATCTCCTGTGGAACCAACTACCAGTTATAGTCCGTGAGGCAGACACCCTGTCTACTTTTAAGGCTAGACTTAAAACTTTCTTTTTTGATAAAGCTTATACAGTAGTTAGAGTGGCTCAGGTTATCCTTAGCTATCTCTATAGTTATGCTGCTATAGGCTTAGACTTCTGGAGGACATAGGGACCCCCATTTCATCATTCTGCTTGATTCTATCTCTGTTCTCCTATTCTGCAGAATCTGTTAGTTCAATCTCTAACGTTATGCCCTCTCTGCTTTTTCTCATAGTAGCTTTGCCTCGTCTGTTCCTGTTTGGCTGTGACACCATCCTGGAGAGAAATATCAGCTGTGCTGCTTCCATCAACACCCTTGTTTATAGATGTTGGAGATCGGCCTGTTTTCCAGTGTAGTCCTGTTTCTCTGACTGTGACTGGCTGGATGTGCTCTCTTAATTCTCTGACATGGGAGCTGGCTCGGAGCTCATCTGCCTGGCTGTGTGTTTTCTGGATGGGGCCGCCTTTTACAACTGCTTTTTGTATCTCTGCTTCTGTCTCCTTGAACCCCAGTCGGCCTCGGCAGATGGCTGCTCACACTGAGCCTGGTTCTGCTGGAGGTTTCTTCCTGTTAAAAGGGAGTTTTTCCTCTCCACTGTCGCTACAAGCATGCTTAGTGTGGGGGATTGAATTCAATGTCAATGAGTCGATGCAGTCAACTGGTTTTCCTTAGATAGAAAACTTTGAATCAATTTTACTGTATGATCTGGTTGAACTGTAAAGTGTCTTGAGATGACATGTGTTGTGAATTGGCACTATATAAATAAACTGAATTGAATATAATTCAGAGAGATCATCTGTGTTAAAAAGTAGTCTGTTTTAGTACAAAGGACCCACCAGTGTAGAGGTGTTAAAGTTAAAAAAGATTAAAACTGGTTTAGGTTACAAAGAATAACAAACCTACAAAGAAGAACATCCATTGAAAACTAAGCTGCACGCACAGATACAGTAGGAGACTATTAGGAGGAGTGACAAGAAGGAACCTTTGGGACCAAATCTAATATTCTGGTCTACATGAAAATGCTTTGTTGAAAAAAATGAACATGAACATACAATCACAAATGTGATACACAGAGGTGAATGGGGCAATGATTTGTTTTCAGTAGGGACAGAAAGGATGAGAAGGAATACCAAAAAGAAAACATGCTAGAGGCAGCAAAAGGGTTGAGGCTAAGAGATTCAACTTCCTGCAGAATAATGACCCAAACATACAACCAGATTTAACACAGATCTCTTAATCAAACCTCCTGGGTCAGAATGGCCCAAATTTCTGTGTTAAGAGCTGAAAACTGCTGTTCATAAACACTTCCTATCCTGCCTGACTGATGGTAAGCTATTATGCTAAGAAGACAGAAAAGTCAGTATCTACACTATATTGCCAAAAGTATTTGCTCACCTGCCTTGACTCACATATGAGCTTAAGTGACATCCCGTTCCTAATCCATAGGGTTCAATATGACGTCGGTCCACCCTTTGCAGCTAGAACAGCTTCAACTCTTCTGGGAAGGCTGTCCACAAGGTTTAGGAGTGTGTTTATGGGAATTTTTGACCATTCTTCCAGAAGCGCATTTGTGAGGTCGCACACTGATGTTGGACGAGAAGGCCTGGCTCTCAGTCTCCGCTCTAATTCATCCCAAAGGTGTTCTATCGGGTTGAGGTCAGGACTCTGTGCAGGCCAGTCAAGTTCATCCACACCAGACTCTGTCATCCATGTCTTTATGGACCTTGCTTTGTGCACTGGTGCACAGTCATGTTGGAAGAGGAAGGGGCCAGCTCCAAACTGTTCCCACAAAGTTGGGAGCATGGAATTGTCCAAAATGTCTTGGTATGCTGAAGCATTCAGAGTTCCTTTCACTGGAACTAAGGGGCCAAGCCCAGCTCCTGAAAAACAACCCCACACCATAATCCCCCCTCCACCAAACTTTACACTTGGCACAATGCAGTCAGACAAGTACCGTTCTCCTGGCAACCGCCAAACCCAGACCCGTCCATCAGATTGCCAGATGGAGAAGCGCGATTCGTCACTCCAGAGAACGCGTCTCCACTGCTCTAGAGTCCAGTGGCGGCGTGCTTTACACCACCGCATCCGACGCTTTGCATTGCACTTGGTGATGTATGGCTTGGATGCAGCTGCTCGACCATGGAAACCCATTCCATGAAGCTCTCTGCGCACTGTTCTTGAGCTAATCTGAAGGCCACATGAAGTTTGGAGGTCTGTAGTGATTGACTCTGCAGAAAGTTGGCGACCTCTTCGCACTATGCGCGTCAGCATCCGCTGACCCCGCTCCGTCAGTTTACGTGGCCTACCACTTCGTGGCTGAGTTGCTGTCGTTCCCAAACACTTCCATTTTCTTATAATACAGCTGACAGTTGACTGTGGAATATTTAGGAGCGAGGAAATTTCACGACTGGATTTGTTGCACAGGTGGCATCCTATCACAGTTCCACGCTGGAATTCACTGAGCTCCTGAGAGCGACCCATTCTTTCACAAATGTTTGTAAAAACAGTCTGCATGCCTAGGTGCTTGAATTTATACACCTGTGGCCATGGAAGTGATTGGAACACCTGATTCCAATAATTTGGATGGGTGAGCAAATACTTTTGGCAATATAGTGTATGTGTAAAACTTAGAGAGGCCTACTTAAAATGGCAGAGAAGGGCCGTTGTATAAGTTATTAACCATAAATATATACAGTTCTGCTTGAAAGTTCACATACCCTTCCATTAATTACAGTAAAAAAATCAGCTACTAGTCAAATAAATTGAAAATGACAGAAGAAATAAGAAATACAAATAAAAAAATATATAATTTTCTTCATTGGGAGGGAATGTTAACTTTTAAGCACAACTTTTCAAATGCCATGCTTTAAGATACATACATGGAGTCTTGGTAGCCCTAATTAAATTAAGAAAAACCCACAATGGTCACATAAGTAACTGAAATCTGACAGAAATAATAATAAAGGTTTATTTATTTTTTTAAATATTTCTATTGGAGCATTGTTAGAAAGCAATGTCTGACATTCATTTGTTCATTTTCATAGAACAACCATTACACATTGCAGCCCAATTTAAGAAAGCAGTAAAATTAGATACACCATTTCATATTTAAAACTAATCACACTTCTAACTAGACATAAGAGATTATGATCCAGATACAAATTTAATAACAGAAGACAAGGTTGGGATGGGATGATTTGAGTCATTTGGGGAGTTAAACAAAACAGATATATGATCACTGCAGTAACATATAGGCTGTTCAATTATCTAAACAGTTTGCTGAATAAGTCATAATATAATAATCTCAAAATGGAGCATGCATGCAACCTCCAACCACTCTAGAATATTTTATTCCAATGAAAACACATTGATAAGGTGTTTTTCTTAAACTAAGATGATCTTACATTTAAAAGAAATCAAATTTTTGATTAATAAAAATAAGCAGCAAAAGTTTTTTCAATTTGTTTTTTTGTGTGCAAATTCTTTTAAGGGAGGGATAATCATTTGTTCTTCTTGTTTAAATATGTTGCATAAACCCATTTTGCCAATAATAAACAAAAATAAAAGGAGCAAACAGATAAAGATTTACTTCACTTTTTCCTATTAGCTCTAGGAACTAAGGTGGCATTCAAACAATTTTGATTTTGTGTCAGGAGGACTATTGTTGTGTTGATTCAAGGAAATGTTTTAGATCAATATCCTGTTGAGGACCCAGTTACACTTAAAGAGATTTCAAGGCTTTGTTAACCTATATGTTTTTTTGGAAGAGAAGGTATCACAGATCTTGGTTGCATTTCCACATCGTATGGATAGAACCTTTTCTCTCGCAGCGTGTCCAAAAAAACACAATTGAGAGATTGGTAAGGATTTAGATGGATGTTGCCAAATAGGAAAAGCAGAGTCCCCCCCACACCATTGGGTTCTAAAATCTGTACTGTGATCTGTTACATAATGAATAGTTTTGAGGATGGTGTGGCTGAGGCTGTAAGCAAATATTAACATTTCTATGAAACATCTTCTAAATAATACAAAGCATTTTATTCTCCGTCTATTTCTTCCATCCTAAAACTGCCTCCTCTGCCATTGTTGATTCTTGTGGAGTATGTACGTATGATGCTACCTTTAGAGATTTTTTTTTATTTTTTATATCTGACAATTTTTGGAGCATATTTATTAAATTCAAAGGACACACACGTCTGTCTACATGCATGCTGAAACTGACACTTTTCGTCAGTGTTATTATTTCTTTCTCCTTTGTTTCAAAGGTTTACCTCTTTCTCTCTCTATCATGGGTCTTAGCGCCTCTCTCGACCCCCTCTCAGTCTCTCTTGCTCATGACATCATAAGATAGATTTCCCTTTTAAGAGCATGTGGCTGCTTGGTGCCGGGTCCTGCATTAACTGTGTAAGAGGGCCACCATTTAACATTAAAAGCCTTTAATTTGCTATAAACTCCAGCACACATGCATTAATAGGCGGTGATGTTGGGTTATTGTTCATGTGCCGAGCGTTTTAAACAGGAGGCCATTAGCGCCTCGGCACTGGGTTAGAACGCACTCAGGAAAACATATTAAAACTAGTCATACGTTGCTTTCACACACAAGCACAGACACACAGAAAAACATAAATAAATACACATCAGTGAGACACACTAACTGGGGAAAGGAAAAAGAGAGAGAGAGACAGGGAAAGGCATCATTGAAGGGAGGGGCTGAAGAAGAGACAGAGTGCAATGAAGAGGAAGAATTTTATCATGGCATACGGTTTCAGTGGGAGAATGAAGTTCAACACTTCATCACTGGAAGATATTTACCTAAATGTAAACACCGCCTTGGGATATCAAAAGTAAAATTGTGTGTGTGTGTGGATATTAGGTAATCAGAGAATGGAGCATTTGCATCTGTTTGGATGGAAATTGGAGAGAGTGTGTGTGTGTGTGTCCTGTGGGGCCAGCCAGAGGGAATAGGTTAATTCTCTCGTCATCTTAGACACTTCCTGGGCTGCCCAAGCAAAGTGACAGCTAATCAACATTGTCATAAATAATCAATGGCCACTTTGAGCTGTCCCATGCGTGGGCTCAAAGAAGTGCCACACTGCACGCTTGCACGCGCACACACGAGTCAGCCCGGATAATGGGGCCGGTGCTCCCTGTGTAATTCTTGGTTCAGGGTTAAATTGGGAAAAGAAGGCAAAGAGGAAGAGAATGAGGTAAGAGGGAAATGATAGCAGGGAAGGGAGGGATAGACGCTGAGGGCTGTGGGGTATGGGAGGCAAGACAAGTGATGAGAAGCGAAGGGTCCGGACAGGAATGCCTTCTGGCAGACTATCTAGAATTAGGGAAAATTAAACGTCACACACACATGCAGTGCCTTCACATGCACATGCCTTCTTTTTCTCTTATGCGCAAGTACTGGCAAGGTGGGAGTAAAGGTGATGCTACCCCAACTTTTCTATTTGGGTGAGAGAGAAATTGTCTCAATTGAGGAAAAGCTGAGGAGGAAGGAGAAAAGGTACCATTAAACAGTTCTTTAATTAATGCAGGAAATCTATTTTGTAATTAAAAAAAGGCAAGGGGATTAATAAAGGTTAAATGAAAATAAACAGATAAATAAAATCTACGCTCTGCTGCCATGTGCAAGCAAATGCCAAATCTGATTCATGATTTTAATTCGCAAGCAGGATAATGTTTGCATCTGTCATTTGTATGTCAAATATTTGCTCATTAAATGACACAAACAGACATGTACAGAGCGTCGCCCCGAGAGAGACATGGTCAGAATTATGGGAAAGAGAAAAACAAGGGTGACCTTTACATAAACATATGGAAAAGTTAAGATATAGGCACTAAAAGTCATCACTGATCCACCTGGGCACCAAGTTCTTTTCATGCGTGTTTTCATGTGTGACAATACTTCACCTGTGATTTGGCAGGAGTCCAGTATCAGTAAAATTCTGGTCCCTGTAATCTCCAGTAAAAACAGTGCGACCATCTCTTATAAGAGTGTACTGGAACACATGTCCATTAGGCTGAGATGGCTGATCCCAGTACAGTTCCACAGTGGATGTGTTTAATACCAGGTGTCTAGGGCTGGACCACACACCTAAAATATTCAGAATTTAGAGGAGAGGAAGAATGAGTGTAGAAAGGTGTATCTATTGATATCTAGAACTTGACCTCTTTATTTTGAGCAAGCTGGCATTTGAAAATTTAGAAATACTTTTAGAATAAATGTAAAGAGTAAAAAAAAAAAATTCAAGAATTAGACATAGATTTTTTTTTTTCAATTGAAAAAATATAAGAAACATTAAGAAAAATCTGATTTAAAAATGTAACAGATTCATGAGCATTAAGGGGAAAAACTTGATTTAAGGTCATCAATAAACGAAACCTTTAAATCAGAACATGCATCGGAATTAACTTAGGGGGTGGATAGCATCAGAAAAATTCAATTCAATTCAAAACAAAATTTCAAATAAATAAAAATTCCCAAACCAAAAATAAAAATGTACTTTGGGGAATTATTTCAACAAAATTCTCTTTATTCCGAAGATTAAATAATTTAAAAAGACTATATTGTCTAAAGACTATATTCCCGATTAAAAGTTTAAACATCAAAAGGCCTTAACTTCAGTTCTGGGAGAGATGTACAACAAAGATTTTACAGCTTCTACAAAGTATTAAAGATGTGTTTGCATTGTAACGGTGTGTGTGTGTGTGTGTGTGTGTGTGTGTGTGTGTGTGGGAGGGGGCATACCACTAGGCGAGGCTTGCATTGTGCGTCCTGTAGAAGGTTCGCTGGCTGCACATCCTACAGTCGTACATGCCACCACCAAAAAACTGTAGTCCGAATATGGCTGCAAACCTGTAGCACATGAACAATCATAACCAAGGACTAATTAAATGGTAACTCTAGTGCATGTATAAGCATTTATAAAACTGTCTTAAACATTACATTGCAAACCTATATCTATGTATGCAAGGACATAATTGAAACTGTAAACTAAAAAAATAGTAAAAAAAAAAACAGAGGAGTTGTCCTGCGTTTCTCTCTTCCTCAGCTCTTTCCTCACTCTCAACGGATGGATCCATATCTGTCGGTGTTAAATTATGCATGCCATAACTCAATAATGAAACAACGTAAAGATGGGCAGCCGTGGAACTGACATGGGATAGGACTGGTCTAACGCTGTAATGTCATCAGCTTTTGATCTATGATAATTATGATACCTCTGTATGCATTTAGGCTACATTGTCCAGACATGATTTATTTATAGGCACCAGCTATGCAGACTAAATGAAAAAAAGCTTCTGAAAGGTACTTTAAGACGGACCACATAAAATCAGCTTTTCCTATATATTTCAATACCAGAAGTTGCTAAAAATTCAATATAGCAAACGATCCAGTTATACTGGAAACAACTTTTTCATGCAGATGTATATTTTATGCCTGGCTTTTGATGTGAGGTGGATCCGAGAGGAAGAATGCAAATTCTTAGTGCTGCCACGAGGGTTGACTGGGTATTTTATGGTCATTCACTTAACTGACAGCATACAACAGCTTGCAAATCAAATTCAAAGGAGAAATGAAAGAACTCAATTGACATTTCAAAAGGATGACTGCATAATATAGTGTGTTGAATTCTTTTTTCTGCTTTATTCAGCGCTACATAGGGACAGAGAAAACGTTTCACGCTAATAACTTACTTTAAAATAAATCTTTGTGGAGACCTAGTGAATTACTTCTCATAATAACGGAGCTTCTTTATATATATTTTAATTTATTGCATTTTAACTTTAAATACTTTAAAGTGTGATGCATATTTTTAGTGAAACTATAAGAAAAGATTATGCATGATTACAAATTCTTTGATGCTTTTATGATTAAACATAAAAGAAATTCTCCAGTTTTTAATGCTTACAAAAAAAAAACTTGGTCTCAGGCAGGTAATGCTGTAACCAAACATGCACACGTGTTTAAAAGACCCTGTGAAAGAACTCATCGCAGTAAACATGCATGCATATAGATCCAAAGTTCAACCCACATAGCTTCACCGCATCTTCCTCACGTCCGTCTCTGCTGCTTGGCCTGCTTAGCGTAACCCACAGCCTGCCACGCTTAGCTCTACTTCTGATCAATTTGTGTGTGTGTGTGTGTGTGCAAATGCCCTGACAATGCTGCTCCGTGTTTGAATTAATAAAAGAAATCTGCCAGCCATACAAAAGCACTAAGGTTGAGGCATAAGGCAGTGTTACACTGTTTAACTGTCAAACTAGGTGTGCTTATTAGTGTGTGTGGGTGTGCTCTACCGTAGTAAATGTATCCACACAGCACGTAATGTCATTTGTTCCAAGACTGAATGAAGCAGCAAGCCGTCACAGGATGCTCTTGTACTAAAAGTGTCCATGCATGAGTCTCAACGCTGCCAAATATTTAAAACAGATGAATGCTATAACCTTCAAACTACAGTTAAAAAACAACTGGATAAAGATTTCTTATTAATAGAAAAATACAAAACCAATTGTTTTTTTATGTCAACGATTAAATAACGTGAAACAACATATGCATTCATTTCAAAATTTATCAAAATTTGCAAAAGCTTAATTTTTTTTTCTTGAATCACAAGAAAAATGCATCAACCAATCTTATAAGTGACAATTTAAAAAAATACATTCAAATGAGCAGAAATGTTTCTCCTGGTTTAATAGATGCAAGTGTCCAGATGCAAACGTGATAACTTTCAATTTCCTTGAGGAGTTTCTGATTACCTGAGATAATCAGCCCAAAGAGGGCAGTGTTGCTCTGCAGGAGAAATGAGAAATGACACCTCAGATGGTGTGTGTGTTGCATCTGTAAGCTTATGGATGTAATTATAAAAAGACAGAGAAAGCCTTTTTTTTAAACGGTGATCACTGTAACAGTGAAAGTAAAAAAATATTAAATATATAATGATATGATGGAGGGGGCTTCAGATGTGAGCGGTCCCACTGACACCAATTGATACCGCTGTCATTAGGAGATCTGGACACAGCGGAGATCTGTGTGATGAGGTTAGGCACAGCAGCACAGAAACAGAAGGACTTTGGCTGAGGAAAGGGGAAAATAATGTTATTTCCCATCTAAGTGAAGGGGCAGAGAGGCCAAGCAGGAGTACAAACAAGTTTAAGATTTACAATTCTTTTTAAATTATGCCACTGTGAAGTTGAACTGATTTAAAATGATATTTCAGTTACAATGCTATTTTCTGTCTTCATGAGTGAATATAGAAAAAGGGAAAGACCATTACATCCATTCTACTTGATGGAGTGAAAGATAGAATGATATTATCAAGAGGAGAACAGGAAAAGGTAAATTAAGGAAAAAGAAGAGGACAAATACAGAAAAAATAAACAAAGAAGGACAAAGTTGGTTCATAAGCTCAAGACAAAATGAAAAGATAATAATAAAACCCCCTTTTTTCAACTGACTACCGTGAAGAAGGAAAAGAAACGAAACAAATGAGGCTGGAGAATGAGAAGAGAGCTTTGATAACACCTCTCCTGAATAATTAAAAGTTTGACTTCCTGTCTGTGCCTCCTTGATGCAGGCACTCTCTTAGCTGAAACAACGAGCTCAGATTCAAACGCAGTCACACATGAACAAATCCCTCAAAGAAAACTAAGCTGTGGCCTGCAGCTGCAACTAAACTACCACACATGGTCAAACTGTTAACTTCTGTTAATTATCAATTTGAAGCATTTTTTTTTTTTGTTAAACTGATGTTAGAACATACAACCTTAATGAATAAAAAGAGAAAGAGTTGGTTGTTGATTTTTCTGGAAATTTTCTACATTACTTGATTTAAGAAAACAAAAAAAAACAACGACAAAAAAAACAACTCTAAATCATGTCACAGACTCTGCATCACACTGATAACACCAAACAAAAATGACTGCATATTTGCACAATATATATTAATGCTCTGAACTTCAATATCAATGCGTTTTTTTACACCATGTGTTTTTTTTTCTCTCACATTGCTTACATTTGATCACTGCTGCACTTTAAGAAATGGAAATGTTAATTTTCTGTCTGAAAACCTGTGCCTAGTTTTTCTTTTAAATAAATTCTGTGTATACATAATGACAATAAAATTTGTCTAAGTCTAATCTAGATTCTGGGATACAGGCTGAAATCTGCTTTTGTGGAATTTGTATATATTTGTGCCTGTTTAGCGCACACAAAAGACTTTGTTCACTAACAGATTTCCGCATTTTTTAGATTTAGTTTGTTTCATAAATTATGGCAAATCGTCCAGTCCCTGAAACAGCAAATCAGCCCCAATTTACCACAATACCATACAATATATGTCCTTAAAAAACAAAATAAATATATATTTTTGTCCCAGTCCCTAATTTCCTGAATGCCAAAACATCTTAATGAATGCCATTCTTAAAATTCCTTATTCCCAAATGTAACAGACATTTTTTTTTTTTTACTTTTGGTCAACAGTGGTTCTAATTTGAATGTCCAACGGCAGCAGTTTCTGTCCACTATTCTTCTTATTTTAAATCTTGAACGCTCACTTGAACTTTAACCTGCAGCGCCCGCCTATTTAAAAGGATTTCAACCTGGAGAGACTCACATAGAGAATTGTTGCGATTAGAAAAGATTTATTGACATAAATGAAATGAGTTATTTGGCGCTCGGGCCCCGGCAGAAGACTTTGATGCTATGAATCAACATTTGCTTAGATGAGCAACCTAGGAAAAGGGTTAGAGTAGTCTTCCCCCCGAAGGCCCGGACACTGGTGGTGTAATAAACCAGAGTTTGAGTGGGACTGAAAATAGTCTGAGAGGGAGGTTAGGCCAGAAGCTAAAGGAAGGGAATCTTGAATGATGATTGGCTTTGGAGGGAGTACGGCCCCGACATTTATTGGAGGTGAATGAGGATCATCGCAGTTGGTCCAGGTGAAACTTATAAGAGTCTTCCAGATTGAGTTTTTGCTTAAGTGGTGCTAATGTGGCATGGTCATTAAGAAGCTACGACTACATGTTTGCATGAGTGCAGTGAAATAAAAGGAAAACAAATTTTTTTCTAACACGGTCCACCCTTAAAACAGGCTTGTTCACAAAAATTCTAAGCATTTTCCATTCGTGTGAGTTCACATTTTGAAACTTGGATGCTGTTAAGCGTTCAAACAGGTCAATGAAACTAAACATTTTAACTGGCTTTAGAGGGTTTGGCCTCCGCAAATTACAGACCTCATACCATTTGGGGAAACTAAATGAACTCTACTCAGTGCAGCCATTGTGAAGGGGTAGGAAGCACGACCCATCTTCATTCATCCAACCCTTCCTCCATCTCTGGGACGCCCTTATTCAGTCCTTGATGAGGTTGTCCGGTGTGCGAATCCTGCCCCCTAGACCTTGATGTATGCCAGTTAATTTCACTCTCAACCTGATTTCCTGTGCACATGCTGTTAAATAAAGGCCAATAGTACACAAATAAAGCACTATATTAACTTTCGGGGGGAAAAAAACAAACATATATAGGCATACATGAATATTTTAATCTGCAATGTTAAAGTTTTAACATGTGTGATTTGGGAAATTTAAATGTTGAAGCCAAATCTTATATCTAAACATCAAAGAATCAGAATGTGAAATTAATATGTTAACTTGAATTCAGGAGAAGGGCCATCCCTTAACCACATCTCTTGTCACTCAGCAATCTACTCATAACAAGTTCTCCTTTCCTTCAAAATCCATTATGTTTTTTTAACCCCACTCTCAATACCCTTTTCCTCCCTTTTATCCAAACACCCTCATTCCTTTTCCTTATTATCCATCATCTCCTTTTAGTTGCAGGTTCCACCTGCGTGGTCCTCAGCGGGCTTAAGGAAAAAGACTGAGAAACGCTGAGGGTCCTGCTCCCAAGCCTTCCAGCAGGCCTAAATGATCCATTATCAGTCCATATTAGTTCCTCCTCTCAGCCCCTTCCTTTGATTTTGTATCTGTCATGTGGTCTTTGCTAGTTAACTAACAGAATGCAAAAGTCAAGCATTACTATTGAAATCATGCCTATAATCACTGTATGTAAGCCTCTGACCCTATATATACCCAGATTATACTATACCCATCTTTGTCTTTGATAGCTTAATTTTATTTATTTTCTAGCTTGTTTATTTATAGTTTAAAAAAAAACAGAAAAAACGGTATTATATAGCTCATGTGAAGTTACCCACATAAATTTAATATCTTAGAATTCAGTAACTTTTAGTGTAGTATCTCTCACTCAATCAGGCATTTTTATATTTTTCAGCCTTAACATAAGAACAAAATATGGACATCAAACAGTGAAAGCCACACAATAATAATGTCATATAGTTGATTCAGATTTTAAAAATTCCTGAATCAAAAAAAACAAACTGCACAGCATAGGCCTAAAGAAAACCAGTATCTGTTCAAATAGGCCTACAGGTGCTGGTCATAAAATTAGAATATCATGAAAAAGTAGATTGATTTCAGTAATTCCATTTAAAAAGTGAAACTTGTATATTATATTCATACATTACATACAAACTCATATATTTCAGATGTTTATTTTGTTTAATTTTGATTATTACAAATGACAACAAATGAAAATCTCAAATTCATCATATCAGATAATTAGAATATTACTGAAGACCAATAAAAACAAAGGATTTATAGATATGTTGGCCAACTGAAAAGTATGAACATGAAAAGTATGAGCATGTACAGCACTCAGTATTTAGTTGGGCCTCCTTTGGCCTGTATTACTGCAGCAATGCGGCGTGGCATGGAGTCGATCAGTCTGTGGCACTGCTCAGGTGTTATGATAGCCCAGGTTGCTCTAATAGTGGCTTTTAGCTCTTCTGAATTGTTGGGTCTGGTGTATTGCATCTTCTTCTTCACAATACCCCATAGATTTTCTATGTGGGTTAAGGTCAGGAGAGTTTGCTGGCCAATTAAGAACAGGGATACCATGGTCCTTCAACCAGGTACTGGTAGCTTTGGCACTGTGTGCAGGTGCCAAGTCCTGTTGGAAAATGAAATCTGCATCTCCAAAAAGTTGGTCAGCTGCAGGAAGCATGAAGTGCTCTAAAACTTCCTGGTATGTGGCTGCGTTGACCCTGGACCTCAGAAAACACAATGGACCAACACCAGCAGATGACATGGCACCCCAAACCATCACTGACTGTGGAAACTTTACACTGGACTTCAAGCAACGTGGATGAAGTGCCTCTCTTCTTTTCCTCCAGACTCTGGGACCTTGATTTCCAAAGAAAATGCAAAATTTACTTTCATCAGAGAACATGACTTTGGACCACTCACCAGCAGTCCAGTCCTGTTTCTCTTTAGCCCAGGCAAGACGCTTCTGACGCTGTCTGTGGTTCAAGAGTGGCTTGACACAAGGAATGCGACAGCAGAAACCCATGTCTTTCATACGTCTGTGTGTGGTGGTTCTTGAAGCACTCACTCCAGCTGCAGTCCACTCTTTGTGAATCTCCCCCACATTTTTGAATGGGTTTTGTTTCACAATCCTCTCCAGGGTGCGGTTATCTCTCTTGCTTGTACACTTTTTTCGACCACATCTTTTCCTTCCCTTCGCCTCTCTATTAATGTGCTTGGACACTGAGCTCTGTGAACAGCCAGCCTCTTTAGCGATGACCTTTTGTGTCTTGCCCTCCTTGTGCAAGGTGTCGATGGTCGTCTTTTGGACAACTGTCAAGTCAGCAGTCTTCCCCATGATTGTGTAGCCTATAGAACTAGACTGAAAGACCATTTAAAGGCTTTTGCAGGTGGTTTGAGTTAATTAGCTGATTAGAGTGTGGCACCAGGGGCCATCAATTTTGAACCTTTTCACAATATTCTAATTTTATGATATGATGAATTTGAGATTTTCATTTGTTGTCATTTGTAATCATCAAAATTAAACAAAATAAACATCTGAAATATATGAGTTTGTATGTAATGTATGAATATAATATACAAGTTTCACTTTTTAAATGGAATTACTGAAATCAATCTACTTTTTCATGATATTCTAATTTTATGACCAGCACCTGTATATTGGATATTGTATTTAGGTACAAGTTTCTTATAACCTACAAAATTTAGCATTTTTCTAAAAAGAGACAGGATCAAAATTACCACTTTTTTTTTATTTTATTTTACTTTTTCTCTTTTCTTGTGTAGATGCCTCTATATTTAACAAGTGAGAGTCTGGGGGTATCGTGGAGATGCATTAATAAATAAAAGAACATACTCAATTCCCTGCTGTTCTGAATTAATAACGAGCCTACAAAAGACCAATTAAACGCATGATTAATGCCATAATCTATATAATTGCAGGCAATATTTCATTGGGAGCTAATGATACAATACTTAATATTGATTCACATGGGGTGTTGCGGTGCAGTAGTGCTTAATTCTCTCTATGCAGTGTCACTTTTTAGAACTGTTAAAAAAGCCATTAGTCTGTTTCCTAGGGCAATGAGTGGATAAACTGTAAAATGGTCAACAACACTAATTGCTCTCTGTATTTTAAACACTTGTCTGTTTTTTCCTCAATTATTTTGAGGAAAACCCACGAGTGTTTAAGAAAATGAACAGAATTTAAATGTAAATAAAAAAAAGCTTCAAGAACACAGTGTCCCATTTCCCTAGCACTGACATGATACAAAATTTTGTGACATTTTTTGTAGAATATTCAATCAGGTACAGTAGCATCTTTTGTATGTCATTTTTATTACCGGATTCAATAAACTTTAAACAAGATCTAAATGAGCATCTTGATATCAGAATTTTCTTTGCTAATACAAGTTAATTCCTGCACTTTCAATTGTTTAAATAAGTGTGTGGATGAGAGCTCTTTGAGCATCTGTCTCTGCCGGAAAACCACTGGAGAGATGCAGAGGAAGATGAAAAATGGCATATTAAACATTAAGGATGAGGGAATAGAACAGCAATTATTTCTATTCATATTTCATTGAAAACACTTAGATTCATTCATCCATCTTTTTATCTCCCTTCCTTGCCTGTTTCTCCTTTGCTCACTTTTGAAATGTATCCTACAGTTCACTTTTTGCTTTTAAATGTGTGTTCCTCTCCCCCTTTGATTTTTTAAACTCTGGTTCCATGAAACCAGACATTTTTTAACCTGCTCAAGTTTTTTGATAATAGTTCTTTAGACTTTTTTATGGTTTTAAACCTTTTGTTAGGAATATGGTTTTCTGTCCTGTAAATTTTAATCTTAATCTGTCTCTTTAATCTCTGGCACGCTTACAGGTTTGCAACCGAGAATTTGTTTTTATTATTACTCTGCCAGTTTGGTCTTTAAAAAATCATTAGTTTGTGGTTTTTCCCCATCCTCCTCTAATTAAAATAGATGTCATAATTTCAATTTGGCCATAAACGTTAACTATTTTGATGTTTAATCGCCTTATAACTTTTTTATTTTAATTAGTAGTAGTAGCAATTTGCAGATCTTTTTCTGAGTTTCCTCAGTTTGACAAAAGAATAATTGAATTGTACCTTTTTCAGGATCTTTATTCATTAAAGATAATAAATATTAATTCAATCCAGTCAAAAACATCTTCCAAGTCATGTACAGACACTAAATTTATGTTAGTAGTGACACAATGGAATTACGTTCAGTTTATCATTTTAATTTTTTTATAAAAGAAAGAACTGTACAATGCATCAATGTATCAATCAAAGCAAGCATGTGGGGACAGTGGAAAGGAAAACTCAATTTAACTGTAAAAAAAAAAAAGGCTCAGTGCAAAGCCTTCTGCCATGACTGGGGTTTAGAAGATAGAGCATAAACATGAAATAACAAAACGCTAATCCAGGAGTTCTTTCATGGTTAAAGAAAAGCAAAAAGTCAATGGCAGTATAATCTATTTTTTTTTTTGGCTTCATCTATTAGAGAAACATAGCAAAGCATATAAGCTCTGAAAGAGTTCTAAGGCCTCTAATATGAAGGAGAGGACATGCAGCTAGCTGCAGTAAAAGCTCAGTCTAGGAGAGGGACAGGTTTGTCATGATCATAGCACTGGGAACTTAATATTTGCCCATTTCACTCACCTCTGCCCAGTGACCAATTATCACTCATATTATCTACCTGCTCATGGTGCTTTATATAGAGCTTAGCACAGCTATCGGGGCATGATCATTGACATTGTTTCAGAATTTTGAGTTGGATTATTGTGTTGCTGATTTTGATGTTCTCATTCTAGGAGGCCAGTGGTGAGAGGTTTTTAGTATTGCCGTAGTTTTACTGATAATTTCCTGGCTCTTTTCCACTGAACGTGCCCTGCTCCAGCTTTGGCTCAGTGGAGGGAGCTAGCTGTAACGTACCATAGTTTCCCCTAACATGCCTTGTTCTGCCTCTCAACTACTGCCCTTTCCTGTTCCCATCTGAACGTTCTGTCTGAACTCTCTGTTGGACTCTTGGAACCATGAACCTGCCTGTTCCTGTTCTGATCGGTACCCCTGACTAGGCTAAGGACTCCTAGATCTCTGAACCTACCTGTTCTGAACTATTTCCCTGACCTGGCTCAGATTCATGCTCGTTCACTGGGGCTGCAGCACCTGGTTCACTCTGGGTGGCTCCTGCTGCATCTTGATGGCAGTCCATCGGCTGGATCCTACTGTACCTCGCTCTAAGGAGTTGGACTGAACTGTTAAACCAGGTAAGTGACTCACATGGATAATCTTCTGTCAGATTATCGTGGTTACAGGCGGTCCCCCGGCCCACTCAAGCTGCTGCAGATCTACAGTCCGACAGAGTCTGTTATTTTTTAAATAAACCTTTTGAATTTTCTCACTGTCTGCCTCGCCTTGAATAATGGGTCCTTCTGTCCTGTTTTATGACAAGCTTAACAAAAGAAAGGCAGGACCAAGTGGATCATCTATGGAGGGACGTTAGTGTTGATCCGAGTTATTGTTAATCTTAAATGCACTGAAATCTTAATTATTTAAAAATAATAAAATCATTATCTCATCTGAAGGTACAGTGAGTTGTTTGGATTGAAATTTGGTAAATGACACTGATTTACCTTTTTATCAATAATGAAACTCATTTGTTTATGAAGATTAATATAGTTTATATAATTTACGCAGGATGAAGACCATATTATTATTATTATTAGACCCTAACATAAATAAATCAATCTAATAATCTGCTTTACCATAACTAACATTTGAAAAAAATAGAGCATTCCTCAAAGAAGCATATGTTGTGACACAGAGCTCAAAAGCAGATAGTTTTAAAGAAAGGAAGAGATAAAAGAGGAAGAGGGACAGCCTCAGAAGTGGTATTGGCTAAATGTTTGCTTTTCCACTGTCTCACTGGAGGATATAGAAATTGCACATACACACACGCACTGGTTGCTTACTCTGGCACTTGGGCCTGGTACAGTATTACAGCGGCACATTACCATCTCTATTTGGCATTGTTTGCTTTGCCTCATGCCTACACATACAAACACATGCTCACAACCCCTGGCCATACAAGCCAACCACAGACACCATGGGAATAGGCAGTTGGATACTGGCAAAGCTGAAACCTGGTCTGAATCCAAGATGGAGCAGAATAAAAAGCTGTGAAGCGTGTAAATGCCTCTGAATTTATGCTCCAAAAATTTGCACCTTTGTACATTTAAAATTAAGAAAAAAGTGGGGATAAGCAAATCAGACCTAGAGCACTGAACGTTTTAGTTTGTTTTATTCATGTTTCAAAAGATCATAGCGTAGGGGTTGGGGGGTTTACTGCTTTCAGATTGTTAGAAAACAGATTTAATTGGCTGTCACAGACCTCAAATCTTTAAGTTAATCCAAGCATTTTAACTGTTTCCGCTGTGCTTTATTCAAACATATTTCAACATTTTAAAGGACTATTCATTCATAGAAACAAAATAACAAATAACGTCACATTAAAAAAGGAAAGAAAGAAGAAGAAGCAAAAAGGGAGATGAGGAGAGGAACAAGTGTTAAAATGTAAGTGAAAGGAAAGAGATCTAAAGAAAGATTTTGAGAGAACAAATCCTACAGGAAAGTAAAAAATTATGGAGTAAGACATATTCAGAAGAGAAGAGATATTATGATAACACTTAAAGAAAGCAGTTGTTTATGGAAAAATTTACAAAAAAGTCAAGTACAAAATTAAACAAATGGAAAACGGCAAGAGACTGATTCATTTCTTACCCGTCACAGTATAATTTTTACGTCCACCACTGTGTGTGACTATGGTTCCGACTCCAGTCTGATTCAGGTGGTACCTCTGGATGACTCCATTTGGACGAGAAGGCACAGACCAGTTGATGTGGAGAGAGGTGGAGCTAACAGCTGTTACCACCGGAGGCTCTACATTCTCTGGAACCCCCTGGGCTGTCACTGCCACCACCTAAACATAACAAACAATGTTACAAAAAATGGTTCAATGATGAGTGTTGGCCTAGTGGGTTAGAGCTGTGCACTTGTGTTCTGAGAGGGCTGCAAGTACCAGGTTCAATCCCCACAGCCTCCACCCTGGGTTCTTGAGCAAAACGCTTAACCCCTGATTGCCCGGGTGCCACACAGTGGCAGCCCACTGCTCCCCAAGGGGATGGGTTACATGCAGAGAACGAATTTCCCCATTGCGTGACAATAAAGGGATTTACATTTATTTTATTTAAAATACATTTTAAAAATGTACTGGGTAAATAAAAGAGGAAATCTCTTTAATAGCTGGGTTTAATATTGGGTTAGGGCCTGCCACTTTAAAATGAGTAGATTCAGTTCTAAGCCAAGTAGTCGGAGGTAATAATGACAATAATTATTATAATGATCAATATTAAGTGCTTAAAACAAAATAAAAAATAAAAAAGATAAGTGTGAATAAACTATCAAAATGAGAAAGTTGTCCTTGTCTACTTATTGACCCCCCTATCCCCAATAAGGAGCTTCAGTGAGATTGGATCGTTTATGCCCTAAACAGCTGGATTTCTCTCCGCCTTTTCCTCAGAAAAACAAGGTAGGCCTATAATAATTAAATGATAACTAACCATGCTTCTTGCAGAGCCTGTTAAGAAACATTGAAGGGAGAAATAATCACCTTTTGCCATTGGTAAGCTAGAAAAGCACTCAGAGAGCTCAGTCCTCCACCAAGCAGCAAATTTGTCCTCATATTGTGACCTAAAACTATAGCTAAAACTCACACGTCTAAATCATGATTTTTGGAGTCCAATTCTGAAGCTGTCAATAGTCACTGTTGCCACCCTCTGGTTCAGAGAGGGAATTGCTTGTTTCCTCCATAAATCATTATGTCACAAGGTTACCGAAACCCATAGGCGTAACTTCCTTAAGGACTGGTGTGGACATGTCCCCACCAATCTTGACCGGTAGGGGGACAGTCCCCACCAATATTTTGTACACGTATTTTGCTTTCGGTGCTGTGTATATCTGATTAAAACCCCATTCATGCTGCTCCTCAGAAAGAAAATAAAAAAAGTTCTCCCCGCTGCTCACCGTCCACAAACCCCGACAAAAACCTCAGAAAAAAGAATCTGTTGCCTCTTGCTTTCTCCCCATCACCCCCCTCCGCCCTCTCCCCATAACACCTGTCGCTTCCCTCCAAAAATGCTAACCCATTCAAAGACAGCAGTGGACTCAGACTTGCAGGTGAGAGGGACTTGTGGAAATATTAAGACCTAATTTTAGTCAGGAGAGACTTAAAGTAGTAAAAGAATAGAGAATAGTGTAAAAATAAGTGAATACCGTATTTAAAATATAACTGAACCGATAGCCTATGATGGGTTAACGGGTCGGGTTGCGGGTTAAATATCAACGGGTCGGGTCGGGTTCGGATTTGAATTGAAGATATCCGCGGGTTCGGGCGGGTGCGGGTTGGTAAAACTCGACCCATGCAGGTCTCTAAGCTACACTACATTCAGTATCGTTACCATAGAAACAGACAACAGCGCCAATATATCAGAATTATACTAAAACACACGCAAATAATTTCCCACATAAAAAACAGGACTTTCAGTCCATTACAGTTTTCCGTTTTTAGAGGGTTGTTTATTTTGCGTTTATTAAGTGATGGCTGTGGTATATTAGCTTTCACTGCTATAAGCTTTCGCAGCAGTGATTGATTAATTTAAACACCTGCTCTACTGATGGTCTATCGGAGTTGGTGTTTAGGTTGAACATAAAGAACACCTTTTATTTGAAGCTTCTTGTAGCTACTGTTTTAATCCCGGCTTTACTTAAAACTTTTTCCTGACTTTGATAGTGTTGCCATTCAGTAGCAAGCACTGCGCCCCTTTTTCTTTTATATGTACACGTACATTTAAGATTTAGCGTGTTAAGTTGACAACTCATGAGCAAGCTGCTTTTTGCAATCTAGCAGGGAGATGTGACGTCACTCTGCAGGGGGTCCAAAGATAAAAGATTTAAACAATTTTGCCATTGGAATTTCAGATTTAAGGGAGTTAGAAAGTTCACTTAGTAAAAGTGCAAATAATAAATCTGATTACCGCTTACTTTTAAGCTGGTTGAACATACTGCGACAGACTGGTGACCTGTCCAGGGTGATCCCACCTCTCACCCAGAACGTGGCTAGAGATATGCACCAGCACTTCCTGATCCCACTGAGGGATAAGGTTAAAGAAAATGGATGGTTGAACATAGTCCGCTCTCCCAGATTCTATCAAATCAGTATTGATACCCTCAGGGGCGGATTTAGGAAATTTGGGGCCCTAGGCAAAGACAGGCAGGGGGCCCCCTGAGAAGTAAACCCATAAAACAGACCCATTCTACAGATAGAGAAATGTTAATAGAATAGACATCCATTATTTGTTCTAGGTTTTGTCCCTCTCTTCTTGTCCCTTTTTCCTCTCAATTTATCAGCGTTCTGATGGCATTTTAGCCAAAGGATTTTTATCAAAAACATAATTAATGTGCACAAATAAGGATTAGTTGTATTAACCATACATGACATGGAAACAGAGTTTTATGGGGCCCCCAGGAACTTGGGGCCCTAGGCAACTGCCTAGTATTGCCTAATGGTTAATCCCCCCCCTGGATACCCTGCTGGTGGATGTTCTTGACAGAAAGACGGAGTTGCTTAATCATATTCTGCTTAAGGTCCCATAAGATCTTGTCCGAGTCGTGGTTTAAAAGTAAATTCATTTTAAAAACTGACCCAAAATTGACTGTCAATAAATGTTCTACAAAATTGATATATTTATTTGATTTCTTTGATTTGTACTGTCTGTTTAGATTTATGTGATATTTTTTGCACAAAATATATAAGTGAATATTGTAACAGTTATGTTTTCAACTGTAAGCATTAAATTGATAAATGTTATTCGCATTTTTTTGGCTTTATCCTTTCCAACAAAAAAAAAAAAGGCGTCGCGCAGGTAGCTCCCTTTCCTTATGAGCCGTCCCCACCAACTTTCAACACAAAGTTACACCCTTGCCGAAACCTTAAAAAAAGAATCAGGATTACAATCTGGATCATTACCAACATGTAATGGATTGTTTCTTCACATGAGGTTCACCACTGGTAAAAAAGTTAAATTCGATCATAATTTTTCAAGTTATCCTGTACACAGACAGAAAGACCGACACAGACTCTCCTAAAACCATATGCTCCTTGACGGAGTAAAGATGGGGAAACATGCAAAATAAGGTTTGCACAAACTGTCTGCTGAACTGCAAACACAAACAATTTGCACCTTCTTAGAAGATCTGCTTCACACAAAAACACATTCACATGATGCTCAAAAATTCTGAAGATCATGCCCATAGAACGTAGCGTGTGAGATAAAATTCAACCTCATATCATCACCTGTTGGTTGTGCAACTGAACCGCGGCTAACAAACTAAAATAGATTTTAAAAGCACAGGCCACCAACTACTTTATGTTTAGGATAATACAAAATTACCATGCCATGAAAACTTATTGAGTCATTATTGTCCATCCCCTAATGCAAATCCAAGCTCTCTGACCTCTCTGACCAAACAACAAAAAATAACTAACATCTTAATAGTTATACATACTAAAATATAGCTCAATTACTTTATTTGCAACTTTATTATAATAAAAAGATAAACTGTTAGAAATTTCAACTCTTGTTTTACAAGATACAATTGCTTAGTATCAATTGTAAATTCCTTGTGTTGTATCTGTAGGGCTTGGTGGTAGAGGTGAGAAATGCAGGGATCTCAGAGTCGGAGGGCAATCTGCTGCTAAAGGCAACAGGGATATCCTGCCGTAATAGACTGTCACTAGCACTTCCAGCAGCTGTCCCACACAATGCTATGCAATTAGATCGCTGCTACAACAACTAAGGAGACATAAAAACACGGGCACAAAGATAAACACACACAGGTAGATGTGAGTATATGCATTCAAGTACAGAGAAGAAGAAGAGGAAGAAGAGAAGCAAACAGCAAAAGTGGAAAGGCAGACAGAGCTAAAGAAGACTGAAGAAAATGCGGTATCTCTCAGGAAGGTTTCAGTGTAGTAGAAGTTTAAATGTCAGTCAAGACTTTACTCAAAGGTAAGGAAATAAAAAAGCACAACATGTGATTTGATTAGAGCATAGCTCTTGGAATAAAACAAAAATATTGGAATTTTGGGAGAGAATACTGGAATATAAAGCTGCTAGGTATGGGCTGTACTGAGAGGCAAATTAGACCCCTTTTTATTCCGATAGGACCTTAGACAATATCACTATAATGTCTAGCCCATTCTAACCCATTACGGGTTGGAATACAATAACAATTTACAGTTAAGCTCAAGAATAACATTTATACTCAAGCTGTTAGGGTCTCTGGGGTGCTGCTGTTTTTCTGGTGTGAGTGAGGTTCCTGTCACAGAGAGGATCTTTTCTTGTGGCCAGGCCAACCCTTGTTGCTGCAAAACTGAGAACGTTTCACAATCAAGATAACTAGTGTGTATATATGGTATGGAGGTGAAGGATCATCTCTCGTCACCAAATGATTACCCCTGATGGTATTCCAGCCAAATACCTAAACCAGGAATATCTTTTTTTTTTAAATGTGTCTTCTTGTGAATCTCTTTTAATGTGGACTCTGTTCCAGGCAACCAGTGTTTCTCAGTTGGTCTCTAAACTTCATGGAAAAGCTCTTTCCTTTCTTTAGCAGTTCTCAGTCTTCATCTCCTACCGGCCCCCTCTTGCAAATACCATCTCTCTCTTGGATCTCACTCACATTTTCCTGGACCTCAGGGGTTCAGTCTGCAAAGCCTGCTGAATCAAACCTCTACAGACCCATGCCACCTCCCCTTCATCTCTCAAGAAAGCAATTCAATCAATCGGTCATCAGTTGTCACCAACAAGCTCCTTCCTGATCAGTCTGCTTTCTCCCCTCAGACCAACCAGAAAGTTCACCTTAAAGTTCTATGCCTCCAGATTCTTCTTGCTTGTTTGTAAATCTTACAACTCACTGGTTCTCTGTGTGATTCTGCATGTGGGTCAAAAAAAAAACTATGAACCAAAATGACACAAGCAGCTATTTATATTGTTTAAATATTTTAAAGCTTCAGAGAACTTTGAGTATTATCTATTGCTCAATGGGTAGCAATGAAAAAAAGACGTTAAGCCCAGATCTGTGAAGAACCTTGGGACAGTGAGGAGTGACTATTGTTGGCAAGAGACAAACTACAACCTAGGTAGGAGGGCAGTGTACCGAAAATGCCATAATAGATTAACATAAACCAGTGTTGTCTCCACAGGTGTAGTGAAGGGCAATGGTGGTGTGTCCAACAGACAGCTACAGAATATCTCCATAGACTGTTTGCTTCAATTCTTAGCTTGTATGTATGAGAAAAACATTAATCCACAAAGCCAGCTGGACTTGTATAGCTCTAGTACCAGCAAAATGGCAGCTTCAATCTTTGCAGACCCCACCAATCCAGGCTACAAATTGTTCAGAATTTTACCTTCAGGTCAGCACCAAAGAATGCTTCATGTCAGCCTACAGAGAGCTACATATTATTGTTTCTAGCTATATGAAAAGCATACCTACATTAATAACCTGCATGTTTTCTTCTTCTTGGTAGAAAACAGCTGTACATGGATATATATGCTCTTACATATTAATATTATTAATATCAAAAGAAGAAAGAAAGACGTTTGAGCATTTTTTTCTGCTGTGTGCACACAAACTAGGCAAATACGACAAATTTTGAAAAATAATTTAAACATGAGTGAACACATACTGATAATGCCAAATATGTTTTTACTGATTATTTGAAAGCAAGTAAAATGGTTTTCTATATATACATCTATTCTATAACGTATGCAATTATATTTTTTTTATAGATCAAACAGTAAAAAAACCTATTGGTTAAATAAAAAACATTTAAAAATTCAAATACATAAATTTGTCCTTAATAGTAAATATCTAATATCCACTGCAGTTTCACTTTTTGATGTGCAATACTGAAATAAAAAATAACTGTGAACCAAACTGATCAGATCTGGTAAGTTACAGCTTTTAAAAGATAATATAATACGAATCACATTACAAGGTATAGATAATTAATTAACAAATGTGAACACAAAGACCCAGATAAAACAGACTAGATGGTGAAAGCAAGGCAGCTGTTTAGATAGCGTGATGGTGTTGAAGATGAAAGAGGTTAAGAAAGTAAGCAGATAACTCTTGAGAGAAACTGGGATCCGTGACTCTTAGATCAGGCGAGCGACAGGAGACAAATGGCAGAGAGAACAGGGCAAAAGGATTGTGAGACACAGAAGGACCAATCGCTCTTCCTCGCGCTATAAGTGACCAACCATATTAGATCAGCACCTTCTGTTGTCACAGTAGGTGTGTGCTTGTGAGTGTCTGTGTTTGTTTGCAGGCACCAGTGAGAGTGTGTGTCTATGTGAGAGGCAGCTGATGCCAGGTAATTGCAGTGGTGTATTAGGTTAGTTCAAGTTATCCCATAATTGGGACTGTTTGGCCAATTTTCACCGTTGTACAAACTAATTCAACTCACTCCTCCTCTTCCATCCACTACCGGGAGAGTGTGCAGGGTTGTTTGTGTGACCATATGTTTGTATTTGTGAGACTGGAGTGGGGGGCACTGTGTCTGGGCTATGAAAGTAAATGCTGATTAACTTTTTTTAAACAGAACCTTCACTTTGAGAACTTTAAAAAAGGAAAATATTTTCAAGAAGTCAGAGAACCTCTTTCCAAGAATGATTTGACTGCTAGTTTTACCTTTGAGGTATCAATCATGCAAACCAGATAATTGCTAATTTGGTGTCAGTTCAGTTTATTATTCCAATTGATTAAAATGTTTCCACTAAGGAAGCCCAGTCAATTGCAGCTTTCACTCCTCCTGGATGACATGTAACCTCACTGGACAAATAAGCTTTACAAGCATATAATAATGTATCTGTCTGAATTTAATGTGACTGTAACTCTAAAAGGACCTTGTTCGCAATATAGGTTTCAAAGTAGTATGTATGTCATGAGCTTTAATGAGATAAAAATCATCAGGACTTGTAAAACAGTCTATATCAGCAGCTGTCCCATTACCGAATTATTCTCTGTGCCACTGCATTTTATTGTTTTTCTAAATGGAAAGAGGGAAATACCACTTATGAGAAAAACAAGGTGTGCCACCAGTCTGAATTCTTAATCACACAAAACTTAACAAATTAGTTTTTTTTTTTTTTTTTATACATTTAAACAAATGCACCTTTCCTTTCTTTAATGCTTGTTTACATTTTTAAGCAATATATGCAGTTACGTGAAACAGCGAGGCTGGGGACTTTTATGAAGTGTAACGCAACGTTCACATGAGACGCGCTTTGGGCAGCAGATTCAGACGTTTTAAATGCAAGGTCAATGGTTGACACGCATCAAAAAGTCCTGCAGCATGTCTTGAACAGCTGAAGCAACGCATCATGAGCTTCTGAGCATCTGAGGAGCGTGACGCACTTCACAAGCAGCAGATGCTGGAGTTGGAAAGATTGAATTTCTGCTAATCGACGCGCCGCATCAACCAATCAGAGAAGCTGATCTGGGAGCTGGCAGGGAGACAGACACAGCACTACTGATTCAGAGCGTTATGATCACTCCTCTGAAACAGTTTATTAATGCTTAAATTAACTTAAACTGTCGAAACCTGCCAGCAAAATTGGTTTGCTTTTATTATTCTGGTGCCTGCAGTTAGTACCACGTACATGAAAAATGCTAAAATCTACTTCCAGCCACCATGAACAATAAGGGAAAAGCCCCAAGAGGTGACCAGGCCTAAGGCAGCTGCTGCTGGGGATTTCCAGTGACAGAGCACCGTCAGTATTCGGGGGTCTGCGTGGTTCCGACAGTGAAATAATATTTTTAACTGACTGCACAGACGATCTTTTCAGCTGGACTTTCTCGCATAAAAATATATTAAAACTCCTTTTTACCCACTGATCACAATAAATACAGCAAAGCTGCTCTCTGCCATTGAACACAGGAGCAGCAGAACCATCAGACCAGTGTTGGGAAAGTTCTCTTTCTACGTGAACTAGTTCAAAGTTCAGTTCACACATTTTAAAATGAACTAGTTCAGTTCATAGTTCAAAATTTTTAACTAGGTTCACAGTTCCAAAAAACGAACTAGTTCATAGTTCCTTTTTTTCATATATTGCTCAATTACACCATAGCCTACTGTAGAACCACAGACAGCAATTATTTTATCAGTTGTAACACTGAAACTGTGCGTCAGATTTCATCTTCATATCCAGTTTTGAATCCTTATCCAACCAGGGTTTACATTAGCATTGAGGGGACAGCATTTCCCCATTGTTGCTTTAACGCTTTGTTGCTGTCCATTCACTTCACACTAGTAGCAGCTGCAGCTTTCACCCCTACATTATATTCTTAAAAAATATCAGGAAAAATGTGCTGCTTGAATGGTCTTTTTTATGAGGAATTGTTAAAAGAAAAATAGGAAAGTAGTCTTTAAGGTGCAAATGTTTTTTTTTTTTTTATTATTTTTTCCATTTGAAATTCCATTTCAATACATACTAAAAAGGAATACTGGAATCATGGAAAATTATACCAGGCAGGTTTAACAAACAAGTTACATGGATAGTAAAACCCTCAAGAACAGGGGTCTTCTATGTTTTCCAGACCAAGGACGCCCAAACTGATGGCGAGATGGAGCGGGGACCCCCTAACTATATATATTGTATGAAATTGTGTCCTATAGTCACTCTATTACAGATGGAGTAATGTAAAGCAATTAATTTCTACCTGGGATTATTACAGTTTTTCTAATTCTGATTCCTGGTTGATTGGACAGGTGTTGTGAATGAAACGGTGCCCAGCTTGAAAGAGCTCCTGTGTGTCGCTGAATGTTTGCATTGATGACTGAAAGACATTTTCTGCCTCCATTTATCTGTTTACTACAGTGTGTTGATTTCATGTTAATGAGTATTTAAAGACATTTCAATTAGTCGGGGAAAAAATTGCAGGGGGGGAATATAAAAATATCAACTAACCATGCAGACCCTCATGCAGTACCTCTGTAGACCCCCTAGGGGTCGCGGATCCCCTGTTGAAGACCTCCGCTCAAGAAGATTTTACTAACACAAACTGAGGGACCAGGCTGAGGTAGGAATTTAAGGTTACTGAAGTGCGAATTTTTTTACTGAAAGCCGGCGGGCAAAGTTGTTGCCATCATCCTCACCGACCACCTGGTCATAAAACTGTTTTAAGTGATCATACTGCTGCTTTGTCGCCTCCACGCTGCTGTGGCTTCCACGCTGCATTTTGTTTTGATGACGCACGCGGCTGTAGGCTACGACACTGGTAGCTGGTGTTGCCAGATTGGGTGTTTTTCCCGCTACATATTAAGGCCTGTTTACGGTTTGATTTAGCCGGGGTTTCGCCTGGAGGGCTCTAAAGAAATCTGGCAACCTATTGAACGGAGTTGAACTGAGAGAGCGTGCCGTTCACAGACACCAGAATGAACGAGTTCGTAATAACGTTCATCAGGCAGTAATGCAGTACGTTCAGTTCACGTTCGCCCAAAATATGAACGAGTTCATGAACTTTCGTTCAATGAACGCGTTCAGGCACAACACTGCATCAGACGCATCTGTACAAAGTTTGCTGGACATGCTTCAGGAACCTCAAAGATCATTTAGAGTCACGTCAGATCTTAATGTGGACCAGCATCAAAAATGAAACAGCAGGCCCTTTTTTTGCTGCCCAAAGCACGTCCGGTGTGAACGTAGCAATTTTTTTAAATCTCCGATTTTCATAAAACACAAGATAAATAAAAAAATCTTATAGAAAGGGATATTTCTGTAATTACAAGGAAAATCAAAAAAACTTTCTAATGGGTAACTTGTTTCTGGAACTTAGTGTCCGCCAAAACAAAGCAAAACCAGATCAACACAAACAAACACTAGAAAAACAACAACAACAAAAAACCCAATTAAATTACTGAAATTATAAAAAACTGGAATGTTGGCTTCCGGAATCAACAGTCATAACCCGATACAGTGTAATTTACTTTTTGATGTAATCACCTTTCTAAAGCAATGCTATGCATCACAATAATGATAAATGGTGATTTAGAATAATAAAAATATCCCTATACTTTTATTTTGGTGTCATTAATTGTTCAAAACTACAAAATGTCCACCAAGTTGTGGTGATCCACTTCTCTGCTTATTAAACAATAAGATTCCCCTATTGACAATGTCTATAATTCATCTGTGCCCAGGGTACATAGTTTGTTAATGTTGTACAATAATTTATCCAATATTAATAAATCATTTGCTTGAAGTCAAAATAAAATGTTTTACCATCTGCACAATTTAATTATATGTATGATTCCTCCTTTTTCATGAACAAATTCACCAGGATTGTAAGACAGGTTTCATCAATGCCCAGCCAATGAAATTAATTGTTGTGTTGAAGTAGGTTCAGCTAAAACTGGATAGATAGCAAAAGGGAGTTATTTCTGGATGTATTATGTCCACTATCGCAAACATCTGCAAGGCTCAGCAAATTCTGAGCCCTGCTTAGAGTGGAAGATCAAATATAAGGCTAAGTAATATGTTTCTGCAGATGAACACCTCAGACTTAGATGGAAAACATCTTTTTTGCTGCTTTTTAGGTTCTGGTGTAGCAGTAACGGTTTCTGCACTAAAAACATCAAAGATATACTGGTGATGCTTATTACTGCTTATTACTGCAAACTTCCTACTTTTGACATTTCTTTTTTATTTAAACCTTTAAGGGAATAAAAGCATGTCATGCATTGTTTTAATCAATTCTCATTATCCAAAGTTGTCAGTTTATTACAACATTTAATACCAAAACCTTATTTCAATCGAATACTAAAAAATTAACACATAATTTCATATTATTACCAAAGATTTTGTGCTATGGATACTTTTATGACAGCCACTAGTCCAAAAAAGAGAAGCAAGATGTTGTTTATTATTGGCCAGCAATGAACAGGTGCATGAGAGGCTGGTTTTTTGAATCCATATCTTTCCTGCACATTATTTTTTTGTAATATTTTACTTTAATTCATTGTATTAATTAAAATATGAAATCACTGTTTTTAGAGATTTGATAAATAATTTCTATCTTACCTTTGTGCTCTCAGTACAGCCAGCATGGTTACAGGCCCTCAACTGGTAGAAGAACTCCTGATACGGCCTGATCCCTCCCACATCAGTGAAAGTATTCTCATCTCCACGGTAACGTTCTTGTCCATCTCGCAGCACAACATAATGGGTTATAATGCCTCATAAAAGAAAAAATAGTAGTTTCATGATTAGAGTGCACCCACATATAGATATAAATAAACTCTGCAGCAACTATTGAAAAAGCTTTTTCACAGACGTTCACAAACTTTTTTAAGAACAAAAATCTGGAAATCATGTAAATGGGAAAACAAACCATTAGGCCTTGCAGGAGCTTCCCATTGCAGTTGGATGATATCATCTCGTTCACTTAGGCAACTCCAGCGGGGTGGGGCCACTCCCCATGGCTTGTCTTCACTGGTTGTCACTGTGGTAACATCACTGGAACCTGGGCCAAAGCTGTTCCAGCCCATCACTCGATACGCATAAGTTGTAAAGGGCTCCAGATCAGTGTCTAAATCAAAAAAAGGATGAGTCTGATTGCATTACTGCAAATAAATTTTTTCCATAAAAAATACTGTTTGTTGTTACACCTCGATAGAACTACTTAGACCTGGTGCTAACTTCATTTATGATTTTAACCAGCAAGAATGGTATTTTGAATACAATCAAATGGGATTGAAGTTGACTCATCACTTTCAGAAGGCGCATTAGATCACTTAATATGCATTAGTTTGGCTTTCAATCTGTCCTGGGACATTTACTACTAATTGAAATTATGAGATCCTCTTTTGTAAGTAGCCATCCACCATTCTATAAAACATATAAATCTATCAATCACTGAAATTTCAATTTGGAGAAAATTCATATCAAAATGCAATCTTCTCCATATTTTGCTGCTGTCCTCCATCCGCCATAGGCCTTATTTCTGCACCAGATTGAATTTCTAAAGGAAACTAAATACATAAATGCATAACTCATTACAGTCACCAAGCTCAGCAGATTAGACAAATCTGCACCTACTTTGCCTTAGGTAACCTTTTTTCAGCTATCAACACAGCAGTATGCTTGTCAGAAATTTTACTTAAAACTCAAGGTCCTCCAAGATTTAATACATTTGAACAAAAAAAATCTAAACAGTGGGTTTTCAGAACTAATGCACCCTCCATCTAATTCACTTGCATATTAACAAAAACAATGAACAGTACATTTTTGTATATTTTTACATGTTTAAAACATGTCAGTTTACAGTAAACTAAATGTAGACTTTTGTATGCAGAAGTTTATTGTTTTATTTGTTTATAGTATTATCTGGTGAAAAGTTTTTTTTTTATTATAATGAGTTGGATTTTTGATAGGAAAGCTATTTTATTGTTGTGAAACTTTATTCTCTAAGGTCACAAATAACATGTTTTATTACTCCTCTGATACCAAGTCTGAGACTTCACAGCCAGGTTTACTAGAGTTGAAATAATTGTGGTAATTCAGTTTAATTAAATCTGAACCGTGTAAATGTGCAAAAACGAATCAACTGCAGATAACGGAACTCACTAGCAGCTTAACACGGACATCAACTGACCTGCTGATGGTGCTGTCAGCAACTGACTGCATCATACAGTGCCATGCTTATTTAAAAAAACATTCAATTCAATTAAAAAATACTTTATTAATAATGCTTCAGTAAATAGTTTTTATAAATTTTTTTAAAGTAGATAATTCCAGCTGAATTCTGATATAATGTGTGAACAGCCATGAATAGAATGGTTCACTTGTCTCTGAATCAATCATTGGATCAGTGCTGTACCTACAGGTACGAATGCTTCAAAAAGATTAATCATCTCACAAATTGACAGTTATTGGAAAGTAAAAGTGTAAAATATTTCTGTACATAAAAAGAAGTATGACAGTTTTTTTCCTGTTGATCTGTTCCCTTGACTTAGGTAAAAACAGAGGAGGTAAAATTAGTTGAAAACCTAGTTTAGCCTTAAGAAAGCGTTCTAACAATACTGCTCACAAAAGTCATGGAGTAGTATGCATGCATCCATATCTGTGCTGTCTGCCTAACTAAAAGGGCTTTCTGTAAGAATACTAAAAAATGAATGCGCTCCGTCTAAAAAACCCCAAATTGAAATCAGGTACATTATGTCAAAATAACAAGCAAAACAAAAAAACTCAACACATTTTATCATCAATAATGCAATATGGTTTACAACTTGTGATTATCAGCATTAACGACAATATTTTGAATGAAATTTAGTGGTATAAAGGATTTTACCATCCCTCTAAAAAAGTTAAACGGATGAAAATTTCTGTTGAGCTTAATCGCCATAATTCAAAAAAAAAAAAAATCCTGTTATTGTAAATAATTTAAAAATAACACATTGAAAAAAATTTGTCCTTTTTTAAAACCAATATAGAAAAGTACAACTGTTATGTCCTGAATGTAATGAAATTAAATAAAAAATCTCAATTCAAACAAAATATCAGCACTGTAAGAAAGTAAATATAATGAGTTACTACAGGTGCTGGTCATAAAATTAGAATATCATGAAAAAGTAGATTGATTTCAGTAATTCCATTTAAAAAGTGAAACTTGTATATTATATTCATACATTACATACAAACTCATATATTTCAGATGTTTATTTTGTTTAATTTTGATGATTACAAATGACAACAAATGAAAATCTCAAATTCATCATATCAGAAAATTAGAATATTACTGAAGACCAATAAAAACAAAGGATTTATAGAAATGTTGGCCAACTGAAAAGTATGAACATGAAAAGTATGAGCATGTACAGCACTCAGTATTTAGTTGGGCCTCCTTTGGCCTGTATTACTGCAGCAATGCGGCGTGGCATGGAGTCGATCAGTCTGTGGCACTGCTCAGGTGTTATGATAGCCCAGGTTGCTCTAATAGTGGCTTTTAGCTCTTCTGAATTGTTGGGTCTGGTGTATTGCATCTTCTTCTTCACAATACCCCATAGATTTTCTATGGGGTTAAGGTCAGGAGAGTTTGCTGGCCAATTAAGAACAGGGATACCATGGTCCTTCAACCAGGTACTGGTAGCTTTGGCACTGTGTGCAGGTGCCAAGTCCTGTTGGAAAATGAAATCTGCATCTCCAAAAAGTTGGTCAGCTGCAGGAAGCATGAAGTGCTCTAAAACTTCCTGGTATGTGGCTGCGTTGACCCTGGACCTCAGAAAACACAATGGACCAACACCAGCAGATGACATGGCACCCCAAACCATCACTGACTGTGGAAACTTTACACTGGACTTCAAGCAACGTGGATAAAGTGCCTCTCTTCTTTTCCTCCAGACTCTGGGACCTTGATTTCCAAAGGAAATGCAAAATTTACTTTCATCAGAGAACATGACTTTGGACCACTCACCAGCAGTCCAGTCCTGTTTCTCTTTAGCCCAGGCAAGACGCTTCTGACGCTGTCTGTGGTTCAAGAGTGGCTTGACACAAGGAATGCGACAGCAGAAACCCATGTCTTTCATACGTCTGTGTGTGGTGGTTCTTGAAGCACTCACTCCAGCTGCAGTCCACTCTTTGTGAATCTCCCCCACATTTTTGAATGGGTTTTGTTTCACAATCCTCTCCAGGGTGCGGTTATCTCTCTTGCTTGTACACTTTTTTCGACCACATCTTTTCCTTCCCTTCGCCTCTCTATTAATGTGCTTGGACACTGAGCTCTGTGAACAGCCAGCCTCTTTAGCGATGACCTTTTGTGTCTTGCCCTCCTTGTGCAAGGTGTCGATGGTCGTCTTTTGGACAACTGTCAAGTCAGCAGTCTTCCCCATGATTGTGTAGCCTATAGAACTAGACTGAAAGACCATTTAAAGGCTTTTGCAGGTGGTTTGAGTTAATTAGCTGATTAGAGTGTGGCACCAGGGGCCATCAATTTTGAACCTTTTCACAATATTCTAATTTTCTGATATGATGAATTTGAGATTTTCATTTGTTGTCATTTGTAATCATCAAAATTAAACCAAATAAACATCTGAAATATATGAGTTTGTATGTAATGTATGAATATAATATACAAGTTTCACTTTTTAAATGGAATTACTGAAATCAATCTACTTTTTCATGATATTCTAATTTTATGACCAGCACCTGTATATACGTCTTGGCATGTTGAAAATATTTACATAATTTATATTACATTTTTCAAAATACAACAGAGTAGCATAAATATAAAGCTGTCAGAAAAGCTCTATCTAATTGTCACTCCCTCATTATTGTGCCACACTGCAGCAAAATAACAAACCGATTATTCCCCGCTAGAAGAGCATATGCAGAAAGGGCAGTAGAAAACTTCAAATCATTTTTAACCTCTTCCTTTTATTATTGAATATGAACCTTTAATCGAACACAAAGGAAATGTATTTGCCAAAAAAATCTGTTATTTTTTTTTCAAACTCTTTACTATCATAATGCAAACTAAAAGATATCATACAAGTATTCCACTGTTGAGAAGCTGTAAACATGAGGATATGGCGGCAGTCCCCTGATGCTTGGATTGTTACAACCCTTCTGGTGATGAGGTGTTACGCTACAGGACCATATATACATACAAATGCACTTGCACACCAACATGGGCATTGCCTTTAGGAGTGTAAAGGGACTGCTGCTGTAACTGGCTCGGTTTAAATTGCCAGTTTGGGGCTCTTGTCTTTACCGCAGTCATAACTTACCGTAAGTAGCAAAGCACAAAGAACGCAGATGCAAATAAATCATTAAACATGTTTGTTAAAAGAAAAATCAACCTACTTTTTTGATTATGAACTTTTATGAATATAGGTGGTGTGTTGACAAAAAAGGAAATTTTTATGACTCATACTGTAAATATAAAGCTGTCGGGGTTTGATCTTTGTATATCATGATACTCTGTGTGTAAGTGTCCATGACTGTGTGTGTGTGCATGAGAAACATCTGGTGTATGGTGGGTGGCGACAGCTTTATGTGCCTTTGCCCAGATGGTGTCACAGCACTTCACTGAAAGTCTTATCCTAACCGCCACATGCCACACACACCAAGTAATCATAGCCCATACGTAGACACTGAAATGGTAACCAACTGAATTACGAAACACACAAAATGTTAAACAATTACATAAAAAAAACTGAATAAATAATGATGACCACTTTTAATTCTTAGAAAACAGCATTGGACAACAAACTGAAGAATATATGCATGGTCCAGATGTAATAAACCGCAGACACATGAACTTATTCCCTTTGGGCTAATAAACAGTGGATAATTTCGAAACAGCATCTAAATGCCCATCTTGCTTTAACTACACACAGAGACGATGAGCTGCCGATTACCTCGCACTGCAACAGCTGTTTTAAGAGTATAATAGCATGTGCATGAAACCATTATATATGGGGCTGCTGCTCTCTGTGGAAATCCACTTGTTTTAGCAGCGAACAAACTCAACCATTGACTTCTAAAGCCTTAGAATACATCTGAGTTCTGCTCTTTTTTACATTTATTCTGCATTACCTTTACTTTTTTGCAAATAAAAATCTGAAATGTGTCTTGTACTTCTGTGTTCACCCTGAACAAATATTTTTTTGTACCACCTTGCTCTGCAGTTAGCTGAACATGTTTTGGGGTGTATCAAGATCAACATACTGGAATCATTTCTAATGTTCAGTCAGAAGTAGTTTTCTTCAGTTGGATTTAGTTGTGGGCTTGAACTCTACTATATTAAAGCAAGAATATACTTGGATCATATCCCATAGTACCTCTGATATTATGTTTAGAGAGGAAATATTCTGCCTTCTTCATTTTGCTAGTGCTGAGAGCAAGCTCTTAGTTTCATGTGATCAATGTATTCATTATAGTGTTGATAAATACGAATTCTCCAAAGCTTAATAACTTAATTGACTTACATATAAGATATTACAATTTATAAACAGTAATTGGCACAAAACCTTTGTTCTCTTCTATCTTTATTCCATTAACTGATTCACAGCTTATCAAAATAGATAGTTAGTCTTGCTTTATGTTTAGGTTCTAACATATTTTCATTTGTTTTCAGTTAATCTTCAGTAGTTCTGCTTTTTGAAATCCAAATTTTTTAATATTTTTGAGGCCTTCATCTCTGCTCCTGTTGCATCTTTCCTAAACAGAAAGATATATTTTGAAAGCGACTGCAGACATGTATGTAGAAGGAGCGTGCTGCCGCTTCTATAACTGGACTGAAGAAGACTTTTTGATAAGAAGGGAAGGTTCTTTAGGAGACAAGAAAGTAGCCTTGTACTTCGGTGTTAGAGGGTATTTTGCTATGATGAGACTAAAACTTCCAAAAAAACAAAAAATGAAGTAACATGTTAATTAAGAAAACTATCTACATGACGAAAGATGCTGAGGATATGCAGTGGAGATGCTCTCTTTGGCATTTCCAGGAACACTGGTCAGATTGGATGGTAATATGATATAATAAAAACCTGATTGAAACTGAGGAGGACCTAAAACTGGAGAAATGCTTTACCTTTTTTAAGTATGAGTTAAAAGCAACACTGTAACTTTCAACCCAAGTATTAGCTTAATTTTACATATTCTAAAGGATTTCAAGGTCAATATACATTTAGTAAATTCAGAGGGTTGGATCCGTCACTGAATGAGTCATGTGTCCCAGAGCACCAATGAGCTCCTCTTAAACAGAGAGCTAACTAAGCTAAAAGTTGTTGTTAGGCAACAAAAGAGATGTGGCTCATTGGATAATTTGGATCTCTGATGTAGAGTGTTGCTTTCAAATTAAAAGTAACTCCATGACTTCTCAATCAGTCATTTGCTATTAGATTCTGAAAGAGGGAGATTTTTTGATAATGTGGTGTCATAGTGGTCTTCAGAGGGACTAAATCTGGACTCTACAGGTAAAGCATCTCCTGGCTTTCAAAAGTTAGTGTTTCTTTACGTTTATTTGTTTGTTATTCAACAAAGAATAACACAAAGTTCTATTTATTTACCTGTAAATGTGTGAGCACTGGCGTCACCGCTGTAGACCACCTCCTCATGTGAAGGGCACAGATTTCCGCCTGCCTCTGGGTGCTCAGTATTCGTGTGATTCTTTCCGTCAGATGTTATGGCTTTACTTCTGTTTGCATGTGCTGGCAGCGTAGGGAGGGTTTCCAGCGTGGGGCTGATGAATGACACTTGTGTCATGGATGGTGTGTTGGGGTCTGGATGTGCATTCAGGACCCATGTGCAGGCAGTTAAAGAAGGATCAAGGTTGCAGGAGCCACAATAAGCTATAGCTGCAGCAGCCACAGGACAGACAGCGCCCTGAAAACACTGGTGCTGCTCACATGATGGAGAGAAACCAAGAAAGATCAAGAGGTCAGAAAAATGTATTAGCATCAGTAAAATATATATATATTTAACATCAGGTTTTTCTCTTCTACAAAGGCATACACATCTATTATATGTCGTTATGGAAGTGTTTTCTTTACATGGACCTTAATGGCATCATTAGAGCTAACAAGAGCTTTCAGCTGTCTTTGTGGTAGGGGAGTGTGTTTGTTTGTGAAGGAATGTGTATGAGATGAACCCTCTCATACTGAATAGAAATACAGAACAACCAAATGACACCAGGCAATAAATGCTGGATGACACATTCTCCGACTCCTGGTGTAACAATAAGGACCAGGGCACAGATAAAACCAGATCTATCTGGGTTGATGTGCACTTAACTGATGGAGGCAGAGATAAGTTATTTGCTTAAAGTCAAATAGCAAATACTTACTGTTTCTATCAGCAAAGCAAGCAAGTTCTAAACAAAATCATCCGTTGTTGCAAAATCTTTTTAAAGAGTTGAGCGCACGGCGATAGTAGAAAAAAAGAATCTGTTTTGAGAAAGGGTTGACCAAAAACTTGAAACATACCGGTATCAGCAGTCCAGCTGTGGCCTGATCAGCACAGACATGCCGTTGGGGGTCGAAACCGATCCCATTGCAGCATTCTTCATCCAGATGTATGACCTTTGACCCACAGCACTGCAGTGTCACTGTGGCATTACCAGAGGGGTGAATCGTGGCAGCTCCATCGTTGTCAACACAGCAGAGAGAGGTTGAAGAGTTGACATACTCTTCTCCACAGCAGATAAACCCTAAAGAGAAAAATAAGCTTGATTTTGTTGTTGTATCACATCATATCCTATTATGGCAGGTCATACAGCATTTCAGTTAAAAAACAAGAATAAAGAGGGCAGAAAACACCTGAAATCTATAGGAAATGTGAAGTAATCATTGCCTCAATGCTGGACAACTAATCTTTCAGGTTTGTTTTTAGGATGCAGAACAGTCAGCCTTATACAAGCATAGTAAAGCTATATTTTACATGTCATGATTCATGGTCATTTAATTTTGTCTTTGAACTTGCTTTTGTGTTTGAAACATTAAGAGTTACCTATTTCTGCCATTTAAGTCTTTTTATTTTGGTTCATCCCCTTTGTTCAGCTTCTTTATTTTTATTCTTTTTTTGTTCTTTTTTAGTTTGGATTTTCAGTTTATTGTTATTCTTTGTTGTCTTCATTAGATGTTTTGTATGCATCACCTCCTTCTGTGTTGATTCTGTGTTTGTCACTTTCCCTCATTTCTTTTCTTTTATTCTTTACTTGCTGGTCCACATTGATCTGACCATTCTCACCTTTTTTTTTTTATACAACTAAACATCATTACCTAGGCATCCTGGTTTCCTCATGGGCCACACAGTAGCACAGCTTCTTTGCTGTAAGGAGGTCCTAGATTATCTTGGTGCATCTATGACTTTCAATAGGTATTCTGGCTTCCTCTGAAATTTCAAAGACATTACTGTTAGGTGCATTGGTTTTTCTAAATTTCTCTTAGATTAGATGTGTTAGAGAAGGGCTGTTTGTCTTATTTGTTGCACTGTGATGGACTAGTGACCACTAACAAATGACCCTGTTCACTGCACATCACTCAACCATAAGAGAAAGGCCACACCATACACCACCCATGGTTAACTGGCACGGTGGGACAGTTTTCTTCATTGCTGGATACTTCTGTTGCTGTCACCATGGTTCTATTTCCTGTATTTCTCATACAATAACAGTGTTTGTTTCTTTAAATAAATTGTTTATTATTATTAACATCATATTAATTATCCATGTGCCCTGTATCATCAGCTCTGCATTTGGGTTCTCAACAGCCATGCAATATGAGCAAACATGTTGTTGATCCTCTGCTTTCCTTAAACATCTATGTCTTAAACTCTCCTCCTCCTCTGACCTGCTCATGAACAGTATTTAGGCTGAGCTAAATATTTTTTTCTTATCATTCTTATAGATATCCACCTGTCCTATTCCCTCCTTGTAGGAGGACATATCTCTGTTGCTCTAGTATATTCACAGTTTAGCAGAAATATTCAGACTCTGCTGTTTAAAAAAGTGTAAAGGAAGTGTGTTTGTCTGAGACCTGCCATCTCTGACAGTGATAGGTGATGTCTGTCTGCTGCTGCATCACCTTCAGCAGCAAGGTGACATTTAAAATACATGCTATTCCTCTATTTGCCTGTATATGTTCGGCAGCTGAATATCAAATTTAAAGGATGTACTTTCCCACCACTCTAGATATACACTTTCCAGATTCAAGTAAATAGAGGTATGTAGGGCTGACATATTAGAACTGCTGAAGCGGTGGGAGATTGAAGGTAAGACGCATTGCGTTAAAACATAATAGTTTGAAAGATGAATAAATATTCAACGTTTTTAATATTTGAATCCCTTATACCATCCTTACGCTGAAGCATTTATTTCTGTTCCCATAATATGGTGTTGTTAGAGAAAAAAGAATGCATCCATACAAAGTATACACTTTGTCAGACTATAACACACCGGCATGGTGGCTACATGAAACAACATGATTAGATAACCAGTAACAGAAATCAATAGCCCGCATCTAAAAAAGTACACATACGTATCTATATTCTAACTTCTTTATCACCATAACAAAGCCCAAAGACTCTTGTTTTATGAAGTAACACCCCTGTCAAACTTTCAAATAAAATGAAGGTGATCATAAATCATTAATATGTTTCGGAACCCCATGTGGCGCGCAGTGATTTGTTATCTGATGCACTAAAAAAAGTATCTTTACAGGGAAAAAGGTCGATTAAATATGCATATCATTTTATATGAATTGGATTATCAGGCTATTGCAATCAAAGATGTGTGACTACAGTGTATAAACTTCTGTGCAGACACCATTCCCACCAGTGCAGTGAGATGCTTTCCCAATGGCAAACCCTGGATGTACAGTAATCTGAAGGAACTGCTAAAATAAAAAAGAGCCTTCAGAAAAGGAGAAAGGGAATTATTGTGGATTATATGGAAACAATTAAAATCTAAAATGGGAGAGAACGACGAGGCAGGAACAAGCTGGAGAGCAAGAACAGCAGAGAATATCAGAGATGTCTGGTCAGGAATGAAGAATGTCACAGAATTTAAGCAAAAGAAATTTGGACAGTCTGGACAGAGCCAATTAACTACACACAATCTTTAATTGGTTCAGTTCAGGTACAAGCTCAGCATCCTTTTCTCGTGCCTACAGTCAAACATCCTGCCCTGCTTTGACCCAAGGCTTCCATTTTAATTGCTTTTTCTTCCTACTTTGTAGGCACATATCAAGACCCCCTGCAGTTTGCTTATCGCCATTGAGTTAAAGATGCCATTATAAACATGTTTCAACAAACCCACTGTCATTTAGACAAAGCAGAAAACATCTATTTCTCTCTCTCCTTCTTTGTTTCTGCGGGTGTAGAATAAGTCTCCAAGGATGTTAACTTGTATTTTAATTATTTTCTCTTCTATTCTAACCAAATCCCTACCTTTTACATTTCTTATCCTAACCCTCTATTTCTATTTTTTGATTTTAATTCTTAATCTCCATTTCCATGTGTTTTTTTTTACAGACTTGTATACCGACTATAGCACTTTCTATTCCACTGTTGCTGCATGCACGCTTGGTATGAATGAGTCATTGCTAGAAAGTCAACAAGAATATGGAAGCAAAAGTCTGCTGTCTCTGAATGGTCACCCAGAAGAGAAGACTATTATCAAATATTTTTATTATTTGATTGTAGTGACTCAAATCAAGTGTCTAACAAGCTGCTCAGCAGCACAAGAGCGTCACATAGGGCAGACTTCTCACCATTTATTTTGAATCTGTACTGTATGTACCCTTCACCCAGTATAGGACAGATTCCATCATCTGCATTATATGGTGTGGAAACAATAATCTAATCCTAAATGTGAGTAAATTAAGGCAGATTATTGTGCAGTTCAGGAGAAAAAGGGGAGAAACTATAAACATCACAGGGAAAAATGGGGAGGAGTAAAAATACTTTAGCGTTCAACTGAAAAACAGACTAGATTGGAGAAACAACTGTAAAGTTCTTTCTGAAGAGGGACAGAGCAGATTGAACTTCATGAGGAAGCTTAGAACCTCCAGATTTTTCAGCAAGATGTTGCTTATCTTCAAAAATTTTGTTGTGGGGAATTTGAAAGGTTGTTTTAATCTAAATATCTTTCTTTTACACATTAATCTCCATTTAAAGTGATACCACAAATGGATCAAGTAACTCCAATAATAAGATATACAACCCAAAGCAGTTAAAGAACCCCCTGTTTTTTCACCATAATCTTTAATTACTCAGAAAGAATACCTGACCCCAAGAGTGACGAAATATGATTAATGCTGTTATTTTTGTATAGCTGCTCCCTGCTGTGCCCTGCCAGAAGCCACCCTGGGTGCAGGCCTACGATAGCCATCCTTAAATCCAGCACTGCTTTCAGGCTTTGTTCATGCATTCAATTAAAGTTATAATATACAGTGTTATTGAGTCAGCACCTTCCTGCTGTGATGATGCATTAGAAGTACAAATCAGGATAGAAGGGGTTTACTTAATATGTGCTGCAGCGACTAAAAAAAGTCTTACAAGGAGACTTCTTTAATGTAAATTTGAGACATCTGTTTCAACAGAACATTTATTTGTGTGATTGCTTAAAAAAAACATTGATAATAATTAAAAGCCATTAAGGAAATCTATTAGCTGATGGTATCCTTCACTGTGGCATCATCTATAGCCAGCTGCGTTGGATAGTTTATTTAACAGCATGCATTAAACTCTAAGTCACAGCTCTGTATCATTAGCCTGACGTAGTCCGACTCAATTCTAGTCAGAATATGAGTCTGATACTGCTCCATAGAGCTGTGATTATGGGGCGTGTTTCGAACGAACCAGGAAAAAAAATGCCTCTGCACTCAATTGGATAGATCTACAACCAATAAGAGCAACGGAGTGCGTGACGTATGTTAAGCGAGGCATAGTTGTTTTCCACAAAAATCAAAACGTGCAGTTTCACGCCTAGAATAAGAAGATGAGACTTGATCGCGTTTCTCTGCTCCTCTTTTAAAATTAATTTGCTGTCGATATCTTCTAGAACAGACCTAATAGCAGAATCTACTCACCCAAACTCTCCAGCGGCAGCCATTATTGTTGTCACCCTAGCGCGCTTTGGTCACGTGGTTGATTACGTTACTCTTGATCATCTGTCCATCATCGTATAAAGTCCGCCCTGACAATTTGATTGGATCGCCTGACAGTGGGCGATAATACTCACGCTACTATGGAGCAGAGCCAGACCGAACTTCCCCGACCTCAAACTTTGTGGGCGGGACTAAGTTCTGACTGGCACCCAGGCTACTGTATCATGGACCTTTAATGGGGCTGAAGCTAGTTGTAAAGTGATAACCTGTTTCACGCTTTAATCAGAATTCACACTTCAAGCACATTAAATGTTGTAAACATATAAAATTACTCAGCATTCAGGCTGAAAGTTAAGAATAATACTGTACATATTTCCTATTGCACTGTTACATTGCATTATATCCTCAGCACATCCATCAAAGGCTTCAATTGAGAGGAAAAAGCATGTGTACGTGATTATGTGACATAAAGGCAGCCTGACAGCCACTAACTCACTTAGCAGCGGCAGATGTTGCGTAGCGGGGTCTTGGTGGCCAATTCCCACTGCGCCTTACTTCAGCTTCAATGATACGTAAATAAACAGCTCAACACTTTTCCAAAATAGCTTCGGTTTACTCGTCCGGCTATCATTCCTTCCTCTCCTTTTCCATTTCATTTGAACTAAAAGCTTAAACCAACTAACAGCTTTCAAATTAAACTGCATTAAGCCAAAGCCCACCTCTTTATGGAGATAAGTTTAACATTTTCTACAAGTCCCATCACCTTAACATAGTTTTTATCTCTGGGGATATAACTTGTCTTTATAGGGCACTGACTTGACCTATGTTCTTATATAAAAATGTAAGTTTGCAGCATTCTTAATGGATAAAAGCCCTCGCTTCTTCTATTGTTTCCAGCTTGAATATTTTTTACTTTTCGCTGGTTGATCATTCAAATCTTCCCCTCTTGGCAAAAATGATGCTTTTCTCATGTCTCAATCTTCGTTTTATCTAGATTTATTTTCATATTTACATTTTTCAGTCTCTCTGCAACTTTACAGGGGTCTGATGTTTGTTTACAGTACTGCAGCTGTCATTATTATTGCATTATCACCCATTCAGCAGAAATCCAATCCCTGTCTTTGTGAGCGTTATCTGACATGCCTGAACATTTGTGTTAACATTCTCTAACACACACACAGACTTTTTTCTCCACCTCTCTTTAAGCCGCGTGTTTTCCAGTGAATGTCTATCTGCTGACAACATTTTAATGCACACCTCTTGTTTTATTTTTTGCATCACTGAAAGCTTCAGTCCTAATCTTCAGATTTATGCAGGATTTGCATACATTCGTTAATAACATCAGGAGCGCAGCGTCAACACAAGGTGCTTAGACAATGTGAATTATTATTAGGGTTTCAGTCATTCCACTTAATGATAAGTCAATATTTAGAGCCGCCAATGAACTAAAGATAAAAATGTGTGTTGTGGATTAGTAAATCCAAGCTCTCTAGGAGATCAAAGCCCCTCCACAACTTTAAACAAACCAAACACTTTTAAATACCCGAATAAATTACAAGGGGTGAGGAACCAAGTGCACAGCTAGTATACACAATCACATCATTTTATTTAAGCAAAACAGCAAACCTGTACTTTGAAAACTAAACTTAACAGAAAATTAGACCGAAAAATGTTGCCTCCATTGATAAAATCTACTTTAAAGAAAAATTTTTTTTACTCTCCAACACACACGTATACTGCTTGGCAAACCTGTCTTTTTCTTACACTTGCATTCACTCCACAGTGGCCTGACTACATGTCATGTCAAGAGATGAAATCACATAGGAATGACTGTCTCACACTGTTTATGTTGTTCCCCTGTGAAGACACGCATATGGATGATGAGGCAGCAATTACATTCGCATAATAAGAAGATGCACACGCTTTTCCCAGAAGACCAGTTGTCCTATTGTCTTTGTGACTTTTTTTTTTTACATATTTTTGACTACAGGACCTCTACCAGTTAGTCCAGTGTAGTGCAGCACATGTAAATATGTGCATAGAATTCTACTATGGATCTCTAAGATATGTAGAGGCATTTGGAATGTAAATAATTATATATAGCTCCCAAACCTATTCAAGGACTAATGGGAAATCTATTTTGGCACATCTCAATCTATTAGGCCATGAATTTAAAAAGGCAAAAAAGTGAAACAAGCTGATAAACCACTGCCTGTGTGAAAACTTATAAAGTGATTTTTAATCCATTCAGTTATAGTTAATCCGATTAAAGGTGTCTTCACACAGAAATCAGAATTTTTCATGTTAACATGTGTGTTGTTGTAAGGCCTCATTTAAAACCTACTGGACAATCCTAAGTGTGAAAGTTGCTTGGCTTTTTTCATGTGGCTCTTTGTTTAAACCAGGAGTCTGCAAGGGTGTGCTCTCAGAGCACGATTTTAGTCCTCCTACTGTCTTTACACACGTAAACAATTTTCTCTGTTCCCCTCGTTTAATGAAAGAGAAACCTACAATAATCACAGATGTCAATTCAGTTTGACAGAAGTAATAATAAATAAATAAAAAATAAATATTAATAAATTAAATCCAGACATTGCTTTTCAACTTTGCTTCAACAAAATGATTACAAAAATAAATGGCACAATAATTATGTTTTACCTTAATATTTTGTTGCACAACCAGGTGATGTTTGAGGTGATCTCTACTATCAAATGATTCTTGTAACTGTAAAATAAGACTTCTGGTTCTCTCAGTAGGTATTTTGCCTTCATGAGTAGACTGCCCCAGTTGTCTCAGGTTTGAAGGCTGCTTTTTCCAGGTGGCATGTTTGAGACCCTTCCAAAGGTGCTCAATGGGATTTAGGTCAGTGCTCATAGAAGGCCACTTCAGAATAGATCAATGTTTTCCTCTTAGCCATTCTTGCATGCTCATAGCTGTGTGTTTTGGGTCATTTTCCTCTTGCATAACTCATATCTTGTGACGGAGCCCAAGCTTTCTGACACTAGGCAGCACATTTCTCTTTAGAGACCCTTGATAGTCTTTAGATTTCATTGTATTCTGCAGAGATTCGCCCTGTGCCAAATCAAGCAAAGCAGCCCCAGAACATCGGGTCAGTGTTCTACTTTTTCAATATTCATCAATTTTCAAAAAGTTTCATTTTTGTCACATCTGTCCTAAGGAAATTCTTCCAGAAGCTTTGTGGTTTGTCAATATATAGTTTGGAAAGTTCAAGTATGTTTTTTTATGATGTGTGTCCAACAATGGTGTCCCCCTTGTTGGTCTCCCATTAAGTGCAATTTGGCTCAAATAACGAGTGTGATCTGACGCTGATGTTTCTTATTTGTGATGTTCAACGTTCTTCAGACGTTTTTCCGGGTTCTTTTGTTATCTTTCATAATATACATCTTTGATTTGTCATTAATTTAGTGGGAAGACCTTGATTTAACATGTCGCTTTGGTCACATTATTTTTCTTTTCTAGGAGGACTAATATTTTTGTCCTGACCTTTTTTAGCATGAATCATGGTTGAAAAGAAATGTTTGATTTTAATTTGTTAATTTTCACAGAATTCTTATCATACCTGTTGTGAAATTGAAGTTATTTCTGTGACCATTGGGGTTTTTTCTTTCAACAAACGAGGGATACCAACAAACTTGTCCACTTGCCTCAAATAATGTTAACACATTGCTCAAGAGTTACTCAGTGCTGCTTTAATGGAAAAAAAATTTTTGATGCAGACTTAATACTAATCTGTGGACAGATTTTTTTGAAGACACTAGAGTAACATTTTATGTGTGGGGAAAAAGATATAATGCAGATAAAAAGCAAAATGTTTATTATAACTTTAAACTGTTCAATAACTTTAAAAAAATATTAATAACACCATAAATACAACTACAACTTGGACGGACATTATTCCTCTATGAGCCTCTGACAGCCTGTGCTTTTAGTCTTCCCAGTCATTAAAGTAAACCTAATAGAAAAGTCATCATCATAAATACATTAACAGAGAGAGAAATGTCTTCCTGAGTTAAGGGAGCACTTTATCTTCGAAAGCAGCCAGACGCTGCTGTTTGGAATGCACTAGTGTTGGCCATTTGCTGCCCATCACTGATGAGAAGCTTTTGGCAATGATAAACATACACACATATATTTACACCCTAAGAAACTGATAAAATCCTAAAGACAAAAACAAGTACAGGACTGGTGACTATCTATCTAAACCGTAGGTACACCCAGACAAAGATAAGCACAGAGAAAAGTATTAGATACAAGTTTAAATAAGAACCCTATGCACATTTGTACTCACTCACAAATACATCCCCTCTAAACATGCAGCCAGTCTTTCAGTGAGCTAGCTTAACTACTGGGATAATTTCCCTCCAGCAAATGGTCACTGTGCCCTTGAAAAACATATTTGATTATTACTTTTTCTCCCCCTCCTCTTTTTTCTTTTAGCATCATCACAGCCATTTTCATCACGCGCTCTGATGATGGCACGGCAAGGCGCGTTAAGATAACACCCCGGCACCACCAGGCTTTTAACACTTAAACGGTGAAAAGGGATATTCAGATTTGTCCTTGAACGTTTGGATAGGGCCTGCTGGGCTGGGACAGAGGGAGGGAGTAAGAGAAGGAGTTAAAGGAATGCTCAATTTTAAGATTTACTCACTTTAAGGAAAAAGTGAAGTGGGGTTAGCATTAATGGTAGCACCCACAGTGAGAAATGGGGTAAGTGGGGTTGAAGGGCAGAAGAGTTGAGAGCTGGACATTAGGAAGCAAATGTGTAAAGGGGAAATGATTAGTGAAGCGCACAGTGAAGTGGTAGAGACTTGGGACACAATGGGGGGACTAAAGGCACCCAGCAAGTTTCTTAAAGACTATCTAATCTCACTTAAGTCTTAGCTGCATATCTTTTCTACAAACTAAGACGCAAAAAAGTGATGTAAATAAAGAGATTAAAAGTTGTTGATAGACCAGCAGCATAGGAGACAATACTGCAGGAAAACTGGGACTATTATTAGAAAACAAGCAGTGTTTAATATTCTTGAAAGTTAAATCAAAGCTGTTTAAACAAACAGCAGATTTGAAAGGAAAGGATTAAGCACAGAAACTATGTTACCGTATAACAACTGGGGAGACTGAGAGAAGGATTAAAGTGCATTTCAATAACACACCAGAAACAAAAGAGTGAGCAATGGAGCAGTTCTACCAGTGGTAGTGATAAACATTTACCTGTATAAGAAGAAATTACTCTGGCCTTTACATTTTTGGCACTTTGATTCCTGTGACTTATCTTAAAAAGTGATTTTGTATTTATGATTAAGTTTGTAAAACAAAAAAAAAGTAGTTCTGATTAGAGACAACTTTATTATCATATTGTATTGTAAAACTGAGAATGTAAAAAAAAAACCAAAAAAAAAGCAACAAACATTCCCAATTAATATATGGGTCTGGACTGACTGCACCAATATTTGAAAGACTGTCTGGTTTAAAATAGTAATATTGCTGAAAAGTGAAGCTCCATGCCATTTAGACGTCTATTGTGAACTCAATTACAATCGTATTTATTGTCATCTATCTTTAGGCTGTTGAAGCTTCTTAGTCATCCAGGTCACAGCCATTCCAGTGGAAGTCCAGTAAATTGTTTTTTTTTTTTTTTTACTTTTTTGGAACGTCTATCTTTAGATTTACTAAGATTTCCTATCCCTGCTAAAGAAAATCTGTCAAATAGCATGATGGGGCCATAACATTGTTTTATAATGGTGGTATTTTGTAAATAGTGAGGGGAAGGTGTTCACTTACATAAAAGATAAATAAAAATTTGTTTTTTAGTTTTATAGAATCTGCCACCTCTTTAATTCCTGTAAAGCTACTAGTAGTCCCTAACCTTCTGTCAGACTAATCTTGCTGTTACGCAGCCAATCATTTTAGGCCGACGATGATGGTAACTCTCCATACCCTTTCTATTTTGTGTGAACTGAACAGTGGTCTGTGAGGTTAAAGTCCAAAATGTTTCCCTACAAACTTGCCTTATTTTAAAAATATCCCAAACTTTGAAGTTTTGTTGAGTGAGGTTTGCAATAGTTTTGGGGCTTGACACTGGCAGATCTGTTCAATCCTGGCAGTAAAGGATGGGTGGAGTTGCTAGTTCTTTTAAGAATATAGTACATAATTTCTTGTAACAGCAGTGCAGGATTTATTTGAAATTCATGTTCATTCAAAGTATTATATACCAATTTATATCTATAAATATTGGTTATACTATCCGTAACAGAGCCGTAGCAAGCCACTTTTTCTCGCTGTGTGTTTTCTGCTGCTGCAGTCATATTAGCAGTCAGCCTTCAGCTCAAAGTCTGACTTTGGGTTCTGACCTGTAAGGTGTGATGCCTTCATATTCCTCATCATCACTACCCTCTCCCCAGTTTGAACTGGCTGATGGTTCAAACATACAAACCATTTCCAGACTAGATGTTCTGAAACAATCGATCATGTTTTCATCCATCTCCATGATACTGCAGCTATTTTTCATCACTATCACTGGAAATAAAAAAAAATAAAAAAAACCCTCTTTTTTATTTAGGATTTAAGCTAAAAGAAAAATAAACAAAAATTTTAAATTACTTCAATATTACATTTAGTTTTATTTATGAAAAAAATAATATGAAAATGAAATAAGAAATTTTTCTTTCCAGACTAAGAACACAAAATAAACCAAACACATTCTTTTTATCTCCTTTTTGTTGGTTTATAATATAAAATAAGAGTAAAACAAGATTTAGATTTGTATTTAGAACCTTACAAAATGTTTAAGCAGTATGAAAAATTAATCGACAATACAGCAGTCGATGGTGTATTAAAGACACACAATTTATAAGATACCCAGTAGAAGGTAACTAAGTTTTCTGAACTTTAGTTCAAGCTATTGTTTTTCAACAATGAAAAATTTGAGTAAATCCTTAAATACTTAAGTAAAGGCTTTTGACCGGGAAAAAACGAAACCAACATTTAACTGTAGCCCGACTCAAGATTAACAAAAGCCAGTGAAACAGATTAATGTTTTTAACGTGTTTCCACATCTATTTTTACCAGCATGCATGTATGTTTATATGTAACTGTGGTTTGTGTTGATATGATTACTTGTGTGTTTGTGTAGGTGTATGCAGAAGCCGGTATGCGTATCTGTTGCCAGACAGCTGTCTCCTGGCATTGCTGTTCCCCTGCAGTGTGTGTGTATGGTTGTTGACAGTGTGGACGGTAATGTGTGATAGATCGCACTTCAGGGACCCCATAATCACATCAGCCTAACCTAGTCTATCAGCTGGGCACAACGGGATACCCTTCACTCCTCCTTTAATCTGCTCCATCTACCTCTTCACAATAATTTGTTTTTTTTTCAGCTTTCACCCGTAGTAAATTTAACACCGATATTTTCCTGGTATTCTAAATATTTACTAGCTAATGTTATTTCTATTTAATATTTTCTTTAAATATTTGATATATTTTTTACTCCTTATTCATAAGTAACTTCAAATTGAGCAGTGCAAATGTAGAAATATAGTATGTGCAACTTTCTCTTCGTTTCTTTTAGATTTATTCCAATTCTACTTTACAATCTTTACACCACTTTATCAGAAGAAAAAAAAGATCTAACTCTACACGTAATACGACAAAGTATGGGGTTAAAGTGGTGCCAAGGTTAATTAAACTATCCCGCAATAGCGAGGTTGCATGGATTTTGAGTGGGAAACCGATGAGTTGGGTTGAGGTTGCATAGCTGGCCGCAGTCATCCCCGACTGTGCATAGCACCCGGCAAATGGCCCTTAGCCTTACTAGCATTCCTAGCTCTACAATCCATCATACCATATGCTCTCAATAGGGAAGCTAACGCTAATGACTAATGAGCAAATGAGAAAGAGGGAGGGTGACAAGAAAGAACTACTACAGAAAAAAGGAGGCCTAGGAAAGAACAAGAGATTTTGGATAAAAAAAAGTCGATTAGATTGTCAAAAAGGCAACATCTATGATAAAGAATATATAGAAAAATAAGAAATGGGGGATGAAGGTTAGGAAGATGGGGGAAATATGCTCTCCTTGGGAGTCTTCTTCCAATGAAGAACGACCATAAAGACTGCTTAGTTGGATGAAGGAAAAGAGAATGTGGTTAAGATAAATCATTTGAAGGGCTAAAACTACTAGCAGCATCCAGGATGAAGCTAAATCTAGCAACAGGCAGGAAACCGAAAAAGAAGTGTTCATATATTTTGTCTAATCATGGATTTGTTTTGTGTTGAGTAAGTTGATGTAGCAGATATAAAGTGTTTGTGTAAATGTCTGTTGGTGTGTGTTAGACTATGGTTGATAGTCTAATGGAACACTATAAGCCTGCCCATATGGGGCCATTGTTTATAGGTGATGAATCGAGTCCATGTGTCTTTATCTGGCATTCAACACAAGGAGAACCCTGCCGAGGGCACCCTGTTGACTCTGTGTGTGTGTGACTGTGTGTTTAATGTGTCTATGTGTTTGACTATGTGTGTGTGTGTGTGTTAAACAAAGAATGATTGTGTATTTCTCCTGCTGTGTGCTTGGCAGTGCCCTCAATGGTGCCATCCTGAGCGCGTTTCATCATCATCTGCCATGACAAAGATGTCTAATGACACACACATACGTTGACATCGACACATAGACACACACACAGTCCCATCTGTGCCGTAGTAGCCGGGTGCTTTGGGACACTGTGGGAGAGGAGGACAGGGAAACGACCCCACGTTCTTGCACCATGTGTCTACCTCTCAACCCGTTCTTATCTTCTACTCTTTTGTCATTGTGTTCCTAATGCTCTCATCCACCCGATCTCATAAACGCAAAGATACCACCGGAGATTTGACCCTGACAAAGAGTAACTCAGAGTAACTCGTTTTTTAAAGAAAGGGGTCTTTTGAACATAGCAATTAAAACATGAAAAATTTTACTAGGAAAACTTACAATGACTCTGATTAGCAGCATATTAGGTGAAAACCTTACCCACTGTGCAACCTTTGATGCTTCATAATGGCTAAACATATAGATTTCTCTTTACCACGCACCTGGTTTATATATATGCACAGCATCCTTGCAGCAAACCAAGGTGTCATCTACTATCAGGCCTCCGCAGCATTGGAGCCCATAGCCATCATGTAGTTTCCCACTGCAGCAGAGCTGGCCCCCTGTCATGGAATAAGGAACCCCCCCACAGCAGCTGTCACCAGGCCCCACAGAGACCCGTCCCTGCAAGTGGTCAGGACAGCAGTATTCATCTAGAAAGACAAGGACAGATGAAGGGAAGACCTAAGCATCATTAAAAATACTAAAATCGAGGGGAGAATAGTTAATTGAATGTACTGTAAATAGTAGTAAAGAAAAAAAAAAAACATACCGTTTTTTATAAGAATAAAGTATCCTCCACAGCATTGATGATTAGGGCGAGATGGGACAAGTTTGCTATCGCAGCACACAGGGTTGGAAGAATCATTCCAACTTAAATAAAGCTCATCACAGCAATGATGATGTGGCTGTCTTTTGTGCAGTACTCCATTGCAACATACCTGCTTAACACACAGGGCATACACAAACACAAAAAAGATAGGTGGAAATACATTTATTAGACTTTTAAGTAGAAAAAAAATCCCTTCTGAAAATAAAGAAAAATTTAAAATTAAAGCACACCTGCCAGAAAGGCTAGGTGTGAGGCTTATCCTACTGATACCTGACAAACTCTCCAGGGTTAGATGTCTTGGGAAGGGAGCCAGACTCCTTTTAAGGTTATTCAAACATCCCTCTATTTGTGGAAAACTGTCTTTAACTTGCTTTGCATAAGTTTTATAAAAAAAACTCCCAGATCTTTACTTAAGTGTTAAGTAGTTGATAAAATCATTTGTCTGACCAGAAAAGACAATACATTGGCAAACACTATCTGTACTCCCTTAAAAGTATTAATAAATGCTGCTTTAATGAAGACTACTGATGTTGTTATTGTTGAATATTTGTTTTTTGCTTTTTTCTGACAAGAAGTCATCGATTTATTTTCCAACAGGTAGTCATGTATGTCAATAGCTGTAGGCCAGAAGGACGTTCTGTCTTGCACTGGATCTGGAGACGATTCTTGGTTGTGAAATCATCTCCAAAAGCTTATAGAGAAGTTCCTATGACAGAGTCGGCCTTCTTTATAAGTTTGTTGAGCTTCTTCAAACAATTTAAGTCATTGCAACATCTTGCTGCAAACGTTAAACTTTCTTAAAGCAACAGTGCGTAGCATTTTACCCAAGGATTTGCTTAATATTTTTAACTTTCTCCTTTTTCTCCAGAGATATACCATAATCTCCCATGTTTTATTCAGATTCAGGATCAGAGGATTGTTTCCACATCATGCCACAAAGGGGTTCACTAGCTCCCTGCACTCTAGTCCATCTTTGATGCCCCCAATGACAAAGTCATCTGACTTTGTCTGCAGATGACAGGACTCATTTGTGTACTGGAAGTCAGAGGTGTAAAGAGCAAATCAGAATTAAGAGAGCAGCATCTTCTCTGGTGCTCCTGTCTACCTGATTGGACAGTTGACCCTTCAGTCTTACAAACTGTGGTCAGTTTGTCAGATCATTTTTGATCCACGCAATTGTTGATGTTTCCTGACAAAGGAGGCTAAATAAATGCACAGGAGACAGAAAGAAACTCTGTCCAGGGCTATCTGCCTTGTTTGATGATGGCATCTTTAACTATCTCCATGGCAAAAAGCAAACTGAAGGAGATCCTGATAACTGCTTGTTTGCTTGTTCATGTGGACCAACAGTCTCTGTGACCTTTGACAATAATGGAAGCCTCTTCTTGGTCAGAATAAGGTTGAATTGATGCAATAGAATCCCGTAGAGCTGCTCAAAGCAGGCATTTAGACATAGACTCTTAGGCTAAAACCATTTGGACCCGTTGCCTTATTGCAATTCAGTCTATCCAGTTGCCTCTTCACTTGATTTTACAGACAGGTGGAAGAAAGAGGGAGCAGCTTTTTTTTCACAGTTTCTTGACTGTGGACAGGAGAGAAGGATGCTGAGCTTGTTCCTGAACTGAACCTTTTGAAAAATATGTTAATTTTATTGGCTGTGTTCAGACCTCTTTCTGTCAGATCTCCATTCTGCTACAAGCCTGTGATCTTCTTATTTCTTGATATTGTTTTGGTGGAGCTCGCTCTCCAGGCTTCTCCTGTAAGTCTCATTGCTTTCACTTATCTTGACCTTAAGTTGCTTCTGTATGTTCCTCTATAAGTCCCTTTCCCCCTTTCTAAAAGCTATTTTTTTCTTTTTCAGCAGTTCATTCAGATCATTGGTGATTTTGGGTTTATTACTGGAGAAGGTGGACTTAATAATTAATGATAAAGTTGTAAACGGAATAAATTTATATAGCAATTTCCTAGTTCCATCAACCACTTAAAGCACTTTACAATAAAGTTGTAGTTACACAGTAGCTTAGCTGGATACAAAGGAGCACTTCAGCATGTGCTTGGAGAAAGCCAGAATCAAACAACCTTCCATTTGCTACACAGCCTTGCTCCCATATTCTTACCCTTGTTTTGTTTGTGGTTCATTCTAAGCTTTTCGTATTTATATAAGTTTAACAACAAATTTCTCCGTACAAATCATATTAGATACATTTACATTTTTAATAAGACTTGTATCATTCAGTTTACACTTCATTTATCTGTTACTTGCTAATACTATTTAAATCACAACGGAAAATTTTCAATGCTTTATGTGGGAGCAGCTTTTTGAAATTTATGATTTAAAGATGAACAATATATACCTGTGATTCAGGATGAAAGCAGGATGTCCCACAAACGCTGTTACCCACAGGACACTCCAGGTAGGAACATTTAAATTTTAAACCATGGGCACTGGCTGAGGATGACCCCATTGACCCATCGGTGCATGATCTAAGGGTCCGTCTTAAAACCTTGTAGCCCAGCATGATCCCACTGGGTTTGCCCGGATGGGCCCATTCTAATCTCACCACTCTGAGGGAGGAGAGGTGGAGGGAAGCAAAAACAAGGTGAAAGTGAGGCTGGAGGAAGTGTCTCCTTCACACTCCATTTTCATTAATGTACACATGCAGTCCCACACACTTTCAAGGAAAGATGCAATAATGCATGGCTAATGCCAGCCAAAGTTGAGCAACAGTGGCAGGAAGTGTTTAGGTTTATACACTTCAAACTATTGATTTAGCTCTTTTTTTGTAACATTGACATCTTTAGCAGGGGAAAAATCTGTGCTCTAACACAATTACAACCTAGAGAGTAACATGGGCGTAAAAAAAGCCCCCCCTATAAAGAAGAAAATATAAAAACAACAAAAAAAACTTTTGTTTCCCATGTTAGTTTGATATATGTTCAAAAAATGTGCTATTTTTTTGTGAAACTGAAGAAATTATGAATAATTTGAAATGCAACCTTTGCTAAAGAGAGTTTGTAATTCTCTCTCTCTTTTTTTTTCAAACAGTTCCGGATGCATAAATGTCTTCACATAAAGTTGTGATGATATTTTAATAAATGTTTGTAGATGGCTAAGTGAAGTCATTTCAACATCAAAATGTACTCAGTCTGTTGATTAAATACAAAAAATAAAATGTAAAAAATATATCGAGCAATGATAGAAATGCACAATGAATATTTTGTTCAAATGGTGAAAAAGAACTTTAATATAATTGAAAAGACCCAAGCAGTGGAGCAGTAACTCCTCTTCAAATCTGCCCAAACTGAATTGAAACAAAAATACAGACTCCCTTAAGTTTAAAATAAAAAAAAAAAAAAAACAGAAAAAAAAGAAACCTTTTTTCATTTCAGAAAGTAAATACTGAGAAGTATGTAGAACAATGGACACTAACAATGGCCCCCTGGGCCCACAGTATTTCAGGGTATAGATGCATCTCTGCGCCAGGATGCCATTTAAACTATTACATTACCTAGTCTGCCATCAGTTGCTACAGAAGCCTGTTGAACACCTATTCATTTAGATCGTGTGTGATGGCAGGGAAACAACTGAAACATGCAGAACCGTTATAAATCACTGGTCTAGATGAACACATTTCACAGACCAAGGCTAGATGGCTAAAAAGTTTATTTTTGCCAAAACCATTTGTATTAGGTGCTCAAACAACCTGAGATAATGAAAGTAGTTTTGGATGCATTTTAATTCTGGAGAAAAACAATGTTTGGAGAGTAAAACTATATTGACAAAAAGTAAGGAGGAATACGATTTTTAGAGTGAAAGTGGTTAAAATCAAATCAAAATGACCCCAGTTGTTAGGCAAAAAATCTGTAATACATTCTGTATTTTATTACTTTTGTACAGTTCTTTATAGTCTTTGCAAATTTTTATCTTTAACTGAAAATTATTTGCATACTAATATATACCTTTCCAATATTGAGGAGTTGTGAAATAACAGCCTTAGAAATGTTTGTATCAATGGACTAACAACAACATAGTTTATATTGATAATTATATTTTACTGCTAATAATACTAAAAATGCACATTGGTATCACTGTACCTAGGACTGATTACTTGGGCATTTGGACTGGGCAGGTCAGCTGGCAGGTCTTCAACAGTGGTTGTTTCAGTAATATTACTCCGAGTACATGCATACAGCGTGCACACCTCCACCTGAAAAACACGTTTTTATAGATGACATAAAATGTATTTTGCAGAAATTTTCAGTTTATACTTTAATTGATTGAATACTTGTATATTGTAGACTGTAAGAGGTAGTAGGTCCCCCAGAAGGTATGAACCAGAGCTGTTGTCCACACTGCTGTGAAGGCGATCATTAACGTAGATGTTGTAACCAGTAACTACTCCATTGGGTCGATAAGGAGGGAACCAGAGGACACGTGCTGTGCTGCTGTTTACTGGAACCACTTCAGGAGCTGACATCCCTTCTGGCTCTGAAAGAGGCACGAGGGGAACACTTAAATAAGACAATTCATTATAGAGAAATAACATGAGAGCAAATTAAAAAAGACAATTCTAAAAATATTGGGGTAGAATCTGTATAATTAATTAATCCACAAGTCTAAACCACCAGATATGACATTGAAAGTGCATTATTAAACGGAGGATTTATTTGTTGTACCGAACTGAATTTTAAACATCAATACCCTTTTTTGTTAGGATATAGCCAAACACCGTGATTTACTTTAGTGGAATGTTTGACAGACGTACACAGTAAAATAGGGCATAGTTCTGCAATAGAAAAAAAACTTTTAAAATTAAAAATCTTAAAAAATGATGCACCATGCATTCTGAAAAGTAAAAGTAAAATCCAGAGCAACAAACTACTTTTAGACCAACTTTGTGTAAATTATTGTCAGTGTAAAAACTGCTTTGCACAATAACAGAGCATGTTTTAAACATCTCAAAAAATCGGAGTATTGCATAACTGTAAACATATAAGTCCACCTAAACTGATAAGACAGGCGTGACAGCATTAATCAAAGAAGCAACAAAGAGTGGCCCATGGCAACTTTAGGGCTGGGGAAAAAAAAAAATCAAACACAAAGGGGAAACATGGAAAAACAGGTCAGAGTGAGGATTCTGATTCTAGAATTTAATTCTAAAACGTCAGTTCTAAAATTGCAATGCTCAAGATCGCAGCACATTGGAGTAGCTCTGAATTTTTTTCTAATTTCCTTTTGAAAGAACTTAATTTTCTGTTTCTGCATCAAAGTTTCTTCTTTTTTAAATATTTAGTGGATGTTGTGCAGATGAAAGGAATTTTGTCAACATGTCTTAACCATAAGTGTTGATAAAGGCTTAAAAAGGTTGGGAAAGCCAAGGAAGGGGGCTTGGTACTATTTGTGAACAACAGCAGTATCATCAAGAACATGTTGCTGTGAAGTTCTGTCTCTACAGCCCAAATATTGAACAGCTGGCAACACGTTTTATTCCAAATTATTTACCCAGAGAGGTCACCATCAATACTTTGTGCAATTGTTGCATTATTATTATTAGATCATATTTAATGCATTCACATTGTACAATGGTAGTGTACAAATCAGTGTGTACCAGATCAGTGTATAAAATCTCTGCTGCGATTGTTACTGCAGGCACGAGCAGGGTAGCCTCGTGAGACCATCCTGATCTCGCGAGCTTTCAAGATTTCACTCGCTAATCAGTCTGGAGACTCTCCGTTGAAGAAAATTTGGAGCTGTTCACCAAACGAACGTCCAATCAGCGTTGGCTTTGAGGCCGGTTGAGGTGTGACGCAACGAGAAGCGCGAGACGAGAAGTCTAAAGAATATGGCGGCTTCAGCCGATGAAACTAGCGTTAGCGTGGCTATCGAGCAAGTTTTATCGGAATTACACTGTATTTCTTCACTGAAGGAAGAGCAAAACACTGCTCTGGAGGCTTTTCTCAGAAGAAAAGATGTTTTTGTTCTTCTCCCGACTGGTTTCGGCAAGAGCTTGATCTATCAATTGGCTCCTCTTCGTCGTCGCTCTGTTACGTCATATGCTTCGTTGATCTGATTGGTTTATTTGGCCCGTCTATCACCAACATAGGCCAATCAGCTAACCAGTATTTTCGCCCCTTCCCAAAATTACTTCAACGGAAGGTTTCCAGATGGATATGCGGAGCAAATCCATCTAGCAGAGTCAGGTTACGAGCAGGGAGCTGAGGTAGGCATACGTGATGCTGATTGGCTGAGGACGCTTAATGTGGGCACTTGAACACAACTAACACTTTGAGCTTTTTAAGCTGTTTTGCTGTTATACAGAGACAGCCAGCAGAGGTATTGCAACTTTTCCTTTGTTGGCTACCATGCATCACAGTTTACAAGACTTGCCATGCATGCACTTGGAGAAAAAAATGGAAACTGGAAGCTCTACACATTGAGCCCCATTGGAGGAGAAAACTGTCACATTAAAGTTGGAAGCCTAAATTAAAATGTCTGGAATCCTGCGTATGCACAATCAATGAGTAATTTAACTTAACAGATTCAAATCTTCTGCCATACAATATACTATGTAAAAATCACTTTTCTACAAGGCCTTAAACAGGCTTCTCATTTTCTAGGATTTCCGTTATTTTCTTAATAAATATGTGGCACTATGTTGCTCTTTTGTGTAACATGAACAATTCTGGAGATAGATAGCCTTGCATTCATCCTCTCTATTGAAAGATAGTAGCCAAAGTTTCAATGGTCCTGCTTCTATGAATTTCTTTTAAACAATCCTTCGCCTTCCACCTTTCTGTCTATAGACGTAAAGTGAAGAAGCAACTGGAGAGACAGAATCACAATCAGCCCCCAGGTGAGTTAGTGTCACCCTAAGAGTCCTAAGAGCCTGTGAAGAGCAGCTCTGTAGGATTCTATAGCACCAGTTCAATCTTAGCCTGGGAAATAAGAGAACAAAGTGATCAGTCCTCAATGACTGAAGACCTGTTGCTCTGACATCCAACATCATGGTCTCGGGTGACGCAACAAAAGACAAGACTCAGGTGGAGGCAAAAAAAAAAAAAAAAAAAACAGGAATCCTTAGTATTTTATCAAAGCGACTGTTGTGCCCTTTATCTTATTCCACCTTATTTTGTTTCAGAAACTCCAGAAGAGTCATACAGTATGGAGGCCAAAGTAATTGCCCTTATCCAATACTAAGGACACAATGTTTTTTATTGTCACAACCCCTCACATTTGCCTGTTGGTGATGCAAAATTAGGACTCAGGTCCTAGTTCAATAAGCCTTATTATAAAGAAAAGAAAGAGATGAAGCTGAATGAAGTGCATTTGAGTACAGCAGTTTAACAGCTACAGGGTAGAACCTGTCTTTGAGGCTGATGATGTGTGAGGGGAGAGGCTGGAACAGTCTGCGTGCAGGATTGGTGGAATCCTTCATAATCTGGATAGACGACAAATTGTCTTTCACAACACATTTAAATAATATGTTAAAAAAGCTGAAAGCCCTGCTCGGCTTTTACTACAGACAAAAATCCTCTTTGATTCCCTCAGTGAGGAAAAGACTTGTTCAGACCACCTTCCTTCCTGTTCTGGACTATGGAGACATTATATATATGAATGCTGCCTCCTCAGCTCTCCACTCCCTGGACATAGTTTATCACAGTGCTTTACGTTTCATCACCAACTCTGCCTTTAGAACTCATCATTGTGAACTGTATGCTCTGGTTTCATGGCCCTCTCTAAGCCTCAGAAGACAACACCATTGGCTTACTTTTATTTACAAGGCCATCCTGCGTAAACTCCCTCCATACCTGTGTCACCTCATGTCTGTAGCTAACAGTGGTTACAACTCACGCTCTTCAAGTCGTGTTCTTTTCACTATTCCCAGGATCAACACAGATCTTGGCAAAACATTTTCCTATGCAAAATCACTATTGAAAACCGCTTGCACAGAGAATTGTAACTGTTATTCTAGAGTCTAGTTTATGATTGATTTTATTATGTTGTTTTTATGTGTTTTTATATGTCTTATTGTACTGCTGCCTCTTGGCCAGGTCTCCCTCGAAAAAGAGATTTTATCTCAAGGGACTTCCTGGTAAAATAAAGGTAAAATAAAAAAAAAATAAAATAAATGCAAAGTGTCCTCTTGCTGAATCTTGACATGTAGAGGTCCAAGGGTAAAGGAAGGCTATTACCTATTGTCTTCTAAACAGCCTGAACCACCCATTGTAAAGCGGTCCTCTCAAAAGCAGTGCAGCTGCCATGCGTTACATGCTGGTGCAATGAATGCTCTCAACCACACAGAGATAAAGGTTTCTCTGGACTGAGCTCCTAAATCCAGTTGTTGGTCATTGCATAAATGTCACCCCGGTACCTGTAGCTGGAGACCACATCTATGGCTGCTTCTCCAAAGTACGGGGATTAAGAGATGGCGTGAAACTAGCCTTGTATCAAAGAGAAATTGCGATGGAGTGAAAAGAAGCAGCTGGTCTTAAATGTGAATAAAATAAAGGAGATGATTGCAGATTTCAGAAGAAATGGGAACAAACTGAATGTCTTTACCATCACAAAAGAAGAACTGGAGGTTGTTAAAGAGTATACATATACTGGTGTTTACCTGGGCAACTGACTCTACTAGAGACAGGACTGTAAAGCCATTTACAAGAAGGGACAGAGCAGAGTGTACTTCTTAAGGAAGCTCATATCCTTTAGTATTTTCTGCACATCTTCTGTAAGTTATGGAAAGTGTGATCTCTTCTTCCATCATCTGATGGGGTAAAACGATCAGGGCAATTTACTTTAAGAAGCTTCACAAGCTGATAAAGGAAGCCAGCTCTGTTCTGGGACCTCTGGAACCTCTAAAAGGATTTCACAAAGAAGAACTCCTCATAAAATGAAGAACATTATTGACAGGTTTTGACAGATTAATCTTCCAGCAGCATAAGGACCCTAACAACAGAGCCAGAAGTAAAATTTAATGGTTGAAACAATATTTATTAGGTAAGAATGGCTAAATCAAAACCCAGAACTAAATTATTTTGAGAAACTGTGGCAAGACTTAAAGCAAGGGAAACAAATCTAAGTCTCTACATGTTGTAGTCAAGGGTTGATTAAGTGTTTACTTAGAAAAGATTAATAGCACTTATTAATATTTGAAAAAATACTTCAGAAACCATCAATTTTCCCTCAATTTGACAATTTTTTTATTGTTTTATCAAAAAAAAAAAACCGATTCACAAGTTGTAAAAATACTAGGCACCAAAGTTCACATTTCTTCATTCAGTTAAAAGAAGAATGTATAAAAATTTTTTGTGGTTAAAAAAGTTGTCTTTTATTCTGCAACGATTTGTAGAAATCTTACTTTTACCCTACTCACTGCCCTATATTAAATTTTATTGCAGACTGGCATTATCTGTGCAATGCTGAACGCTGAGATTCCTGCTCTGCACACACAAACACATGCATGTACCGGTATTTCTCTTACTAATTAGCCCTGATGTTAGCATTGCCCTATAGATTGCAGGCCAGGTTAGGATGGTTGGTAGGGTTGAGCTACATTACTTGAAATATATTATGCCTCTTAGGTGTACGTGTGTGCACATGTTATAGCTGTAAAATAATGAAATTGCCTTAATTACCTCAGGTAAATGAGCCATGCTTTGCCTTTGGCACCTAACGATGTTCTAATGTTTTTAATGCACTTTTTATTATACAGCATAGATGAAAGATAAAGAAAGCAGCCTCTGACATATGATATACTTAGACTGGAAAGGAATTGTAATAGGTAAAAAAGACAGAGATGACAGTTAAAAGTTACTAAAAGGGAAGTGAACATATAACTATAGCACAGTACTTTTCATGTAATTTAATGAAGTGATTTTTTTTTTGGTGATAGCATGGTAAGATGAGAGATTGCGAGTTGGATGGTGTCACTCAGCATCTGGGAATCAGTTTATAATCCTTCCACCGTCAACAATGCCTACAACATCTAATAACATTTTGAAAAAAAAAATGTCTATTTGTGCTGTACATATAAACTGCACCTGCTTAATATTATATTGCAAACAAAACAATAATTGTGGTAGGGCATTCACGAGTTGTAATATTTACATGTCGTGTAGTTAACAGTAGAAGTTGAAGTAAATGCCTCGTTCTCTGGCCTTGGTTATATCGGGTAGGTCTAATCCAGCTTTTATTGCTAACTATACAGTGTGCTCTACTAAGCCCAGTTCTGCAAGCCACCGCCATGCTGGCTCACACCTGCGGGTGGGTGAGCTGGCAACTTTCACGTTGTCCAGATGCAGTAATGGGACTAACGGCGTTGAAACTAACGGCGTTACTAACGACGTTACCTTGTTTTAGTAACGAGTAATCTAACTAATTACTTTGACTGTAACTATAACGCAGATACCATTGCAGGCACCCCGTTACTGCGCGTTACTTAGGTCGCACAATGAACCTTTTTTCATGATAGGACTCGTGCGCAGCTGCGTGAAGCTGACACCCCACCCACGTCAAAAAACTCTGCAAATAGACTGAATGTTTAGTGCAACGTTAGTGCAGATTTGTGCAGAAAAAAATATTGTTTGTGCTACTTTTGTTTAAGAGATATTAAAGATTATTTTTTTAGGTCATCCAGAGGTGCGCGCCTTGTCATGAGAGAGGGGAGGATGGCTGATGTATAGTGAGATTCCGTCTGTCAGTTGAATAGGTGGGTGTTTCTGCTGGTGGGTGTTAACGTACAGCACACACAGAGAGATGGAGAGTGAGGAGGAGTCCAGCAGCAAAACAGCATTTTCCACATGGAAATACCGGTGTTACGTAGAGCTGCGTTTCCCCATCACATAACGGTTTCCTCTGCATCTCCACACAGCGCAGGCGGCAAGAGTCACCGCGCAAGCAACAGGAAACGCGCATGCTCGCTAAAGGCGCGCAACAGTCGCTCTGTGCTCGCGCCACAGGAGAACTATGGAGAGCGTGAACGATCAAATGAACCTGACAACAGCCAGAAATGATAGCCTATATGGAGAAAGGGAGAAATCTGGATGGATGGATGGATGGATGGATGGATGGATGGATGGATGGATGGATGGATGGATGGATGGATGCTCTGCCTTCTCAACCTACTGTATTTTTTATTTTAAACATTATTTGATGGCCTTTGTGGCAGGGATGGAGATCCATATTTTATGTCACACACAGAGTATACATCTAGATAGATAGATGGATAGATAGATGTTGCAGTATCTATAACAACCCAAACACACAGGATTTCAGAATTAGACATCCCCAGTTATTAATTTCATATACTCACCGGATCTGAATGTCCTGTTATAAAACTTCACATCGCGTTCCCCCTGATGTCATTTACGTTGAGTTGCAATAAATGCTAAACTGTCTGCAGGTTCTTGTCTTTGTCGTCCGCTCTATTCAGCTGGCTTTGGAAACACACAGCGAGAAGGTGGGGGCTGGGTGGTGAGGGTTACGGGGGCGAGAAACGCAAAAGTAACGCAATAGTTACTTTTACTAGTAACTAGTTACTTTTATTGTGGAGTAACACAGTTAGTAACTCAGTTACTTTTTGGGAGAAGTAACTAGTAACTATAACTAATTACTTTTTCAAAGTAACGTGCCCAACACTGTCCAGATGTGTGTCATCTAATCTTAATTCAGTTGCATTGCTGCCAAGTTGACATAATTATAGCTGGTAGGTAGTGGAGCTGCAGGGAAAATCTAGTTGTCTCTAATTATCAACATCACTTGGCTGGACTGAAGGTGTAGTGAAATATGTTTGAGCTTGAGTTGAATGATTTTTTTATTTCTTTATGGAAGTCATTGTGAAATAATTTCATATGTCTGCAGAGTTCACTGTTAGGTCATGGTTTCAGCTTGAATCACACTCATTTGTTGTCCTAAAACACAGCGGACTGTTGACACAGTCCAAAAGAAAATTTATTAAATAAAGTCACAACTGGGGCTTTGTTTCTCGAGTGGCTCGGGAACGCCAAAGTGGAGGAGGTGTCTGGGTAGAGGGAGCTCTGCTGAGACTGCTGCTCCTGCAACCATGGTCCCAGAAGAAGCAGAGGATGACGAGTTTAAGTTTTAAATTAGCACATGTTTATAGTTTTATTTTTCTCCTACCTCCATCAGCCGTCGTGACGTCAACCAATGCTTTAGTTGTGTTATGTGCACCATTGAACACCTGCAGCGATATCAAATAGGTTGTCCTGGGCCAAAGGTTTCCTATCACAGCTGACTTGACCTCAGGTCCATAACACATCAATGGACTGGACTCAGAGTAGTTTATTGAGAGGAAGAATGATTCCACTTCTCCCTGCAGGTCATGCAAAGCTAAAAAATACAAGAAAAGAGTAAAGGTGAGTAATTAATTACATTAAATATTTTTTTTTCCATCTCCAGGTTAATTGTACCGTAGGTATTTCTTTAGTAAAGAAATTATCAAAACATTTTACTATAAAAGTGTTCAAGGAAAAAAAAAGATAAGAATGTTTCTTACAGAAAGTAAAATACGAATTACACTAAAGACAATGATTCGTATGCTCTATCAGCAGTTATTAGTTTGCAGTTTATATTGAAAATTAATATAGATAAAATACCCCTTAGATTTACTTAACAATGACTGGGTACTTTTGACCCTCAATGGTCAGAAAAAGACAAACTAGGTTGATAAAGTTAGTGTAAAGCCAAATAATGTATAATGCTGATCACAACCTATCACGAGCATCAAGTATTTTAGACATTTTTTTATACAGTGTTCTTAATTTTTTGGTAAAAAATGGGCAAGCTCCAATCGGATTAGGGTTATATATATATATAGACGTAAGCGCACGCTTGTGCTGAGTATTTTAAGGATTTTTCAGCCCCTATCAAAGCTCAGTCTGGTTTTGATATATACAACAAGCCACTTCCCACATAGTGGCCAAAACCCAGGTAAAGTGGCTGAGAAATAACTGAAACCTGCTCTTAGAGTGGATAACATTTTAGCTGTCCTCCGCAGTGTTTCTGTCAGTAATAAAAAGCTATAAAATAGCATGTTTGTCCATGCACGCTAAAGTAGCCCTTATCACCCTGAACAGGCATTATTTTAAGGGGATTTAAAACAAACATTTTTCTCACCTTTCATGTCTGGAAGCTCAGAAATGTTTAATGGTTTACACATAAGTCAACCAGATCATTTTGTGAAAATAAGATTCCAAGAATAACTTGGAAGAAAAACTAAGTTGCGTTTGTCAGCTGGTTTTCTACAATATAGTGAGAGCTCAATTATCTGATGGATATAATGCTGTGTTGTGAACAGAGAGGGTAATCTTACAAGGTTTATTCCAGTTGACTTGTACAGCTGTGTGATTGATAGCATGAGCAGACAGAGTAGGAGGTTTGAGAGGAGCCCCTGCCAATGTCATTGCAGTAACAATATCTCCTGAAGTGAAGCCCACATCGTTATAAACCACAAGCTGGTACTGGTAACGGGTAAATCTGTGGAGAGAAAAATGGTGCTCTTTATGCATGCACAAGTTATAACAGTATGTTTGTCTATAAGTGAACTTAATCTGTTGCTTTCTGTTCAATTCAACTCTGTTAATTATAAAGGCTGATTATAGTTTGAATACCGGTCAGGGATCAAACAAAGTAGTTAAAAAATGTTGTTTGTTTTGTTTTCTTTGTCCAGTCAGTCACAATGCGTCACTGATTTTAGGCGCGCCTACTTCCTGAAAAAACAAGTGGCAAAAGGTGAACGCTTAAGTGCATGGGTGCTGACCTCCTACTGAAAGTATTATAGCTGCTGTGCAGCTATGGGTTCTGAAGACAGTCAGTCAATCGGAACACTGCAACCAGCCTGTCCCTCCTCCAGCTGCAGAAACGGGACTCGTAGGAAAAAATTTAATGCAGGTTCCTTCTCTTTCCAGGAGTTGTCAAGCAAAACCTGTTATCGGCACACATAAAGACTGCTGCAGCATCTGGCCAAACTTCCTTCTTGTGGAAAACTCTCTGTCAGCCTCTGTAACCTTACTCGCACTTCACTCTGACTGATTTGTACGTACAAACTATAATGAATTATTTCGGTTCCTTGCAGCACTAACAATGCAGCTTTGCAGTGTTCAGGGTGAGGATTACCTTTGCAAATATCCCACATTCTGAGCCTGCATATAGGGACACCAAGAGGGAAAACTGCCTTAAAGAAACCAAAAACAGAGTCTGGCTCGGTGTGAGCAGCTAGAGTTTGGATACAAGGGCAAATAATAGTCCCATTTACACTACCCTCTTAAAATGGATCCGTGCCGAGCTTGGATCAGTTAACAGTTTTGAGCTTGGATCCTTATTACCATTTTACACACCATGCTAGCACGGGTCCTTGCATCCTAGTGACGATCTACGGTACTACTGCTTTCTAGAGGGAAACAAGTAAACCAACATGGGGGTACAAAGAGTCAGGTCGAAGAAGGCATTCTTTGGTGAATTTACCTGACAGAGTCAGCTTTTGGGAATTGGATACGACAAGTGACAGTATAATCAGGGCTTACAGATGCAGGAAACAACGACAGGAGTTGAGGTTCATCACACTGCTAAGCAGAATCATCACTGGAAATCATGTGGCATGGTAGAGAAGCTAGTATTTATATGAATGTCTGAAATTTCATGATTACGGAGACTGACGGTTAGGAGATGACATGGTCTGCTCATGCACTCTTTATTATCTGAGAATCGAGCCTCAACTGAACCATGACAAGGCCTACTAATGAACTAGTACCATATTAGCGCAGTTTAATTGTGTCTGGTGCAGTCCGGTTCAGTTGTGCGTGCAATTTACACTCAACAGTTATCTCGATTGCCGTGCTCAGACCAATTTCTGCATGATTTCAAAAGGCTAGTGTAAATGGGGCTAATAAGACAAACAATTCAAGTTTCCTTGCCCCTTTTAAAAAGGCCTACAGGTTCCATTTACCTTGTAAGTGTAAAGAAGGCTGAATACTTCATGTACATGTTCTTTCATGCTAATTTATACAAATCCCTTCTAAAGCCGGGCATACACTGTGCGATATTTTCAATTGTTGCACACAGCTGCAGCTCAAACGGTATGACGACACAGCAGGGTTTAAATGTTCACAGCTAACAATGCATGTTCTCACACCCTGCGGCCCGACGCTCTGATGCGACCTTACGACGGCTGACTGAATTTCAAACATGTTTGATTTTCTCCCAACCTTATGATTCCTGACTGGGAGGTGGTCGCCCCTCGTTACCCCCTGTACACTACACGATGAAGCCCGATCGAAAAACTCTCGCAAGGCTGGAAAATTGGCCCGAAAAGGGCAAAAATTGTACAGTGTATGCCTGGTTTCAGAAACGTTTGCAGAAAGACAAAAAGTATGATTTAAGCCATGCATATAAAATTACACAAAATGTACATTAAAGAGAGAATAGAAGCAAAATCGGTAGTTCTTCTAACAATGTAGCAAATGTGTGAAAAAAAGTTAAGCGCAGTGCATTCTGGGAAAAGCTGATACACCTGAAAGACGGTCAGCTGATTTAAAAACAGGCACATAGGACTCAGAGCAGTTCAGAAAAGATAAAGTAAAAAAGCTCCAACCATGTGGTGGACTGAGATTAAAGGACACTGTGAAACAAAAAGAAATTAATTCTTTGGGATATTTGCTTAATGTATCTTTGAACGGTATTAAAAGATCGACATCAGCCGTTACTCTCCGATCAGCTCTGCACACACTGTTTGCTGCAGCACTGCCATTTGCTGTAGAGCTCATTCCAGTAATCTCACCTGCTTAGGCCTTTATCTTCATAGAACAATTTGGTGCCGGAGTAAACATGGAACCAGCGATGGAGATCTTCAGAGGGGGGTGGGGAAGTGGCTGTTAATGTGGGAACCATGGTGACGGCCAGGGGTTGGTGGGTTTTACGTCTGAGCAACTTGTATCTGAGGGGGGGAAATTTGAATAACAGAAAAACAAACACACAGCTTGATGTTAAAGAATCCATCGACACACAAAGACTCTCCTTACAGTGCTCATACATACACACATACATACCCTAACTTCCACACAGAATTTTAGCTGACTTTTATCACTCATTTCTTCCGCTTATGCAGTTTTTCATCATCTCCGTTCTTGAGCTTTCTCTGTATCTCATCCCTCCCAATGCCCCTAAAGCTGTTTTTCTCTGGGTTTTGTGTTTTACTTTCCCCACAGTGATGCTAATTTCTGCTGTAATCAGAAGAGAAGGGCTTAACGCTGCCTTTTAACCAACCCACTTAGACAAACACACTGAGCTGAGCAGCGCAGAAAAGAGAGAGAGAGCACCCTTAATGCATTTTAATCAACTACTGCGAAAAATGGACCTTTATTTTAGGCCTAATCGCAGGCAGAGTCGAACAGGACGTGAATAAAGTGGACCAGAATGTGCATTAGTTCTGAGAAAATACCCATTATAAATGCATAACACTTAGCTCATTAGCAGGCATTTGTGTTTGCAGTTTCTTAGTGTATTCATATTTCTGGTGAAATTCTTCAGCAGTTTTTTTTTTTAATAATCTGCATGATATCTATTATTTTGCTAATGGATCAAACACCAAATTTATTCTAAAAGTTTGTTTCTTATCATTAAATTTGGAACCTATCAAAAGAATTTCCTTTGAGCCAATATTGTTCTCCTCTTCTTTTCCATGCATTTAAAAAAAATCACCAAGCAGATAAAAATGGTTTTAATCCTATATTTTTCTAAAAAAGGTGATATGCTATTTCTAAATCACATTCTCACAGTGTTAACAATGCTTTTTGCTTAAATGTATTAAATTTAAGACATTCTACAGAGGGAAAATCACTATACTCAGTGCAATAACTCAGTGCAATACTTATTATTGATGGTTCTTCTTCAATAACTCAGTGTAATATACAGGTAAAAGCCAGTAAATTAGAATATTTTGAAAAACTTCATTTATTTCAGTAATTGCATTCAGAAGGTGTAACTTGTACATTATGTTTATTCATTGCACACAGAATGATGCATTCAAATGTTTATTTCATTTAATTTTGATGATTTGAAGTGGCAACAAATGAAAATCCAAAATTCCGTGTGTCACAAAATTAGAATATTACTTAAGGCTAATACAAAAAGGGATTTTTTAGAAATGTTGGCCAACTGAAAAGTATGAAAATGAAAAATATGAGCATGTACAATACTCAATACTTGGTTGGAGCTCCTTTTGCCTCAATTACTGCATTAATGCTGCGTGGCATGGAGTCGATGAGTTTCTGGCACTGCTCAGGTGTTATGAGAGCCCAGGTTGCTCTGATAGTGGCCTTCAACTCTTCTGTGTTTTTGGGTCTGGCATTCTGCATCTTCCTTTTCACAATACCCCACAGATTTTCTATGGGGCTATGGTCAAGGGAGTTGGCTGGCCAATTTAGAGCAGAAATACCATGGTCCATAAACCAGGCACGGGTAGATTTTGCGCTGTGTGCAGGCGCCAAGTCCTGTTGGAACCTGAAATCTCCATCTCCATAGAGCAGGTCAGCAGCAGGAAGCATGAAGTGCTCTAAAACTTGCTGGTAGACGGCTGCGTTGACCCTTGATCTCAGGACACAGAGTGGACCGACACCAGCAGATGACATGGCACCCCAAACCATCACTGATGGTGGAAACTTTACAATAGACTTCAGGCAACGTGGATCCTTTGCCTCTCCTGTCTTCCTCCAGACTCTGGGACCTCGATTTCCAAAAGAAATGGTAAATTTGCTTTCGTCAGAAAACATGACTTTGGACCACTCAGCAGCAGTCCACCTGCACGGAATTTTGGATTTTCATTTGTTGCCACTTCAAATCATCAAAATTAAATGAAATAAACATTTGAATGCATCAGTCTGTGTGCAATGAATAAATATAATGTACAAGTTACACCTTTTGAATGCAATTACTTAAATAAATCAAGTTTTTCAAAATATTCTAATTTACTGGCTTTTACCTGTATATGTGTATATATATATATATATATATATATATATATATATATATATATATATATATATATATATATACTCTTTCACCTGTATATAGCTAGGTCTTACTCATAGAAAACATATTTATTGTGCAGGAATAAGGTCTTAGCTCTGTTACACTGTTAGCCAAGTAATAGACATTTCGTTGTCAAGATTCACCCTGTGTTTTTTGTGCAATGACAATAAAGGAATCTAAGTATAAGTCTGGTTTGTTTGTAGGCACTTAAAGCTAAGAGGGATATATGGTAAAGGGAGGGTATAAATCAGTGTGAGATTTGTTAAAAGAGTGAATTGACCAAACACCCTTGTGAGGAATGAACCTTTCAAGTAAGAATGTTAATTCTATTAATAGCCTAGGTGCTCATTTGTATTTGTATCCATCTAAAAAGAGGATTTGGTTCATCAGCACCAAAACCTCATGGCAAAGGAACAGTTTCTTTCCAGCTGAATCTACTAGTGTGAATCTGAAATGCTTGTAGAAATTGTCTATAAATCTATGAGCAAGAATTTATAATAAGACTATATAGGTAGTAAAAACAAAAAGAAAATTTACCCTTTCTATTTTTACCTGATGTTGGGTCCATTAGGCCGATTTGGTGTTTGCCAGGAAATGGCCAGAAAAGATTCACTGACTGGCACTACTGTTAGAGGTGAAAGGTCTTCAGGTCTTGTTGGTAAAGTGGAACCAGGAGTTGGAGGACTTTCTGTACATCCACCCACATATCCTCCACCTTTTGAACATGCCAGCACAGTCACACTGTAATTTGTGTATGGAACAAGGTCTATTATAGTGACATTGAGCTCCGTGGAATTTATGGTGTCATGAAAGATTCGCGGTTCAGGGAGACGGATTTCATATCCATGAATCTCTCCATTAGGAATCAAAGGTGGTGACCATGTGACCTGAAAAGAGAGTGAGGAATCAATGTTTATTTTTTAAAATACAGACGGGTGAAATACTTTGACAAGATAGAAAATATCATTAAATCTTTTCTACCCTGCCTTTCAAACTTGTAAATTTAAAAATTTTGGCAATTACCACAATAAAATATATCTATTTTTGTAGATCTTTTAATACCTTTCCTAATAGTAAAGTTGAACAAAATAGTAAATAAAAAAAAACAAATGTTTGAAAGCTGTTGTATCAGTTTGTATTTACAGTAGCACGCTGTACTCCATTCTTTTTGGGACCTCCTTTCCTTAAACCTACAGCTGCAGGCCATGAGAAATCTCTTCAGCCATGAGCATGTCAAAACTAAAATTGTTGCCCATGTCTTTGCAAAATAGCATAATCTCTGTCTGATCTGAGAGTATCTTTAAACAACAGTATCTATATCTCCATTGTATTTAGGCCTGGACTTTGACTGGGTCATTTTAACAGAAATGGTTGCTCTCGCTGTGTATTTACGATAATCCTGCATGAATGTGAAACTTCACCTCTGTCTCATATAGTACTTTTAACTCTCTAACAGGTTTAATCCTATGAGGATTTTGCTGTAACAACTTTAAATAATTTCTGACGGGCTTCAGACTCTTCCAAAACTTAAACTTTAAAGAAGAACCTCTACAGCATCATACTACCACCTTTGACAAACCATATGGATGGTGTCATCAGGGGACTTTTCTTTATTACATTTACATCGAAAACAGTGTTTGTCTGAGAAAAAGTTTAATTTTGGTCTTGTCTGAACAGAGCACTTGAATGTATTGTGTTGTCACATTACAGTGACACCAGCAAGCCGGAGAAAAATCACTATTAGGCACGGCCTTGTTAGAAAACATAACCTGACTTTCACTTAAGTAGAAGGTTTCCTCCATCACATTTAAAACAGGGAGCACACAAACGGGCACACCGTCTCTCTCACACACGGAGGCCATGCTAAAATGATGAAAGAAGCTCCTAATGGAATTGCAGCATGAAAAACAAAAGCAAGCTGTTGTGATCTTGAATCAGTTCAATCTGCCAGCATTTTAGAGCCATGATAAAGCTAAATGCTAAACACAAATAATATTGCATACATACAACATACAGATATAAACATGCTGGTTTATACACCTTTATAGAAAACTACTTCCACAGTTAACATTGGATTATTATATTAACACTCAGAAAAGCAGCAAGAATGTTTTGAAATTCTGCATACTCTGGCATATGTAGACATAATGAAATTACTTGGTAAACAACTTGTTAGTACATGTACAGGTGATTATGTGGTCAGTGTTGATGAGAAATAGAAGACCAATTAATTATCAGGCAACCTTGATATTTTAACAAGACACTGAGCAGTGATACAGGACACACACACAGACAGATGCATACACAGGAGCAATACCTTCTAACAACGGAAAGACAATCACGCACTCACAGGGGCACAAACACCACAACTGGGCAGGGTCATTTTGAGTTAGGTAGCTCATTTCCCAAAGTGCGTGTTGAGTGTGCTCTGTGGTGGAAGTCATTTACAGATTGAATAGCTTGATGTAATCTGGTGATGGTGAAGACAACAGAGACCCTGACATGGAGCACTGGGGCTAAGGCCAGTGGGCTGTTTAAGAGTGTGTGTTTGTGTGTGATCCTTTGCAAGCAGGTAAGACAGTAGAAAACTAAGTCTACACTTTGGTGAAAAATGTGTGTGAGGATTTGTTGGTGTGTGTATAGTTTTATCAGACAAGAAACATACTTTGTAATTTCCAATAGGTAGGGACAAATAACAATTTTCCATTCTTACATTCAAATTTGTGTATTTTTCAACATATTTGGAAATATTAATAAATATATCTGAAATAAAAGATAACCTTAACATATTGGTAACATTTATACTCGCAGTATAAATGAAGCAGGTTGTGCTTCTGGAGCTCACGGTCCCTTGGGAAGACCGCATCGAGGAGGCCAACGAGAGAAAGAGGGCTAAGTACAGCGATCTGGTGGAGCAGTGTCGGCTCAATGGGTGGCGAGCAAGGTGCGAGCCTATTGAGGTGGGATGCAGAGGGTTTGCTGGCCAGTCCCTCTGCAGGGTGTACAGCATGCTGGGCATCACAGGGGCCAGCAAGCGAAGGGCCATCAAGGAGGCCACAGAGGCAGCAGAGGTTGCCTCGCGGTGGTTGTGGATCAGGAGAGGAGATCCGTGGGTAGGGTAGCGCTACCTGGACACAAGCTGGGGTCTGATCAACCCTGGCTGGGTCGCCTGGAGGAGAGTGTATGATGTTTGAAAGACCTGAAACACTCTATGATACCAGGTAATATCACTGATGATGTGTCCAGGTTGCATCACTAGTTGATGTATGTACGAAGATACTCAGTTTAAAATAATACAATAAAAAGCAAAAACCAAATACAATATCTTTTAAAGCTTTCAGGTAAATTTCCAGAAGCTTTACAGTAAAATGGTTTCTCGTGAGGAATAGGGGGCATCAAAGCAAAAAGAAAACTATTTAATTGACATTCTTTCTTAATAATAGATATTTTTTATTGAACTTTATTGATTTCACACTGGAGAAATTTACCCCTGCATTTAACCCATCCCCTTGGAGAGCAGTGGGCTGCAATTGCGGGGCGCCCAGGGAGCAATCGGGGGTTAAGTGTCTTGCTCAGTCAACCAGAGTGGGAGTCTGTGGGAGTGGAGCTCAAACTCAGAACCTCAGGATTCAAAGCTCTATGCCCTAATCACTAGGCTGCCAGTTGCCAATACCTTTTCCAGAAAACCCTCAAGATTAAAAATATATTTTGTTTAACATCATAAATGACCCCTCACACCTCCACCATGGACTGTTCTTCCTGCTGCCCTCTGGGAAAAGACTTCGAAGCATCCAATGCAGGTCCAGTAGATTCCACAACAGTTTATTCCCCACTGCCATTAGACTGCTGAATGTTGTATAAAATGGGGATATAAAAAACAAACCAAAAAACCCCCCCCTGAATTTTGGAAACGAACTAATATACAGTCACATGCTTACATTATCACTGCTGCACTTTAAAAATTTAAAATGTCTTGAGAGCTGTATTGAACAAAATGTATTTTTCTATACTCTGTGTGTACAAAATGACAATTACAATATAGTCTGTATATAATGATGTAATAAGAAAAATCAAAACTTTAGATTTTGAGCAAATTCTGTTTTTTAAATGTAATTAAATAATTTAAACTATTGAACTATTGAAAAAATTTAAAAGAAAACACTTCACATTATTTTTAAAAGGGTAACCTACCTCAAGTAATAAGATATACACTGCTAAAAAAAAAAAAAAAAAAAAAAAAAAAAAAAGAACACCCAAAAACACCACAATATAAGTTTAATTAAATCAAACTTCTGTGAAATCAAACTGTCCACTTAGGAAGTAACACTGATTGACAATCAATTTCACATGCTGTTGTGCTAATAGAATAGACGAGGGGTGGAGACTTTTGGCAATTAGAAAGACACACTCAATAACGGAGTGGTTCTGCAGAAGGGGACCACAGACCTCTTCTCGGTACCAACCTTTCTGACTAAGGTTTTGGTCACTTTTTAGTGTTGGTGGTGTGTTCACACATTTGGTAGCATGAGACAGACTCCACAACCCTCTCAAGTGGCTCAGGTAGTGCAGCTCATTTAAGTTGGCACATCAATGCAAGCTGTAGTAATAAGTTTTGCTGTGTCTGTCAGTGTAGTGTCTAGAGGCTGGAGGCGCAACCAGGAGACAGCTAAGTACACCAGGAGATGTGGAGGAGGCAGTAGGAGAGCAACAACCCAGCAGGACAGCTACCTCCGCCTTTGTGCAAGGAGGAACAGGAGGAGCACTGACAGAACCCTGCAAAGTGACCTCCAGCACGCAAAAACGTTCATGTGTCTGCACAAACGGTTAGGAACCGACTCCATGAGGAAAGATGAGGTCCTGATGTCCAAAGATGGGGACTGTGTTTAAAGCTCAATACTGGGCAAGATGCTTGCCATTTCCCAGAGAACACCAGAATTAGCAAATTGACCACTGATGCTCTGTGCTCTTCAAAGATGAAAGCAGGTTCACCCTGAACACATGTGACAGACGTGACAGAGTCTGGAGACACTGTGGAGAGAGATCTGCTACCTGCAACATCCTTCACCATGACTGGTTTAACAGTGGGTCAGTAATGGTGTCGGACAGCATTTCTTTGGAGGGCCACATAGCCCTCCATGTGCTCGCTAGAGGTAGCATGACTGCCATTAGATACTGAGAGGAGATCCTTAGACCCCTTGAGTGGATTGCAATAATAAATAGTGTCAAGCATAATCAGGTCGTTATGCCCCAGAGTTAAGATAATTTGAAACCTATGAGTTTAGAGTGAATGTAAAATGCACAAGAACAGAAACATTTTTATCCCTTGACTCAAGATGTTCCTGTGTCATTTCTGGACATAACATTTAATAATTAAAATTATCAAGCACTTGAGTGAAGTCCTTACAGGTCCCAATAAAGCATGTTTAAATTATAGCTGTTTGACACCAGGCAAAAACTTTTTTGCAAAGATTATTGTCAATGACAAACTGGAAGAATTCTTAAAACGAGGGCAGCAAGACACAGACAATTCATCTATCTTCACAGAGTATTTATAGAGCATCATATCACATGTTTAACAGTAAAGTATAATCTACCAGCTAAATCAGCTCTGACAGTCTATGGAAAGTTTCCTTTATGCTGGCCCTCACTGTCTATTGTCCCTCATCTTCAGATGTGTCTCGGCTTTCACAAGAACAGAAACATTTTTATCCCTTGACTCAAGATGTTCCTGTGTCTTTTCTGGACATAACATTTAATAATTAAAATTATCAAGCACTTGAGTGAAGTCCTTACAGGTCCCAATAAAGCATGTTTAAATTATAGCTGTTCGACACCAGGCAAAAACTTTTTTGCAAAGATTATTGTCAATGACAAACTGGAAGAATTCTTAAAACGAGGGCAGCAAGACACAGACAATTCATCTATCTTCACAGAGTATTTATAGAGCATCATATCACATGTTTAACAGTAAAGTATAATCTACCAGCTAAATCAGCTCTGACAGTCTATGGAAAGTTTCCTTTATGCTGGCCCTCACTGTCTATTGTCCCTCATCTTCAGATGTGTCTCGGCTTTCATACTTGAATCCAATGCTCTTAATTACCTCCCCATCATGCTGTAAGATTCTCAGTAGTCCAGCTAATAACCTGCTTATTTACCTTAGGTGTGTTGATCCGAGTTGCATCTAAAATCTGCAGGAAACAGGACTACAACGGCCAGATCAAGGAAGCCTGGTCTATGTGTTACTGTATGTAAAATTATAGGTTTAGCTTGTGATTAATAATGGTGGCATAACTGCTTGCACTAAACTGGTAGTATTGAAACAAACGGCATATTTTAGGTTTTATTTGTGAACAAATTTCAATAGTATATATCCATTTCCTGTTTTTTAAAATGTAAGTGCTGTTTTGGTTTTGGTCAATCAGGTATAATCTCAATAAAACACATCGTAACTGTATATTAATAAAAACAAAAAAAACTGAAATTTTTTTTAGCGAAGATGGGGAAACTGTATAGATTAGATGCAAGAAAATTATTTAAAATCCTCCAATGTTTGTCAAGGTCAGCTTATAACCAGGAAGCAGCTTCCTGTCTGCCCAATTAGCAACAACCAGGAAGGAACGCTTTTCTTCTGAGACCTGTGACCCTTAAAGCTATGCTGCTGCTGCAATGACAGGGGCGGTTCTGAAATGAGGACAGGCATTAGCATTTTTCCGCAGTTAGCATTAGTGTAGGGCTGTGAGTGCAAGTGTGTGTGCCTCTCTTTGTGTGTGGATGCATGCAATTTTGTTTCAGTAGCTTTCAGAGATAGGCCTTGATGAGAGATTAGCCACTGGTGGAAATCCACTCCAGTCACTCTTTCAAAATGGCCGACAGGAAGGAAGCTGCAACAGACAGGGTCACAGCCCCTCCCATTTCTGAAGGGGACCTTGAGTTGAATGCTCCTCTCCCTCATTAAATCCGAAAAGGAAAGACAGAAGAATCTGTTTGACATTGCTTTGTCTTTTTCTCTCAGTCAAACGCGGAGTGACTGAAGGAGATTCTCGATGAAGCTGCACTCTATTATTTCTTTTGTTTTGAAGAAATATAAACACTCAGTCAGTCACAATAGGATCACTATGTAATTTGGATACTACAAAATTTTTTGTGAGCTTAAAACTGATCTGTATCAGCCTTTATGCCAAGTTCACATATTGCTACAGTCCAATTAGTAAGCATGTTGATAACTACCATTATCATCAAGTACTTGGCAGAAAAAGAAAGAAAATAAGTAGAGGAAAAAAAACTCACTTGAAGCGAGTCGGATCCAAGAACTTTTACTCTTGGGGGATTCAATCCAGCTGGCCGAGAAGGTCTGGTGGTGACACTGGCCCAGGGCCCTGCATGTATAAAAATGCATAGTTTAAAATGCATTTTCTTTTATAAATGAGTTGTAAACGTGAATTTTTATTCCTGTATTACCAGAAGCCTTTCCAGCCTCATTATGGAGCACAAGCCGATAGTGGTAGCCTGTCCAAGGACTGAGAGCTGAGGAGGAGTCCAGGAACGAAAGAGGGGGAGGAAAGGGTGGAAGATGGCCTACTGTGGAGACTTGTTGGGTTCCAGCAACTCTTCGCTCGATCACCCAACTACAGCAAAAAATGGGTTACCAGACACACATTAACAAAGAATATTTCAATCGATCAAATGTGCAAGAGGGACTGAAGAGTGTGTCATCAGTGTCATCAAGTACTTGGCAAAAGAAAGCACTTGTTCCTCACCGTTCTAGTGGTCCATTGCTTTTTTCTGGTGCACCCCAGGATAAGAGAACAGATGTCGGTGTTTCGGAGTAAAGGTGAGGTGCAGGCACCCCTTCAGGTGGAGCTGGTAGAGTCTGGAAATACTGAGATGTCTCTGACACTGAGCAACCGACCCTTGTGCACGCTCTCACCTGAATAACAGTAGGGGAACTTACTAGGAGAACTTTACTTTTCTATTGCTATTAGAAACTAGTCAGTAGATAATTCTCAACAATAGTTACAGTTTACTTCAACTGAGAAACATTAAGAGTCAAAGATCTATAACATTAAACATACATGATTAGTTATCAAAAATATATATTTTAACCTTTATTTATGAGGAAAGGTACGGAATGGGAAATTAGGAAAAAAAAACATTTGTTTGTCAACTAACTCACATCCATATTCCTAACCTCGTACAGATTAATGCTGTAATCTATTTAAATGCTAAATTCACATTGGCGTACCTGGAGGTGAAATGTTTGGTAGGGAAGTAGATTGAGGAAAGTGTAACTGGTGGTATTTCCAGGAACAGTGACAGAGAGTGGAGTGGATCCAGAATTAGTAGCAGAAAAGGGGGAGACGGGACTGGTAGATGGTGTAATAAAATGATTGGGACCCAAGCTACTTTCAGGATAATATGGGACTGATGGTGAGATGTCTGGATTTAAACTGCTGCTGTTAGGCTCAGCTGTTTTGAATAAGATCATATTTTTGTCATGACCTTTAGTATTTTCACTAGATGTCTCTGTCTTTTCAACAACACTAGGAATCATGGTGGAGAAGTGGTTGATGTGTGCATTTTCTTGAATTATGCTCAATTTGTTATCATAATCTACAGTAGCCACAGAGTCCTCAGGTCTGCCAGGATTTGATGATGTCAATAAGTTAGAATCTGAATTGAGTACTGCATCAGTGGTGGAAGTCAGGCTTGGTTCTGATGATAAATCTGAGTTGTAGGACGAGCTGGTGACTAAATTAGGGTTATAATCTAGAGAGGTGATGGAGTCTGAGTAAAGATAAAGGGTGTAATTTGTAATGATTCCATTTCTTTGAGCTGGAGGATCCCAAGTAACTAATACAGTCCGAGGATGAAGTCCCATAACAGTCGGTATGTCTATTGGTCCTGGATCTGCAGAAAAACAAAAAAAAAAATCATAAATGAGAAGATAAGAAAAACATGACATTATGAAAAATACAAGTTACAACAATAAGGAATACTTTGAAAGAAGTATATAAGAGTGAAATAACAAAAAACATCAAAAAGGACAACGAGCTGTTTTCTAATCCTTATTTAAAGAGATTATTATGAAAATTCACTTTTTACACTTTCTTCCACTAAGAACATGTTGCACTAAGATATTTTTTTAATGATAATAAATACAAATACAGAAAAAACGAATAAACAAAAGACATACAAATACACTTTGAGAAATACACTTTGAGAAAATATACCAAAAATATACAAAAAGTTGATTTGATCAGCAATTCAGAAAGAAGACAACTTAGATTATTCTAAAGAACCTTAAGGTCTGGGAAAGGTAGTGATAAATTACTAAGAGTTAGCAAGTCCATGTTTTTGATTTGGCTCCAAACGGATGACAAAAAAAGAGTGCATTTTTGCTATGGGCCTCATGGTGAATGTCAGAAAGCCCAGACTAAATGCATTATAAAGTAATATTATGGTATTTTAGAATAAGTAAAATAAAACTCAGCTAAATCTTATACTGATCTCTGCTCATTTTGAAAAATATTATATGTTTTGGTTCTGCACTTACTATATTTATCATAAAAGTCTGAGTATAAGACACTGAGAAAAGCTGGTAAATTTGGCTGTCTGCTGATACAGCCAGCAATTGTGTGCATAGTGTTGCTTTAATTTTCACTATGACTGTTATTTTTTTATTAGAAAAAATAAATAAAATCCTAATAGGATAATTTGTCATTCGTATAGTCAAGGAAAATAAAAATAGAGGAGTCATTTTAAGCCACCTGACCAGTAATAATAATAATTGTAATTGAACTAATTGAATTAATCTCCCACTGGAGAAATTCACCTCTGCATTTAACCCATTCCCTCTGGGAGCAGTGGGCTGCTACTGTGTTGTGTTTGGGGAGCAGTGTGGGGTTAAGGGTCTTGCTCAGGGACCCAGAGTGGCAGTTTGTGGGAGTGGGGCCTGAACTCAGAACCTCCGGCACCCAAGTGCAATGCTCTAACCATTAGGCCACCAATCCCCCAGAAGCTGGAAAGAACATGTGCTCTAATTAAGCAAGAGAAAACTGGTCACTCTGAAGATATTTAAACCAGGAATACTATGGCAAAAAATTAATTAGCATATGAGAGTTCTTAAATCTTTTAAGTTAGAAAGCAAATAATCTTTTTAGAAAGAGGCAGAAAAGCTCACGGGCAAAAGCCGTATGGCATTGCAAGGGTAAAAAATTAACACAAGATCAGGCAGAAGGAAAATCGCTTCATAGAAGCCTGTTTGAAAGTAATCCCAACCTCGTCCTCCCCCGGCATTTACATCCCACTGTACTACTTTATAATGGACATACATAGAGACACACTATTCCTAACTCACGCATTAACTCACATACGCACACCCACAGAGAGGCAGTATAGCAGTAATGGTGCTGTGTGAAGGGCAGGCAGATCAAGGTGACTGAGCGGACTGAGGGAGCGTGCTGTGCTGCTAAGTGCTACTGCTAACCGCTAACGGCTTTCCCAGATGGTGATATGTATGTGTGTTTATGAGGGACAGGCAGAAAGGAAAAGTGAAATAAGATTAGCAGTTGCATGAGAGCATAAATTCATGCGATATTAGGCATACATGCACGTCTATGCACATGCAACTAAACAACTTAAAAGTAAACGATGTGCAATTTTGCCTCATTATCAACTAATTCATGTGCCTGACTAAACAGACTGAGATGGGAACTGATGCCTTGTAAATGAAGTTCCCCTTATGCTAAAAGATTATTAATATATTTTATTTCTGTTTTCATTCCCTATGTGGAATTTAAGAAGTTTTTATTAAGTAATTTGATGCAGCAGTACAAATAAACAAAAACCTTTTTAACGTACAAGAAAATGACATTAAAACAACAATATTTAATGTTTAATATAGGGATGCAGCTACTAATGTTCTGTTATTAAGTTTACTTTCTTTTAAATAAATATATTATATGTAAAAAAAAAAAGCAAAAACTCAACGACTTAAGCTGATTTTAAGAACAGAGGTTTGTTGTACTCTAATGTTCTGTTACCTCTTGGTCAGGTCACCCTTGGAAATTATATTTTATCTCAAGCAGCATCCTAATAAAATAAAGGCTAAATAAGATATAAATAACTAATAGAAATATATACAAAATAAAAGGCATTAGTGCAGCATTCTTTTTGTGTCTGAAGTAGCAATTTCTGACCATAGTTCTACTAAAACTCCACCAACGTCAGAGCAATAAATAAAAAAACTGGAGCAACAGAAGCATAATCGACTTCCACATTCAAGATGGTTTTCCCAATTTTTCTGTTTAAAGCAGTTCTATTAATCAAGTAGTTTTTAGAGTCCACATGTTGAAAACTGAAACGCTATCACTTTGGAAATTACTTTGCAGTTCTAGGTTCCAAGGCAAATGAAATGCAGTGTGGAATTTCAGCAGCAAAAAACCCCGGGAGTTGTCTGTCACTTGATGTGCTCTGCCTTATCTCATTTAATGTAAAGCATTACATAGCTTCTCCTAAGGTACATTCAGACCAAAGGTAAATGCGGCGACTGGATCAAGTAAATTCAATGTTATCCACGTGTTAATGTGTCTGAGAGTGAAGAAGTATTCCAGGCAGAGCGGTTGACGATCAGATGAAGAAAAATTTAGCAGCAGTTGAACAATCTGAATCTCTCCATTAGATCACATCACAGATGAGGTTGTGATGTAGGGTTAAGGAGCACACAGTGGAGACAAACCTTTGTTCTGTCAAAAACTCCACAGAGCCCCCCCTGCAAAGACACAGCAGCTGATACTGGGTCCTTGATAGACGGATTTACCACTGGAAGCCATCATTTAGCTGCAGTTCCTAAAGTAGATGGTAGTGCTGGCTGAACCAGGAGTGGATCAAGTGATCTGCTGACTCGCTCTGTAAAATCAAGGTCTGTTGAACAGACAAGAGGATGTAGCAAGAGTAAGCATACTCCTCTATTTGATAGCGAGCTGAGGAGAAGTTTACCACACTGTCCGGGCAAATTGCTAATGTTTATGGGTGGAATGTCACGACCAATGCCAGGTGGACCACATGAAAAATGTCTGCATTTGCTTTTGGCGTTAATACAACCTTAAACCATAATATTGCACTATTTGTAGATATGGGCTGTTTATGGAAGATTTTTTTTTAGGGGTTAGTGCCTCTTTTTGCTGTGTGTCCATTATACATTATTGGGGAGTTGGGAGACACAGGGTTTACACTGCAGCAAATGATTCATGCTAAGATGTTTGAGTACTGAGGATATGCTGTTATGGAAAGCATACGCTGCTGGTCACAAGTTTTTATTTGATACTACATTTTCAACATTTTCTTTTTTGTAATTTAGTTTTTATTCCTTTGGCTGGATGCTTAAAGGAGAATTCCGGTTTTTAACACTTTTAGCCCATTTTCTGTAGTGTCCAGGATGAAATCGAATGATCGACACCAAAATTTTGACAATTGCTCCTGTCTCTGCTTTTTGGCTCATGCAGAATCCCCCCCTGGCTGCTTCAGAATGGCTTCCATAGTGCATGTCTGATAATGTCCTTAAAACAACCTTAAACGTTCTTTTTTTTAAAATATGCTACTCACCGGGTCGTCAGCGCTGTTCAATGACGTTCCAAAAAAAGTTTCGTAAAGAAAAAACGTTCCTGTAGTGTTTTATTTAGCATTTTGTAAATCCCATTGAGTTCTGTTGGAATAGTCAATATTCCCCTGCCACCGGAAACGGAAATGGGGCCTGTTTACACAGTTGTAGTCTTTTCGCTTCACTCTGCGTACTCCGACGTCGAGAATCAAGAATCCACCTTTCGTATTCCATTTTCAGAGTTTTTTAAAGTGTTTAACAGAGACGTTAGCACCTTGACGTCGGAGTACACAGAGTGAAGCGAAAAGACTACAACTGTGTAAACAGGCCCCATTTCCGTTTCCGGTGGCAGGGGAATATTGACTATTCCAACAGAACTCAATGGGATTTACAAAATGCTAAATAAAACACTACAGGAACGTTTTTTCTTTACGAAACTTTTTTTGGAACGTCATTGAACAGCGCTGACGACCCGGTGAGTAGCATATTTTAAAAAAAGAACGTTTAAGGTTGTTTTAAGGACATTATCGGACATGCACAATGGAAGCCATTCTGAAGCAGCCAGGGGGTGATTCTAAATGAGCCAAAAAGCAGAGACAGGAGCAATTGTCAAAATTTTGGTGTCGATCATTCGATTTCATCCTGGACACTACAGAAAATGGGCTAAAAGTGTTAAAAACCGGAATTCTCCTTTAACAATACAAACGAAAACAGCCAATAAAAGAACTAAAGACATTCTTCGATAGGTTCAGTTCAGGAATAAGCTTAGCATCATTCTCACTTGCAGACAGTCATATAAACATCCCGCCCTCCTTTGACCGAAAGCTTCTTTGTCACATATTGAATGTTTCCCCTTCCACCTCTGATATGGACCCTCCTGCTTCTATGCATCTGTTCCCTGTGTTTGATAACAATTATATAACAGTATGAAATAATAATCTCAATATTAAGAGAATTTAATGAACGCTCGAGGTAGAAAATCTGCTTTTAAGAATTTTATTTATCGAGTTACTCAAACCATATAATCAATAATTGTTTAATCTCTATTGTCTTAATCTCTGGACATTGTCAATAACAATAATAATACATTTTATTAGAAGCATCTTTAAAAAACACCCAAGAGCATTGCACAATAAACGTAATAAACGATGCAGTCTTGAAAATATGTGTTTTTAATCTTGATTTTGAACAGAGGTAAAGTATCAGCATTGCAAAATATCAGGGAGTGAATTCCAGAGTTTGGGAGCCGAGGAAGGAGCAGGAGAAACCTCTAATGATGAGGTGGGTAGGAGGCTGTATAAGGTGGACGGAAGAAAAAGATCTAAGAATTCAGGAGGGGTAGCAAGAAGATCTAAGAGGTATGAGGGAGAAAGATTATGGATAACCTTGAATGTAAACAGGAGGATTTTTAACTGAATTCTGAAATTGATAGTGAGCCAGTGAAGCTCCTCTAAGACTGAGGTGATGTGATGAAATAAGGGTTTTTTTGGTAATTAATTGAGCTGCTAAATTCTCAACCAATTCAAGCACACAGTATGAGGGGATTTCTGAGAGGAGAGCTGTGGTAATAAAGCAGGAGGTGAGGAAGCAATGGACAAGAACAGAAGCACAGTGCAGGGAAAGAGGAGCAAAGATGAGATGTTTCGTAGATGAAAAGATGCAGAATGAGTAATGTTAGTGATGTGGGAGTTGAAAGAGAGCGCTATCAAGGATGACACCCAGTATCCTGACCTCAGAAGGAGAGAGGTGAAAATGTAGAATGAGAGAGAGAAACTGTCAGTTTGTATAAAACTGCATAGGTTCCTACCAGGAGGATCTTTGTTTTGTGGCAATGTAGCTTAAGGAAGTTAGAGGTGAAATAGGGTGCAATTATAGCAAGGCAGAAGGTAAGGGAGTTGAGGGAGGGTGTTTATCTAGAATTTGGCCTACCAGATAAACAGAGCTGGGTGTCATCCACCTAACAATGAAAATTAATATTACATTTCCGAAAGATGTTACCAAGGGGCAGAAGATGGATGATGAGTAGGGGCCCAAGGACAGAGCCCTATGGCACACTGGTTGTGTCAGGGGATGGACTAAAGCTGAAGGACCTAATTTGGATGGACTGAATGTGGCAAGAAAGGCAAGAATGTAAACAGTGGAGAAGGATGTGAGTAACATAAAGTAACTACAGTCTGCTGAGAAGGATGGAGTGATGAATTGTAAATATCAAAGGCCGCACTTAGGCCTAAAAGTATACGATTGGAAAGAAGACCTGAGACAGCTGTCATCATTAGATTGTTTGTTATTTTTAAGATTTCAGCTTTATTGCTGTGACAGCACGGAAACCAGACTGGAATTGTTTATAAAAATCAGTATTAGTTATAAAGGGGTGACTTTTTTAAAGTATGTTGGAAATAAAAGGCAAGTTAGAAATGGGCTGCTGGAGGTTATTGTAGATGTCAGGATCTGATCCAGGTTTCTTCAGTATAGGAGTGAAACATTATTTTAAAAAGGGAAAGATCAATTAAACAGACAAGAAAGGGGTGAATATTAACAGGCATGGTTGGGAGTAAATGCTGGGATTTGAGCAGGGTTGTTATGATTCTGTCAAGAAGGCAAATAGAGGACTTGGATCTAAAGATTAAGTCAGAAATGTAAGGCTACGTCCACACTGCAGGCCTTGATGCTCAATTCCTATTTTTTTGTGAAATCCGATTTTTTTTTAACGTTGCTGTTCATATTTCCAAATATATGCGACTTATATGTGATCTCCTGTGTGAACTGCAGTCATACAACGCAAGTGTCCCGCATGCGCAGTAGAGGACACAATGAAGTCACAGGCCAGCGTGCTCTGTGTTTAAGGAAGTAAACATGGATGGTAGTGCCGGTGCGCATCTAGCGGTCTTTTCCAACCATAGAAACTCAATCTTTTCAATATGGCTAAACATAAATACTGCTCTCCGCCTCATCATCTACCATCGTTATAATTTTTCTTGCAGCTTCTACGTACCAAGACACAGAATGGTGACCTTTGTCGGGTATTAATGACGTCGGATGAATCTAACCTGGCTATTCACACACAGGTCGCATTTGAAAAGATCGGATTTGTATCCGAATCAGGACCACATAGCCAAGTGGCCTGGATCGGACTGGAAAAAATCGGATCTGTGTTTTTCAGATTGTCATGAAAAGATCCGATCCAGGTCGCATATGGGCCAAAAAAATCGGATTTGGGTCACTTCAGGCTGCAGTGTGAGCATAGCCTTGTAAACTGAACACTGGAGAACAAGTGAGAGAGGGGAGGGATCGCAAAAGAAAATACAGATAAAGAGTTAGGGGACAGACAATGGTGAATGCAGTGACTTTTCTTATTTTCTTATTTTTAAATCTGTATATCTGTATTAAATAATGAATTTACACCCGTCTGTAGAAAGGAGGGGGGGGGGGGGGGGGGGGGGGGGGGGGGGGGGGTTACATCTTATCTTACCGCTTCTCCCATTTACTCCTTTTTCTTTCTCCCATTTTACTTTGTGTCAAGTCTTTTTTTTTCTTCCTCTCTGGTCTCCATACTACATAAACAATGCAGGAAGCTGACCTTTTAGGTTAACAGGTTTTTATGCTAGCTCTACTCAGCACTCACACTGATTCAATTACCACCAAAGGTCCACTGAACTCAAAGAATAACCAAGTAGCCCACCTCTCCGTCTGCCTCCATGTCCATGTCAGAGTTTTTCCTTGCATGCTTGCATATTATTTTAGACAGTCAGGTTGCTGCTTGTACAATGAATGTTGAACCAGACAATGCATTGATTTAACACTTTTTTTGTGGGATGGTCTGATTAGGATTCTTCAAAGAAATGCAATGAACGGAGGACACAAACAGAAAATGCAAAACAATCTAAAAACAAAATTGCTTTAAGTCACCTTGATCCGGTTTTCATCCACGGCTAAAAAAAAAAACCTGCTGTAGCACCTATTCTTTCACTGCTCCCTTTCTCTCTCTCCTGCCTCCTCACATCTCCATTCTTTCTAAGTGTTGAGTGTTATTTAGGCTTTACTGACGCGTGTAAAATTCTGCAATTTGAAGGGCTGTTAAGTTTTTCAATTGAAATTTTCATTTAAGATGCACTTGATGCTTTTTTGGAAAGGGGGGCTGAAAGAGGTGGATTGGAGGGTGGGTATGCTTTACTGATTTCTGAATAGAAGTAAGTTTTGGACTGCATTAGCTATATATAATTTTTGTTACTTATGTCATCCTCTCCTTCCCACCTCCTCTGTTTTTCCATCCGTCATTCTGTATTTTCAGGAAATGTCCAGCATATCCCAATACTGTTTGAATTTCTCTTTGGATTTTTTGCAGTTTTTCCATGTCCTTCTATCCTCATACCTCCATCTGTATCTCCCACCTTTACTCCTCCCCTCTCTAGTAAAAAAAAAAAAAAAAAACAGGAAAAAAAAAAAAAACAGTAGCAGAAGGCTAAAACAGGATTGCTGGGCCGCCAAGCTTTAAATCACATTTATAAGGATTTGGTTAGCATAGTAATAACACAATCAACTGACAAGAGCTTGGAGAGGGGGAGGAGGCAAGTGAGAATGTGTGTGTGTAGATGTGTATTTGTGGGTGTAGCTTCTTATTCATCCTTGCGCATACATTCTACATGTGTGAATTTAACAACCACGTACGTTTACCCGTTATATATGTGTGTTTCCGTGTGAGGGAAAAGAAGAGCATTATTTTTTGCCGTGCACAGGGTCACAAGTAAGTGTGTGCAGTTGCGGGCATGTGTTTTGTGTGTGAGGGGTTGACTGGGCTTTTGAAGGTGATTCGAGGCTCCTAGAAGTCATAATGAGAACAAATGCTGAGCTTTACTGTTATCAAGATACTTACCACAAGGTGTCAAATCGTGACAAGTAATACGGGAGGAATTTACATTGCATTTCATATCTTTACTTTGCTGCAGATTATTTAAAGTCATTCCAGCTTTAGGATTCTCTGAAGAGCCGGTCAGACACAGAATATAGTATGACCAAGGTCATAAGCTAGCCCATCCTGAGTATATGAGATACGCACAAGCCTATAAGTAACTACAACTACCATAATAGATTTAAAACGTCAATTAATCCATCATTTAATGTTGTTTGCAGGCGATAACAATTCGGAATGTTCTAACTAATTCCATATAAGTACTTTCAAACCTAAATAGAGTGTAGAATGAAGGAAAAAAATAACACTTGGCTTTAAAAACTAAAAGATTGAAGTGTGTAAACACTTACTACATTGCTCATAAAAAAGGAACCTTTATTAATAAAAGTATATTATCAAGTAAGTTAAACTTCTGTAATATGGATCTAGTTAATTACTTTTAGAACGTGTTAGAAAAGTTGGCATTTTACTCCCAATAAAACATTGTCAAGAACGTTGTCATTCCTTAACCCATCAGCAGGAACAATATCTGTCTCCTTTGTGCAAGGTTGGGGCTATTCCTGACATTTATGTAGGAACAAAATATATTCAAAAAAATATACAGTACATGTGAATTAATAAATGTACCATTAAATAAATAGATGTAACATTTATTTATTTAATACGTGATTCAAATATTAAATATACCAATAAAATGTAAAATACAGAATTAAATGCCCCATTAAATAACCAAAATACATTTAAAATGATTAATCAAACAAATAGTTGTCATTTTCAAAATAGTTAAAATGTAACATGACTGTTAATATATATATATATATATATATATATATATATATATATATATATATATATATATATATATATAGTTTTCTGTCTAAGGAAAACCAGTTGATTGCATTGACTCATTGAGTCTTCACCAATGCCTCACACCAAGCATACTTGTAGCAATAGTGGAAAGGAAAAAGTCCCTTTTAACAGGAAGACATTTCCAGCAGAGCCAGGTTCATTGTGAGCTCACAATGAAGAATATGTACAGTACTACTCATAAAAACAGATTAACCAAGTACTGGTTTTCTTTAAGCTAGTCTTGGCAGAAGGAAAAAGCAAGGAATAAAATAAAATCAAATGATGCATTTCAAAAAAAGAAAAAGAAAGATATAAAGACATATCTCATGCTAGTATTGATATAGCAGGGACTTGCACAAGAAAAAAGTCAAATACTATGCAGGCAAGCCTTGTTTTCTGTTGCTGAAGTGAACTTGGCTCTTTTTTGGTATGTAAGGTGTAAGTCTTACAATTTGTTTTGTTGCCTTGCTGCAACTTTAGGCTTACATGTAGTTAGCTGTCCTGTTTAAGGGGAGCTCAAACTGCCATAAAGCAGCGCTCTGGGCTACATGACTCATTCAGTAAAATATCTAAACACTTGATAGGTGAGGTTTTGAGAAGGGCAGCCCACATGGATTGTCAATATGTGTTAAATGCTGTATATTGAGCTGACAAATAATTTGACATATCTTAAATTAAGTTAATAATTGAGTCAAAAGTCACACAGTGTTACTTCAAATATAGGAGTGTGTGCGCAACCGTCTGTGCTGCAGCATTCGAAAGTGTGACTGAAAGTTGAAACGGAGACGACCAGTCAGCTACCTTTGTCACTGATGATGCAATTATATAATGAAAAGGACGCTGCATGGCCGACAAGATTAAACAGCTGAACTTTGACCCGCCACACTGGCGATGTGCTAAGGTAGTCTCCCTAAAGGAATTTGCTCCTCCCTGTAATCATAGTGCAGCTTCAGCAGAGAGAGCAGAACCTTTTTTTATAATTTCTTCTCCTACTTGACATCCTAACAGCCTTGTTTCCTACACATTTTGGATAGAATGTAAAGCACTTTAATGTGGATCTGCCAAACTTCTGAGTAATTTTAAGTGTAACTTAATCCGTCGTTTATCTGACTTCATTTGAAATCTGTTCCATATGATGAATCCCACTAAATGAACGACTGGGAATTAAATTTGATGTGTTCAAATCCGGCGGCGGCGTCCTCCCTCAAAAAGTTATACACCCCCCCTCGGTAATTCTGACTCAAATTTATAGAATTGACAATTATTGACATTTATTCATTCTTTTGCTCTCTTTTGCACATTGCTATAATCAGTTTATTTTAGATTTGTAAATATATATAAATACATATGTATAGAGTTACATATGTATATATTTATATTTTTTGTGTGGAATATTGTTTAAATATATAAATATGTTAATGTCCCCCTGGGATCATTAAAGTATTTCTGATTCTGAAGACTAGGTTCATCGGCTGATTACTTCGCAGTATGAAGTGCGGCCGACATATGCAGCCTTCTTTTAGCCCTTCTTTCACCCCTTTTAGCCTTGGATATCCAGCTATTCAAAGTGGGTCCAAGCAAGCATTGGAAAAAGGCAAATGCCGACGAACAATGGTGAATATTGTAAGCGCAGTTTAATATATTACGTAAGTATGGGAAAAGTTTTGTCTTAAATAATTGAAAATAGTTAATTTAGATGCTAAATGGGTCAGATAAACCACAAGTAATGTTTGGTTTATTCAAAGGTTTGTGCAAACAGGTTTGGCTGACATTGAAGTGCAGATTAATATTTCTTCAACTGTTACTGTAAAGAAAATACAGGGAAGTCAAATTAATAACAAGGGGAAAAAAAGAATCCCAGTACAATTCTGTGTAAATTTATAAAATTGAATTAAAGGAAAGTGAGCAAATTCTCCGATATTTTAGATCATAAACGTAACTACAAAGTCACTTAGAATATAAACTAGTTAATGCTTATTGTGAACTAACAAAGTTACTTATCTAGTTATTTTTTTAGAAGTAGTAACTAGTAAATATATTTAGTTCATTTTTGACTTGACATTCTCAATACTGTCGATAGGGAGGATTTTTGTGAATTAACGCACTTCATGAAGCCAAGTTTTGCCATTCTTTTGATAGCAGCCATATCCATTTAGAGGCATGGCTAACAGCGCAAGGTGTTGCTACCACCACTGATGAATTGCAGTGATATACTTTATAAATATGTCTAATTTTATTAATGTGAGAAAAAAAAAATGTTTTGCTTTAAATGTATTCAGTCAGCTTACACAATAAATTGTTGAAATATAATAAAGTGTATCTTTTGTCATTTAGCATATTAACAGAAAATCCTACCCTTTCATGTGAAAAGATTTAGCCCTTTTAAATAAAACAAACCTCTTATTACAATAGAAAACCAAGGGTTCTAAGAAAATGCTGGCTTATCAATTAATCATTAGTGCTGATAAGATCAATAAACTTACTTCAATAAACCAACTGATAAGATCAATAAACTTGAACTAGATGAACTTTATTACATTACAGTATGCTTTGCCTGAGATATTACTATTTCTTAATTACATCACTTCTCTAGAAATAGAAAACTAAACCAACTAAAATGCAAATATAAAGTAAAATATTTTATTAATGCAGCCAACAATTAATTAAATAACTTGAATTCTTTGTGTTCTGTCATTACCTCTAACCTCATCTTTGTAGCTTCTTTCATCTAAACAGCTCCTCTATCTCACCATGCTACAGTTCTGTTTGGGTGATGAGGGATTTTTTCCTTTCATTTTTTTAATGCTATTTAATGTTTTTACACACATACACACACATTCTCCTTTGCTAAGATAATTTTGTTCAAGTGGAGCTTTATTCATGCTCTTTATTCATATTCTTCATAGCACACAGAAACATACACCTCTTCTCCAGTGTGTGCACAGGCGCACATTTATACACGTACACACGCACAGGCTCTTAGATCACTTAGCTGGTGTGAACATGGGAGTAGACAGAGGAAAGGGAGCTGTCCAACACGGCTAGAGTTTATGTTCACAGGAGCCGTCTGTCTGTTCTGCAGCGACAGGAATTCATAGGGACCAAATTACATTAAAAAGATGGATATAAAACTTTAATGGAATGATAAAAAGGAAAGGAAGGAGCGAGGGTCTCTCTTTCCCTCTGTTCTGTCATTAGTCCACTTTTTTCTTCCTTCTGCTTCTTCTGCTTTTATGTTTATTTTTACACTATTTTTTTTAAATCTTATATTTCTTTTTAGTTTTCCAAAATGCAATAAAACTAACTAATCACAGTCCTTAATGCCTTATCTAGTAAAACATCTTAATTATAAATCCAGGTCAATAGAATCAGTTTAAGATACTTAAAATATATAGAGCACATAGAAAGAATATGCTTATAAAATTTCAAGTTGCCCATTTTCTAATACATTTCTGAGGTGTTTTGTGCTGATATACCTATAAACTGTAACTACAGCTCCCAGCATGCCTTGCAGCTCTGATGTCAAACTATAGGTATCAACCCTAGCCTGCCATTAGTGTCTCTTTCTCTGCAGCTGGCGTTGGTCCAAGTTAGAAACAACTCAGTTACTGCCACATTGTCAGTCAGCTAAGACATCATTACGCTGTCCTTCCCTCTATTTTACATTGTTTCTCTCATTGTTGGACACTGTTAAAAGGTTAAAAGAACTGCTGCTATCCAGATTTATAATTGCTGTAGATTTTCCAATTGTTTTGTGTTTTTTTAGTTAATTAGTGTGTTCTAGTATTATTGAACAGAATAATTGCTTGTAACAGGGAATTATTTTTAAGGTAAACTTAGGCATGTATAAATTGTGGTTTTTTGTGGTTATCTTATTTCGGTGGTCTGTTTTCTGTAGAAGCTAGAGATAAATTACTTCCTAAGGTAATAGCTTGATTATACAGAGATATGTCTTGTGGTTTTGTTAAGGATTATCAATCACCAACTGCAGTTATACATTGTAAACATTTACTAGTGGTTATTATTGACCAAGGTTCATAACTGGTTTAAAGCACTTCATAATGATGGGAGTCAGTGCGACAGGCCCGTAATCATTCAGTGAGTTGACCTGAGGCTTTTTTGGGGACTGGAATGATGTTGGCAGACTTCAAGCATGCTGGCACTATCGATCGTTCCATAGAGGTGTTGAAAATGTCTGTGATGACACCAGCCAGCTGATCTGGACACTCCTTATACACCCACCCAGGTATGTTATCGGGCCCTGGGGCTTTCCTTGGGTTGACTCTCCTCAGAGTTTTCCTCACTTCAGCTATGTAAAGGATAAGAGCCTCCTCTCCCGGATGTGGAATGGCTTTCACTACTGGAGTGTGGTTTAGAGCCTCAAACCTTCCAAAGAAGTGGTTTAGTTCATTTAGCACGTCAGAGTCATTAGATGCATCTACTGGGGGAGAGGGGGGGGGGGTGTGATTCCCGGTATGCCTTGCCACATCCTCCTGGAGTTGCTGGAATCATGGAAGAGATCCTGGATCTTCTGGCCTTGGTTTTGCTTTGCTGATCTAATGGCACGGTTTAAGTTGGCACGCGCTGTCCTCAGTGCCTTTCTGTCACCATACTTGAAAGCTGAGTTCCGTGCTTGTAGCAATTTCCGAACCGCTCCATTCATCCAGGGTCGTTGGCTGGCCCCAGTGGTGATGTTCTTAGTGATGCTGACGTCTTCAATGCATTTGTTGATGTAGGCTTACAGTCATGGCATATTTATCTATATTTATTTTGTTGTCATAAGTTGCTGCACCTTTGAACATATTCTAGTCAGAGCATTCAAAACAATCTTGGAGTTTCTCCATGGCCCCAATATAGACCTCCAACCATCACTTGAAAAAATTGTGCTGTATTTAGAAGAATTGCACCATTGGTGTAACGACCATAACCCATATAGGCTAAGATACAGCAGCCAGGACTAAGCCCATATAGAGAGCAGAATATGAGGTGAAACCTTACATGAAAATGTTGATACAGAGCTGTAACGTACAAAAATCAACTTCCATGAGGTTGAGTTTTATAAATCAGGATTCGGCATACGCAATTCTCAACTTTTGGGTGTACGTACACTTTCAGGATTGATCCAACACAATAATAAATCCATTCATCCATACATCGTATTTAGTACTTTTAGTTCTTTAAGACTGAGAAATGGTTTTAGCCTTAAATCCCAGAAAGGTAAAAAACATAAAAAATTATTCACGGCCCCTAACAAGCACTGCACCATTGTATATGTGAGACTTGGTATTGTGAAGAACTACCATATTCTACTGGCTGAGTCTGACAAGCAGTGAGGCTAGTATTATAACCCTGAAGCAAGCAGTGGCATGTTTAAATATCTGATTGAGACACTATATGCTTAAAAGTTAGTGTGCATATAGATTTGTTTGTTGGTGTGTAACTGTGCATGGGTGTCTTAATGTTTGCTGGAGGGAAACTAATTCCGTATAACGATGAGAAAAGCACATAGCTGTAATTTAATGCATCCTAAATGTCTGCAATTGTGTGTGTCTCTGTGGGAGTGTGCATGAACTGCTCTGTAAGAAAACCTACTTGTGCTAATATAAATGCGTAGCTACAAGCAAAAAACATGCACATGCTTTGTATGCATTTCTGTGTGTAGCTACGCATGTATCAATGTATGCAAAACTCGGCTGCTTAATGATAATGTATGTGATAATAGCATGGTGCTAATTAATTTATAACTTTGCACTGAGGAGGCTGTTCCAGTGGCTAATATGATTCTATTACAGCAATTAGCCCACAATGACACTGTCTAGGTCACTCACATACAGAGATGCACCTTACAGTATGCAAATCTAACCCTATCAGTGTTTCACCCAATCCAGCCCATGTTTCCAGCACCTCGTTTTCTTTTAGATTTTCTTTCTGCAAACAGAGCCAGCTACAAGAATTCAAAGAGACCTAAAAACAATTTTCGGTTTTGGTTCAGCAAACTCTCCTCGTCATCACCCAATCATATGTTGGACTTTGAACTTTGTCGTTAGGATCCTTACTTTTAAGTTTCTTAGTTTTACTTGCAGTTTCCGTTTTGTCTTGGTTAGTCTGGTAATTTCTTTTCTGTATTTACTATTATTATCTGTCTCTCCAGTTTCAGGTTTTCTCTGTATCAATTATCTTTGTACAGTGTCAGTCCCTTTAGTTTCCTACGCCCTGTGTTTAGTTTTGTTCCACATTCACCTCTTTAGGGCCCTGTCACATCTTGCTGATTTAGCCAGCATATGCCTGAAGTCCCAGAATCTTTAAAATGCTTGCATGTGCTGAACTTTCTATGTATTTTTTAATTTTGGGCATATAAATAGCGTATTCATAGTTAGTCCAGAGCATATGTCCAACGACAGCCTTACTTATGCCTAACGTACGGCAGCGTAATCCCATGATATGTCACAAGCCAATGTCCTGAGGGGGCAGCAATGCTCTCGGAGGCACCTGGCCTGTATAAAAAGATTTATTTGATTGCGGTATTAACCTAGCTGCTGTTTCCTGCCCACAAAAAAAAAAAGATTAGGTAAAAAGACAAAAAAGGAAAAGAGAGCAAAAAGATTTGCAAAAAAAGGTATGCTCAAAATTTCTCGACATACTCGCCTTATGTCGAGGTGTACCAGCGTGCTTCAGCGTGCTAATGACTAATACAAAATGTACCCATAACTTACCCAACCTATGCCAGCGTTTTTGCCAGATTTTTGCTACGTCAGGCATATGCTGGTCTAAATCGTCAAGGTGTGACAGGGGCGTTAGTTCCCCTTTGACTTGAAGACTCGTTTTATCACTGAGGAGCTCAAACTACCCAAGTTTTGATCAAAATCACCATACATCAAAATTAAGTAAATTTTAAAGATCCAGCACATCAACAAAACAAAATAAGTGTGCTTTCAAACAATTGTTGAGTCTATTTTCACATTTCTTAGGATTTATGTTATATGTATGAATTAAACCAAAATACCTAATCTGCCTTACCACTACTGAAAGATGACCAAAGGAACAGCATTGTGTTTGTCCCCCATACAATCTGCATCTACTAAATGCTTTTTTCCCCCTTTTTTAAAATATCAGATTTTGCATCATTTCTTTGCACTTCAGCTGGATCTAAATTTCCATCCCTCTTTGGGAAATAACTGTAGATCATTTTAGACTTACAAATGCATCTAAGAGTACTTACGATCCTCAGCTGTACATAGGGTTGCCCAAGGCCCCACCGTCTGTCCATGGGAATGTGAAACCACCACTCGGAACAGGTAGTTGGTGAATGGTGACAAACCCTCAACATTATAGGAGCGAGTTTCTGTTTCATTTTCCAGAAGCCTAAAAAAAAGGATTGGGGGGAATAAAAACAAAATTTTTATCAACATGTTTTTTTAATTTAATAAACATAAAAGATGTTAAAGAGAGAAGCTTCAAAAAAGCAGCCTTTTAACCAGTAGAATTACATCAATGTTTACATTATTTCTTAATTTATTTTTTCTTAAAAAATTGCACGAAAGAGTTAAAAAAATGTAATGTTCATGAGTACAAAAAGTCTACTGACATTGTAGGTTTCTGCATAAGTAGTCCTTCAAGCACAACATTTTAAATAAATCCTACTGATAATTGGCATTCAAGTTTATGTCTTATTTGAAAAAAATTAAGATTGAGCAAATGGTTATGACTATTAGTTAAATTTCTTCTATATAATTCAGTTTAGCACCTTCTTAAACAATTTTAATATTTTGTACGCTATTAGAAAGAAACTGTTTTGTTTTTAATGACCACTTCACACAGTTCAGGTTAAGAAATCTAGCAATGCAAAATGTTTAATACCTGATCTCATATAGTAGAGCCACACAAAGGAATGTAGGACAAAGTAAAAGAAAACTGTCATAAATGAGACACCATTGACCATTTACCATCAGATGGATGGAGGAAATGAATGAATGAATAAATCAGGTAACAATGAGATTTCCATAGCAGAGGAGGAGGAGGAGGGCATGACTGTCTGATATATAATACATGTAGCTAGTCATTTATTTATTACCACAGAATGAGAGCCTCCTCTTCTTGGATTAAATTGCAATTTGTTGTCAGGAAGCATGTAATGAATACATATCAGATTCACACCTTCTCCCTCTTTATTCTGTCCCAATTTCTCAACCTCACTCTTCTTCCTTCAATGCCTGTCATTATTTCTTTTGTTTTTTTAGCTCTTAGTTTTAGTTTCTATAGTCTGTTATATTCACACATGACATGTTCTGCTTTGGTGCTTAATTTACAGATTTTGTGTACGTGCATCTGTATGTATTTATATCTTTAAAAAAAACATAAGAGTTGTGTGTTCTGGCCTACTTGTAACTTAGAGTTGAGTAGCTAGTATGACAAAAACTAGTCAGATGCCAGCTCATTAATATTGTATACCACTTCTTTGATATATTGATATCCAATCACAAAGCTAAGATTTAATGCATTTAGACACCAAGATGTGGCAAAGTTGACTTTCTGAAGTTCAAACCAAGCATCTATATGTGAGTTAAAGGTATTGTGGAGGATTTTCGTGTTTTTATAAAAGACCCACCCTCTACACTTAAAAAAGAATTTACACATGCACAACCCTGTACCAGCTCCCAAGAGGGAACGTCTCGCACGCAATTAACAGAGCCATTTAGAGGTCAAATGTTTCTCAGCTCTACTTAATTAAAATATGAATTTAGCCATTTAGAAAAAATACTAAGAATGTACTATTCCTGCTAATGGTGTCTATATCTATTTAATAACTGATTAAAATACAGTCATATCAAAAAGTTTGGGTGTTTGCAACAGCTATTTCAGTTTGATATATCTAATAACTGATGGACACAGTAATATTTCAGTACTGAATTGAGGTTTATTGTACTAACAAAAAATGCGCAATATGCATTAAAACAAAACTTGACAGGTGCAAAAATTTGGGTGACCTTTTCATTTTATTGATTTAAATGCCCTTAACTACTTTTCACTGACTTACTGAAACACAAAATTGGTTTGGTAACTTCATTAAGATTTGAACTTCATAGCTAGGTGTATCCAATCATGAGTAAATGTATTTAAGGTGGCCAGTTGCAAGTTGTTCTCCTGTTTGAATCTCCTCTGAAGATTCATCATTGGCATCTCAAAACAACTCTCAAATGATCTGAAAACAAAGATTGTTCAACATAGTCGTTCAGGGGAAGGATACAAAAGTTGTCTCAGAGATTTAAACTGTCAGTTTCCACTGTGAGGAACACAGTAAGGAAATGGAAGAACACAGGGACAGTTCTTGTTAAGCCCAAAAGTGGCAGGCCAAGAAAAATATCAGAGATGCAGAGGAGAAGAATGGTGAGAATGGTCAAAGACAACCCACAGACCACCTCCAAAGACCTGCAGAATCATCTTGGTGCAGATGATGTCACTGTGCATCGTTCAACAACTCAGCGCACTGCACAAGGAGAAGCTGTATGGGAGAGTGATGCGACAGAAGCATTTTCTGCAAGCACGCTACAAACAGAATCACTTGAGGTATGCAAAAGCACATATGGACAAGCCAGCTTCATATTCGGAATAAGGTCATGTGGACTGGTGAAACAGTGATTGAGTTGTTTGGTCATTAAAAAAGGCATTATGCCTGGTGGCCAAAAAACACAGCGTTTCAAGAAAAACACTTGAAAAACCAAAATTTGGTGGAGGTTCCATCATGCTTTGGGGCTGCGTTGCCAATGCTGGCACTGGGAAACTTGTTAAAGTCGAGGTTCACATGGATTCCTCTCAATATTAGCAGATTCTTGAGTATAATATTCAGTTACAAAGTTGAAATTACGCCCGGCCTAAATATTTCAGCAAGACAACGATCCAAAACACCGCTCCAAATCTACTCAGGCATTCATGCAGAGGAACAATTACAATGTTTGGAATGGCCATCCCAATCCCCAGAACTGAATATCATTGAACATCTGTGGGATGATTTGAAGAATGCTGTCCATGCTTGGCGACCATCAAACTGGAATTGTTTTGTAAAGAGGAATGGTCAAAAATCCCTTCATCCAGGATTCAGGAACTCATTAAAAGCTACAGGAAGCGACTAGAGGTTGTTGTTTCTGCAAAAGGAGGACTAAATATTAATGTCTCTTTTTTGCTTTTTTGGTGAGGTTCCCATATTTTTGCACCTGTCAAATTTTGTTTTAATGCTTACTGCACATTTTCTGTTAGTACAATAAACCTCAATGCAATACTGAAATATTACTGTGCTCATCGTTTATTAGATATATCAAACTTAAATAGTTGTTGCAAACAATTGTTTAGAAATAAAAATAATTAAAATTAATAGGGGTGCCCAAACTTTTTTCATATGACTGTAAAACATAAATATTTCGGTGAATTTTATGTTTTGTTTTACCTTATGATAGAGTTCTGTGGAGATGTTCTCATTTGCAAACTGTACAGGAGAGGTCCCGGGGCGTTAGACTTGACAGGTGCAGACCACGATACATTTAGACTGGTGCTGGATGCATCGACTAAAGTCGGAGGTGACAATCCATCTGGGGCTAAAAAAAACAAAATTTTTAATAAGTGAAAACTGATTTTTGTTTACATATGAAGAAAGGAAAGGTTGAAAAAAAAACAGAATAAGGACAACTAGTCTGACGAGACTGTTGGCTTTGGAATGAGAGCTGGTCCTCTTTTGCCTAAAGTGACCCTTCAATCAAACATGACTCTCTAGCTACAACAAGACTGATTGCTGAAGATCTCTTACTGCTAAAGCCAGATTACAGAAATAGATTCTACAATGCAATGCTAGAAGCTCAGCCGTTGCAGCAGTTAAACAATATCAATGATCATTTCATGTTTGCATGGATTTGGATGCTTATCTAAGAATTTTTGTCAATTCTGGTGGCTTGCACTACAGCAATCTGCAGTTAGAGTGCTTATTTTTTTTATGCACATGGAGGCCAACCACTCTCGACGGATAAACAAATCAATGACCTACCCATGATTGTCCTGGATTGTTGGAGTTTGTTGTTTGGTACTAATTGTGTATGCATCATGATAATGCTGCTTAAAAAATTCCTTTGGAATGAGTTTTAGGACTTTAGAGGCTCCAGAACAGGTATCGTAGTACTCCCTCTGCACATTTTAGTTTTTTCTCTTTTAACATAACACCTGAACTAAAGCTGAGTGGTGGTGTGTGTGCAGTCTGCTGTAGTGAGGGTGGCTCCAACTGCCTAGAATGAAAAGCCCTAGAATGAAACGACAGATTTTCTTCCTTTTAAGGTATGCTCATGAATATTTAGCTGTGAGCTGATTGGTTGGTTTACAACAAGCAAAGCTGCCGAGCAAAGACGCATCATAGCAACAAGCACTCACTCAGTGAAACATTGAATTTGTTGATCTGGTAGGGTGATCAGATGTCCTCTTTTTTCCTGGACATGTCCTACTTTTCATACCTAAGAAAATGTCCAGGGGGAATTTCAAAATCATCCGGGATTTTGGTCGACTACAGTGCAGCACGTAGGCGAAACGCAGCGGGCATTTGAACCGAGCCATCAGCTCCGGAGCTGGTCCCGGGAACCCTGGCGAACAGGGGCAGGGAGCCAGCTGGGGACAAAGCAGCTGAACTGGTGACGGTAGCCTGGACACCGGCGGCCCCATGCTTCCCCCCGCCTGCCTTACCGGCCCCCAGCCCCCCTCCTCTGGCTGAGGACGGGTGGCTCAAGGCTCATGGCTAAGGTATGGTCCAGTCAGCGGCCCAACAGTCGACAGTTCATACCCCAAACAACCGCCCTCCCCACCCATGTGGCAAAAAAAACAGGCTAGAACCAAATAAGGCAACACCCCCGTGTATATGTCAACTTGAGGCTTTGTTTGGATTTGCCTGTTTTATGGTGGAAATTAGAATTATAAGATTTGCAAAGAAAGGAGGTGTCGATGGGGTTTAAACTTCTCTGTACGTCCATTTCATCCACTGAACTATAGTTATTCATCTATGACGGTGTAAACTCGGTTTTGCATTTTATGACCCTTTTAAGACAGCAGGTTTTCAACTACAGGTTGCTTTAGTGCAAGCATTTCAAAAATTTTTAGATAACTAAAACCAATGCCAGTTCCCCTTTATTGAGACCCACCAATTTATCTTTCTCTTTCAAGAAATCAGATTTCAGACATAATTTGTGCCTACAGCTGACTTCTTGCCTGTAGATGAGGAATTACTGTGGTTTTACAAGCCAAATGCTGTTAAATGTACTTCATTTTTATTCAGGCTGTTCTCTGTAACATGTTTTTACAGCTGAAGTAATATTTGATATTTTCAGAGTACTCCTTTATGTTCTCGTTATCTCTTTCAGAGGGATCCACATGCAGATGAAGGTTCATTTCCCTCAGTGTCCAACCTTTATTCATGACAAGGAATGTTTCATGTCTTCTTACAAATGCACACACACATATATATATGCACACATAAGAGCAAAGTCCCAAAGAGACACGCACACACCTATACTGTTGAGCCTGTGTCTTTCTCATGCTGTGTTAGCAGGTACAATATCAGAGGTGTCACTAATCGTTTTAAACTATGCACTTTTATGTTCACTTCTTTCTCTCTGCTCTCCTCCTGCTCTGCTCCTCTGTCTCTTGCTTGGCTATCTTTTCTCTGTTCTTTCATGAAACAAGGACGCATCAAGACAGTTTGCCTTAAAGAAGTCTAAAGAGATGCCAGAGGCACAGAGGTAGAAAGAGAGATGGAAAGAGAGGAAACGTCTTGTATTTAAAATTTATACTTCCTTATGTCTTTGTTTTGAACTTGAACAGCAGAACTTTCTTAAGTCTGTCTTTTGTTGTTTCAGAAGACATGGGAGGAAAAAGGAAGAATTCAATGTGTTCAGCAGAACTGGAAACTTTGTATTTAAAGGTTTGTGTACTGCTACTTATTTAGCATCTAATTTAGACCGTCAAAACAAACATGCATCAGTTTGTGTAGTTTTTTTATGCTTTCTGTGTTTTTATAATGGCCATTATCCCAATAATAAGGTGTCTTATTTTTTAAGATTAAGTATCTCAAAACTTTTTAGCAACTCTTTAGATTTGATCTCAGTCTAATCAGAGATACATAGTCGTAAAATAACCTTTTGAGATGTAGTTATGATTTCTACATCTGATGCTGCATTCACACCGAGTGTAAACACACATGCACACACCCATATCTGTGGTTTAAATGGTACATTTAGTTATTTAATGGTCATTTACAGGTATATTTATTTCATAGGCCATTGGCATTTTTATTAATTTAATTCTATATTTATTCATGTTATTTTTTTCCTTTTTGCCCCTCCATATACCTCAGGCGTGTAGGCACTAGAACTCTCAAGGCACAGGTCATTTTGACGGTTCTGAGATTTTGAAGTAAAAGAACTTTAATAACATTAATCTTATGTTGGTCATGTTAATTGACTTTTTCTGTTTCTATATTTCCTTTATTTTCACTCAGTTTATTAGAAAAAATAAAATAAAATCAACTGGGCAACTATAAAGTGCTGATACTGCCATCTACACTTAATAGAATCCCTTATAAAGATGTCAAAGTTCTTTCCCTGAGAGTGTCTACCTGCTGGAGGTGTAGTGAGGTTGAGTGGCAGGCTCTCAACACAACCCTGTGTGTTACATCCTCTGATCCAGAAGCTGTAGTTTTTGTAGGGCTCTAGGTCAGATACAGACAACCAAATGCCTGCTGCTGATCCCCCGTCCAACACACCATGACCATCTAACAAATAAAAAAAACACAGAAAGAGAGGTCTTTAAATCTTATGAAGGGAAACCTCTGTCTAAAAATGCACAGCCTCATCAGAAAACATCCCTCGGGTAAACAGGGAGAGAATGGGAGCTATACACAATCTTTGAAAGTGATCAAGAAAGAGATTATTTAGAGATCGTTAGATAAATATAAAATAAAACTATGAGTCTCATTACTATGTCGGAGATGGCACACACAATGTTCAATGTTCAGCTCTACCTGATCCAGTGAAGGAAGTTTACTTTAAAAATGCAGCAATGAAACAAATCATACCTCTTTTATTTCCAAACATTTTTATGCTTTTCTCCATTTACTAACGCTGCTTTTTCTGAGAGGCACTGATCAAAGATACTTTCTTTCATTGTCAGAGATGCAAGATATATCTTTGAAATCTTTCAGTCTATTCTTTCAGTGTCCAATGTTTGTTTATTTATCACTATGAATTTTGCATTTCTATTATATCATACTTTAAATGCAATCACTCTATCCTTTCTTATGTCATGAAAATATTTGTAGTATTAAAATGATTGCACGATACTTTGTTGCTTTTACCTGCCAGGCTTTTGTTCTTCGTTCCTAGATCTTGTTTGACCTAAAGTCACAATCTATATCAAAATACTTCAAAATACTTTGACACTAGTCTGTTTTGATTACTTCTTCTTACACTGTTCTATTCGGTGTTACTTTATAAGTCTCCTTTGCTGGTTGGGAATCACTGGGTGTATTTGTGTGTACATTTCAGCCTGTCTGATGTGCTAATCTTTGAAAAACTACTGTATAACAAAAGTACTGAGTGCTTTTGAAACTGGATATAACAGTGCTCTCACAGGAAATCAGCAAGTGATGTAGTTCTATATAGCTGCAGGAAAATGCATCTCAGCTGTTATCATTGTAAGGGTCACATATACAGTACCGCAACAAAGATTTCAAACACCTTGTTGTTTTTCAAACTTTGTCACGCTTTCACTACACACCTCAATGTATATTAAAATATATTCAAGAGACACAGCAAAAAAGTAATGCGATTATGATGAAAAAATTGTAAAGAGTCAATAAACAGGATCTTAAAAGATAACATGCATATGTGTTCATACATAACCAATAAATGAAATCTATGCAACCAAGTGTATTAATATTTCATACAATCAATAGATTCCTCCTGTGTGTAATTTTGTTGCAGTATACATATAACTACTCTGTGCAGACTTAAGGTGTTTGTTGAGGAATGCAAAGATTAAAAGAATCATGAGGACCTATGAATAAACCAGACCAGTCAGGGATACATTTTCAGAGAAGTAAAGAAGGGTTAGCATATAAAATATCACACTGCAGAGCACCATTAAATACATCATTTGGAAACAGAATGAGGCCCATTTGGAAAACCTATAAAATATTAGCAACAACAACTGAAAGGCCAGAAAAAAAATCATTTAGAGAAGCAAAGAGGCCCATAGTAACTCTAGAATAGCTGCAGAGAAATCCAGAGATGCTGAGTTTAAATCTGTAAGATGACTAAACATTAAGTTTAAACTCTAAAAAATAAGCAATTTATGGAAAGGTGGGAAAAAAGGAAGCTCATGTTAAAAAACAAAGCTTGTAAAAAATGTGCAGTTTGCTGTAAGCCATGTTAGCGGAACAGCAAATATGTGGAAGAAGATGCCTTGGATAGAAATGACGTTTATACCAAACATAAAAATGTCTTTGTAGAATTTGAAAAGACATCCTTTATGCTATTAACACAAAGTTCAAAATTACTTCTTATCCGTGTGGCAGTAAAGTATATCAATAAAAATCCTGCAGAAATGTTTTTGTGAAACAGTGCACAGTGTTTTGAAGTACAAGAGTAACAATAAAAAAACTAAAAAAATTATATATCTATTTTTTAAATCTGATATTGCTGGGAGATTATAAAATATTCAAAAGACTCCTTAGACTAACACATGCTGTACTTTTCTGTGAGATGAGTAAAAAAAAAAAAAAAAAAAAAAAAAAAAAAAAAAAATGTTTAACCTTTGCTTTTGTAGTACAGTTTGTAGTGGATTTTTCCATTTGGTCTAGGAGGGGAAGTCCAGCGGGCTCGGAGAGATCTAGAACTCTGATTGGTCAACTCCAGAAGTATAGGGCCTTCTGGGGCCATCTCCAAAGTATGTGCCTCCACCTGAGTTAAAGAGAAAGAAAAAAAAAAACACATATACAGGTCACTTACATTGGTGCATGCTTATCATTTTGTTGATATGTGATGTTCTAACATAAATTCTCTGGTAAAGACAGTCATACATTAACTCAGCCCTTACTTTTATATCTTTCACACTTCTTTCTCCACTCCCATCATTCTCATTTAAATCTTATTCTCAACACCTTAATCCTCATCTTCTTGTCATACTCTTGTAGCTTTTTTTTCTCCTCTAAATTATCTCTTCCCATCCTCCTATTCTTCTCTTCTGCAGTGTCAGCCATTTCTTCTGGTGTTTGACAAATCGTGGCGCCCGTATTGGAAACATGCCTTAGAATTTGGCCTGTCGTCAGACACGTTGTTGAGAATGGAGTGGCATTTCCCACCAAATGTCACAGTCACCACGCAACCCTCGTTATTGAGCTGAGAGAATCGATCACCTTTATGAGGCACAGTGACACACTGGCACACACAATCACTGTAGATGTCTAAGTGGATTCCTTCATGGTGTATCTATGTTTTTCTTTTCTTTCAGCAGTATTGTGCTCTCTGAAAATCTGCTTTGCTGTATTAGCAGTTTAGTTTCACCCTCTGATGGAAGATTATTAAGCAAGTAAAGGATTTTATGGAGCATTCACTGCTCTAAATCTCAAGTGCTGGTTCGAGAGCTGTATTGAATATTGTAGAACTGGACTTTAATGAACTCTGTAAGCCTTGTAAAGAAAAAAATCCTTAGCACTTCAAAGAATTTAAAAAAAGAGACCTTGCAAAGTCGTATCCTTATTACAGCTCCTTACAGAATAAGAATGTTTTTTTAATTCTAGGCCCTATAAAAGCTTGGAAGCAAAAAGTTTCACTGACCATTGGTCCTTTGCCACAGCCCTGTGCTGTGCATGCCTGCAGTCTAATAACATGACGGCTCCAAGGAGAAAGTCCTTCCACTACGAAGAACTCCTGTGAGGAACTGGAGTTAAAAACTAGAACTCCATCCATCCAGAGACCGTAGCTTGTTATAACACCTGTGAAAAGAAAACATCTTATCATAAAATGTATTAGGAAAATAAAATGCATCCATCCAACAAAGTCAGTCCATCCATCTATCCATCTATGGGGTAACTTATTAAAGGGGAGAACCAAGACACAATCCATCTTCAAACTAATGTTTTCCCAAGGTCAGAAGCAAAACAGTCTCTCCGGGATGTTGAAGGTTTCATCCCAATGGGTGTGCACGGAAAACCTCAAATGGGAGAGGCCCAGGAGAAATGTTTTTCAATTGGCTGAAATATCTTAGCTGACTACGTTCTTTAGCCAGGATCGGTGGCTCTACTCTGAGCTCTGTGCAAGAAGCAAATGATGGCCTCTTCTGCCCAGGATCACGATCTTTTGATGAAGATCCATATCTTATACTGTAGCTGAAGGGGAAGATTGGGAGCATAGACAGACTAATTAATGAAATTTTACTTTGTCAGCCACTTCTTGACAATGACAATTGCGCTGTCATTGTGACAATAGCGACAAGGCCTACTTCAAACAAAGCCTTAATATGCCTTTCCAAAAGCTTATCTTGTATCTAGCATCGACAAATTTAGCCTAAAACCAGATCGAACAGTCAACTATTTTCTGGTTACAAACCATGAAGTTTTGCTTTGAGTAGTTAACTCTCTTCCTATTTATTTTAATACTTGTGATTTACTTCCTAACTCGCGAGAGGTACAGTCTATATTAAATGTTATAACATAAAGATAATAACAGAATCACATCCTCTGCAAAAAGTAAACTTAAGGCCATAAGATGGCCAAAATTGAAAGCCTGCTCCAAATGAAAGCATCCTGAGGTCTTCTTCATGAAGACAAAAACAGTACCAGAGACAAGGGGGAAGCATAGCGGAGAGTTAGAACCATCTTAAGAATGTAGACTGCTCTTTTGGGAATATAAGAACCAGACAGTCTTTGATAGCATCTTTAAAACAGAAAACAACGGCAACACTTTTATGAAATTTCTAGGAAGACTAAGGTGTAAGCCCATTTACTTATTTACCGAACGAATATCAGCAGCAAAGATCTTCAGTAGCCGTTCTAAGATACAAATCTGCTCCATGTTTTAACAGCCAGGAGGAAAGCCACAGTGATCTGCTAAATTTGAGGTTTTCGGTATCCATTTGGTTTAAAAAACATCCTACAGCGGTTCCAGAGAAGCTAATAACTGTTATTGTTTGGTAGTTGGAAAACTTTCTTTAAGTACAGTACTACCTCCATTGTCTGCCACTTCATAGAAGAAAACTTTTAACACTTCACAATCAAAATTTGAAGCAAAATTATTCCACTTAATTAAAATGTAACTAAATTTTTATTTTACAAATATATCTCTGTATAACAAAACTTAAACATAATTTAATCTCTTAACAACAGACTTCCACTGATGTTTTCTAGTTCCACTCATTGGTACAGGCCCTTTACCATACTGTATATCCATGCTGCAAGAATTAAGCTCAAAGCTTGGCTTTCCAATGTTGCAATGATTTCTGTTTCACTGTATATGCAAATGAAAACTGACTTTGAGGCTCCAGGCCTGCCAGTCAGTGTCCTACAGATGAAAACAGTACTGAAATGACAATTGTAACCAAAGGCATTACACAGAATGAAGGCCCATAGAAGGACAGTGGCAAAAAAATGAAAAGGCACAAACTAAAATGAACCAATAGGAGTGAAGATGCAAACACATTCACAGACACACATCGATAGACTATGCAGGCAGCCAAAGATCTGCACATTTAATAACAAGCCATACCTCAAACACATAATAATTATGTGACATTACATCCACCTAATAAAAAAATGAAACAGTACGGTACCAAATGTGCTTTTCCTTAATAAAAATGCATACAGAAGGCTCAAAAGATCAGTGCTAAGAACTAAGGGTCTATTCTACTTTAATCAGGTGTGGGTTTTATTATTGCTCAATACAGATATACACACCTATCACTAAAATGAAGACACAAAAACCCTACGGATGCAAGTTATCTGGAAGCTCTTAATGTGGCCAATCACATGCATGTGAGTGTGTCTGTGAATGTGTGTGGAGCACTGTATGTGCTTATGTGCGTGAATAAGCTCATATCAGTATAGGCTGTAATAAAGACAGGTTGGGAAATGAAGCAGCGAATGCATAACAGGCTTATTTCCCCTCTTTGTCTGCGTGTTGCCCCGACCTAATCCCCGAGAGGATTATCCCCCACAAATCCCTGCGGAATTGCGGAGAAAGGAGGGGGAAGACCGCGAGAAAATAACACAGGATATCACTCTGTAACCCATCATTATGCCGTTGATTTAATAAAAAAATATTGGGAAAGAGATCTAAGCATTTTTTCCCCTTTTTTAAGAAGGAAAAGCACACAGCTTTTTAAGAATAGGATAATACGGTAATCATTTTTGCATTTTTTTTTATTTTTGTCATCAGATCAGAGAAGCTTTAAGACAATTTATCCTGGTTAATATGCACACACATCACAGGGTTTATGACGCAAAACGCCCTAATATGGGATTGGGTATAAAACACACAGGGCTCACATCACATACACATTACTGAATTGCCCAGCAAGCATGACATTAACATTTGATAATTTGTAGCACCTTCACAAACTTTATGTTTAGTCTGTTAAATGGGACGGAAAAGATGGTTAAATGCTTAGATGGTTTTTAACTATTAATCAGATTTACTGAAATGCTATTGTTAATAAAGTCCATTGGAATTTATTATATTGTTATTAGTGTTGACTTCAACATTTAGTAACTGTTGTGAATCAGGAATCTCATCTGAAATTTATGCAGACACAGAAAAGGTAATTTTGCTTTAAGAATCAAACTTTATTCCACCTTTTCTCCTTACTCTAGCAAACAGTTATAAAATGATTATCACCTACTGATCTATTTGACTGAAGGTCGTCTTCATCTAGAGTTGACTAACAGTTCATGGCTTTTTTTCTTTTCCTTACACAACTTTGAATACAGAAACGGCAACATACAAGTTCAAACTGAAAAAGAAATATGGTCATGAAAAGCTATGAAATAAGCCTTAGTATAACCCTATTGACATTTTATTGTAGCTCTTTTTATTATTTTGAAAAACATTAGCTGAATTTAACAAGATTTATAGGATTAAGAATGAGGATGCCGGACAGTGCAATATATGGGCCTCTAGCCTGCAGTTCTCTTTTCAGTCAAAAGGGAGCACTTTTCATCCACTTAAAGGATCCTGGTGACGCTCTCTCCTCTTCATCCGACTCCCATTTTATACTAAATTCAAACAGTTTTATTAAACTGTTTTTTTCTGCCTTTTTTCAACTTGAGATTTCTCAGAAACAAGGGAAAGCCTCTCCCAATATTAATTTTATTTTATGTCTACCATTTTTTTTCTTTATTCCATGTAATTCCTCACACAGGATTCCTGTTCTTTAAGCATAGTTTTTAGTCTTCCACTTCTTCTTTAAGGTGCCCGAGTAACAGCGATACATTTAAAAAAATACTGATTAACTTTTGTGAGAGCTCTGCTTAATCAGCCAATAGTTATATGTTTTAGTTTTGGCTGTTTGTACGTCTTCTCACCATTAGGAGTCTCAGGAGGGGTCCAGCTAACGTTCAGTGAATGTGGGGACAGGGGGATGACCAGCGGTGCAGGAACGTTTTCTGGGGTACTCTCCTCTGTCTGAATTTGGCTTGGGGGGCTTTTGGTGCACCCACCTCCTGTGCAGGCCTATTAAGCAAACACAAACACACACATATGGATATACAACTATGAAAATATAAGTTAAAAACTACAAATTCTGAGAATGACCCACAGCCACGGTGACGGAGTAGGATGTTCCTGGAGTTAGGCTGCGAAGTGTGTGCTCTTCAGTAAGTTCTGAGCTGTTAAAAGCAAGCATGGGCTCAGAACCATCTTGTGACAGAAAGACGGAGTAGGACTTCAAAACGCCATTTATCTGTGAGGGACGTGACCACCTGGAAATGGAGCAAAGTAAAAGAAAATTAAACAAGATAATTAGATTAATAATCTGTTTTTATGTATTATAATTTGTTGTGTTGTTTTCAGCTCTCTTACATTAAACATAACATAAGGTAGTTCAGTGTTTTTTTGTTGTTTTTTTAAACAAAGAAAGCAAAGTTGTAGTTTCTTATATTTATTGTCTCAAAAGAATAAAAAATACTGTTATCTTTTTGGGTTGGGGCTTGCGTTTATGGCTAGGGTGTGAACTGAGTTTAGGCTAGAAATAAGTTAGGGGGGAGGGTCTGGTTAAGGTCAATGTAAAATAAATGGAAGTCAATGCAAAGTTCTAAAGGGAAGCCGGTTAACTTGTGTGTTTATCAATATGACTGTTACTTGTCCACAAATGCAAGTTTAACAACATCATGCATACTCAGCACCTTACCAAGAAAACGCTGGCTTCTATAAACCCAAACCCTGCAGAGGCCCAGGAACAGACTAAAGAAACATCCAAATACCCTGAACCCCAAAATCACAAACATGTAGGGCTCAGCATGAGTGTTTGATGACATATCAAGTTACTTTTTTCCACTTTTTCTCACCCCCCTCACAACCTATCTCATCTACTCATTAATGCACCTGTCTTGTATTACAGTAGCACACAATAGTGTCTGTGATTTACTTCTTTAGATAATCCCCTGGACTTTCTTAACTAGTTGCTCCCTTTCTGTATTTGGTCTCCATACCAAAGCTTGTTGGCCCTGGTCAGGATAATGACCTGAATGGTTAGAAATGGGAGAAAGATATAAAAAACAAAACTACTTAATATTAAAAATATATAAAAAAGAAGAAATTATAACAGTTTTTGAAGGAAAAGCTGAGCAAGCAAGTGGTGGTAAACGTGTTGCAACGAGTCCTGCTATAAACAACTGTGATGTAGAAGTTTTTTTTTAAGAAAAGGAAGTATTTAACTCTGACTTTTTTACTTTCTTTCCCTTACAATCAATCCTCATGCATATCTACTTATTTGACTTTTCTTCTACTTTTCCAAGTCTTCTCTTTTTGTCTTATTTTTTGTTTGCCCCACTCCTTAATCTTTCTCTTTCTAAGCTTCTCCTAAAGCGTCTGGATTGCTGCTGATAAAATATAGTGTTTTAACCTCTTCCTATTACCAATGTGTGAACAAGGCAACACACAGCCTGTGCACACCTGGTGGGCATGTTGTCCTGAATATTTCAAGGGCTCAAGACACAGGTGCTTAACAAGCAGGAAAACACTAGTGGACAGATGCAAGACTGAACGTTTACAGGAAACTGCTATTGCCCCACAGCAGATTTCAAATGTTATTCATGTTGATTTGTGAATTTCTCAATCACATTTATGCTGGCTTTATTTAATCAACTTTGTAACACCTTTAATGTCAAGGCCCAATCATTAAAACTTTAAATCAAAAGATTTATGGAAAGATCATTTGGAAAAGAAACTTGTTTTTTATAAGAGACAGACTTTGGGCTAACGGCAAACGTTCAGGAATGCCGATATTGCCATTAGGAGTAAATTAATATAAAGGCTATATTTTTCAGTTTCAATACAACTAAGCCACAGGAATGTGTTGCTTCTATACTCTGAGACTGTTTAGCTATTTTACCAACAGCTGCAGCAAATATTGAAATAAAAGAGGTAGGCAGATGCCATTTTTACCAAACCAGTTTCAGTGCTTTACTGGAGCTATAGGTTGATCAGCTTCAGCGACAATGATCACATTATACTAGGACTAAAAGTAGTTTTAAGTGGGGTCATTTTAGTAAAAATATTATATGATTTTTCTAATAGAATGTTATCTTTATAAAAGCTTTTCAGAAAGCATCCTTTCCCTTAAGCAGAGAAGATGGTGAAAATAAGGTGGTAGTGAGATACAAAACTTAATCACTGGAATAAATAAGCACATGAATAGTACAATTATATGGAGCCAAGATAAACTTTATCAACCCTTTAAGGGGGATTTATTTTTTTAGCAACTAATGTGATAGATGCTGGAGTTCGGCCTGTTTTCCAGTGTGGTCCTGTTTCTCTGACCGTGACTGAGTGGATGTGCTCTCTTCCTCCTCTGGCATGGGAGCTGGCTCGGAGCTCGTCTGCCTGGCTGTGTGTTTCTTGAATGGGGCCGCCTTTTACAGCTGCTTTTTGTATCTCTGCTTCTGTCTCCTTGAACCCCAGTCGGCCTCAGCAGATGGCTGCTCACACTGAGCCTGGTTCTGCTGGAGGTTTCTTCCTGTTAAAAGGGAGTTTTTCCTCTCCACTGTCGCTACAAGCATGCTTAGTGTGAGGGATTGTATTTGAGTCAATGAGTCAATGCAATCAACTGGTTTCCTTAGATAGAAAATTTTGTATCAATTTGACTGTATGATCTGGTTGAACTGTAAAGTGCCTTGAGATGACATGTGTTGTGAATTTGGCGCTATATAAATAAACTGAATTGAATTGATAACATGCTACTCCACCAACTACAGCTGCGAGCACCCAGAGACCACTTGTAACGTGCACTTTATTTATTGTTATCAACGCAGACTTACTCTAAGTCCGACAGCACGCTCCCGCAAATAGACAGACAACTCAACCTTTGAAAGCTGGGTGGGAGTGGGCATGCAGAGGGTTAGAGGATTCCCTAATGGCAAGTCTGTCAGTCTGCACCGGCCCATGGTCAGTGGTTTTTTTATACCCCATAAAAAGCAGCATCATAGCTGCACAGATTGGTGTGTTTGAAAGTTTGGAGTTTAGCTGATTGGTTAGATTTAAACCAAAAAGCAACCAGTTAAAACCCAGAGATTCAACAATGACAAAAAAAAACTTAAAGCAGCCTCTGTTATACAGGCAATCAGGTCTTTCAGCAGGTAAAGACCGAAGTGCATGTTTGTGCACATTTTTTGTCGACTGGTCCAACATTGTAGGCACCTGGACTTTTGCTCAGTTTTCTGAAAATAATTTGACACAATTCTGCACTCAGGCAATCTGCAGTTTGATCACTCATGTTTTAAAGCACAAAGAGGCCCATCTTCAAAGTCAAGTTGATCGGGTATCTCTATCAGGTTTGTACATCGAGAGTTGACATTTTTGCCCATTCTTCCATGCAAAACAGGTATAGTAGAGCTTGGTGAGGCTGGATGGAGATAGTTTGTGAACAGCAGTTTCCGGGTCTTCTCACAGATTCTCCATTGGATTCAGGTCTGGTCTTTCTTCTTTTCTGCCATTCTAACACCTGGATATATTTATTTGTGAACCATTTCACTGTAGCTTTTGCTTTATGTTTTGGATCATTGTCTTGTTGGAAAATAAATCTCCGCCAGTGTTAGGTCTGTTACAGATTCCAACAGGTTTTCTACCAGAATGGTCCTGTATATGACTCCATAAATCTTCCCATCAATTTAAACCATCTTCTCTGACCCTGCTGAAGAAAAGCAGACCCAAACCATGATGCTGCAACCACCATACTTAACAGTGGAAACGGTGCTTTAAAGCCAAACATCACGTTTTGCATTGTTGCCAAAAAATTTGGTTTTGGTTTAAACTGACCAAAGCACTTTCTTACAAATGTTGGCTGCGTCTTGCAGGTGGCTTGAGGCGCCTTTTTATAAATCTTTTTAAGAAATGTCTTTCTTTCTTAAAGGCCATATTTGTGCAGCATATGACAGATTGTTGTCCTATGAACAGAGTCTCCCACTTCAGCTTAAGATCTCTGCAGTTCATCCAAAATGATGATGGGCCCCTTGGCTGCATCGCTGATCAGTCTTCTCCTTGTTTGAGCTGATAGTTTAGAGGGACGGCCGTATTTGAAGTGGTTGGATACTTCTTCCATTTTGATATTGTCGCTTGCACATTTCTCCTTGGGATGTTTAAAGCTTTGGAAAACTTTTTGTATCCAAATTCAGTTTTAAACTTCTACACAAAAGTATCTTGGACCTGCCTGGTGTGTTTCTTGTTCTTCATGATGCTCTCTGCTCTTTGAACAGACCTCTGAGACGAACACAGAGCAGGTGCATTTATAAAAAGTCTTGATTACCAATAGGTGGATTCTATTTATCATCATCAGACATTTAGGTCAACACTGGATCATTCAGAGATCCTCAATTAACTTTTGGAGATAGTTTGCTGCACTGAAAGTAAAGGGGCAGATTCATTTTACATGTTTAAAACCTGATATCTGGTAAAAGTTCAAGGGGGCCAAATACTTTCACAAGGCACAATATAAAGAAGTCATGCCAAGAAAAGTAAATTTTTAATACATCTTTTCTGCAATCAAGACAAATATGTATTAGTATTCCAAAAAAAGAAAGTTAAAAACAAAACATGTTTGGCACGTTTTGGGGTCGTTTGGCTTCTTTTGTTAGCTTGCAATGCCCTATAGCCGTCTAAGTGTCTAGTATGGGGCATTGCAGGCTAACAAAAAAAGCGAACAGCCCTTCCCATTTATAGACTTCCACTTGTATTTAGATTAGAGCAAAAAATTTTATAGTCAAAATCTTCTTAGCAGTTGAAAATGCTGTACAGCAGGATCGTCTGTTACTGTATTTCACCTCCAGAGAAGCAGCCCCTGCCTGATGCATCTGTGGACATGCCTGGTCACATCAGTCAAATTCAAAACATCATAACCTCATATTACCTCTTGCTGCGGTGTTAATTATATTTAAATCTAGCAAGGATTAACAAGAAATCCTTGACAGAGTTTTTTGTGCCATCGGAGTGCTTACAACCTGTGACCGCCATTGGACTTTCTGCAGGTGAGCAGCGACCCAAAGTTAAGCTCTTCCTGCGGATTTGGTCAGTTTCCTCAGGTGAGAGAAACCATACAATTTCTATGTAAAGTTGATGGAGCTGCTGCATGACACAGGATGGAGTGGAAAATGAATGTTTGGTATTTTCCTGTCCATCCACGACCAGCTTGATAAACTAAAGATGCTGCGTCAGCAGTGTAACCATTTAATGGCAGGTGGGAGTACTTCTCAAATACAGCAGTGGATTATTAAAAGAAAGCATAAATAGGAAACAATTTATGTAACTTAGCAATAAAGCAGTACAGCATGTCTTTCTAGACATAAAAAAAGTTAATAAAAAAAAAGGGGATTGTCCATGGATGCCCCTGCCCCCAATTCTGAGTCTGGGACAACCAACCCTGTTGTCACACCTGTCGGCGGGCGCGTTGCTGATTGTGGTTGCTGATTGGTTTGTCCCCAAAATTTGTCCCCAGTGTTTGGCTCTTTCAGAAAGGGTATGACAGAATGCACTGCTGTGGTATATGGAAATACTTCGACTTGGGTCTAGCGGGGTATTATATGGGGGTTAACTCCAGGTAATGGAAACGGGTTTGAAAAATCAACCTGTGAAGAACTCAGATCAAAACAGAGCAGAAAATGGGTCCACTCTGGTAGCAAAGGTCAACCAAAAGTCCAAAAATTCTTGTGATAAATGAAAATATTCCATTATATATTGTGCTTTGTAAGCCTGTAATTTTTGGCTGCTCTGGACTTATGTCCATATGTACATCATGCAGTAGGTGTGGGTGTGTTGTGGGTGTCCTTACTCCACAAATAAAGTCCTTGAGTCCAGCAAGGTGAGACTTGGTGCATGTAGTGGCCCAGGTGGAAGCTGAGAGGTCAGAGCTGTAACTCGTGAACTGTTGGTACAGCCCACTTTAGTGCAAGCACTCAGTACCAATAAGTTAGTTGAGTACACACCAAGACCTAAAACACAAACATATAGTTACAAAGAAAGAAAAGCTCACAGTCCATGACACCACAGATAAGATAAACTCTGGCAGTAAGTTTTTCTCTTTTTTCACTTTTCACCCTATTGTCTTAAGGTTACTGCCCCTCTTCCTGTATGAAATCCCCTAATCATCTGGGCCACTGTTCTCTTCACCTCACTGTTAAAATCTCATCTTTAAACACTATCTATTCTTGCACAAGAGTAATTACAATGTCCATAATAACTCTAATCAAAGTGAGAATCACAGAGTCTGTACAGTAACTCTGCTTGGAGAAGTTAGGCTCTAGCTTTTTAATTCGCATTCCAATTTTCAAACATTTTCAAACCGTTTGGTGGTTTGCCAAATGCTGTGACGCCACATGTCAATCAACCCTTGAGGCACAACAGCAACTGCCCAATCAGAGGTCTCTATTGTCCCTAAGTGAATGGCTTCCTGTGCAGCCATGCACTCGGACAACCTTAACAGGCTTTTCCATTGCCAGCATAGCGGTTGTCAGCAAGGGAACATGTAATTCAGAGACACATTACCCAAGTATTTAGAAGATGAAACACAGTTAATTCTATTTTAAAAATCTTGGAAAATATAAAAGATGAACCTACCTGTTGATGGCATATGAGCTCAAAACAGAAACTATAAACAGTAGCAACCAGTTTTTTGCCTGAACAAAGGTAACAAATTTTTCAGTTTTGTGTTGTAAATATCATTCTTTGCTTTTGTTTAGGTTAGAAAAAGCTTGTTACCTACTTACTAACATGTGTGGTTATATGCTGAAATAGTTTAAGTATATTTACGTTTACCTTTATGTGATGCTTTAAGTGTTATCTGTTGCATGTTTTTATAGTTAGTGCAACAAACGCTTTACACCTGTCTTTATTTAAAAAAAATCTGTCAGGGCAAACTGTGTGCATGGATGTACACTAATGTTTGGTTTCTCTGTCACTTCATTTTCATGGGTATGTCAAGTTCTTTTTCAATGTGCTATCCCCCTTGGTAAAGCCTGAGACTCTTTAGTCTTTCAAATGCTAATCCCACATTTCGTTTTTTTTAAACCCTTCTCTTTTCAGTGAAGCCCCATTTCTCTACAGTTTCAGCCACAGCACACAACAGCCCACACTTGTCTTTACCAGTGATGTTATGGTCCCTGTTTTTTCCTCTGTAGACCATTTCATCGTTGTGATAGAGCAAATACTCCGTAATATCTCCATTTGGCCTATTGAAAGAGAAAAGGACTTAAATGATGACACTGCTGTGGAATAGTAGAAGACATTTAAAGATTCACTGCTTTGGGTGTTTTTATGCATTTCTAAAATATAGAGAAAAACAATTTAAACATTTTGGAAGCATCAAAGGAAAGCGTATACATATATCCAATACTATATTGACCATTCCTCTTTTTAATGTTTCCAATCAGTTCTATAGGTAAGATCTTTGAACCATTTTCTGTTAAGGAGGTAGATGATGAAGATCTTTAAAACACAAAAATCATCCTAAAAAAAATGATGAGAACACTTCCCAGTCCCAGTCTTTCTGTTTTTACTACCTGCTGAACTTCAATCTGCCCTTGACATTTTTTTTAGCACATAAGGAAAAACTGTGCTGTGTGCTGCCCTTCTTGTCCAAAAAGCTCTACCCCAAAGTGTATGCTGACATGCACACAAGTATCTGTTACCTATTTTGAACAACCTCTACACTGCGGCACATTCCTCTGGGGAAAAAAACAGAACTCAAGCTGGTTGTAAGTGTTAGTGATAGCCTTCCATCACTAAACCCCAACCTTACACATTCAAGTTATTAAAATAGCTGTTCTGTCAGAATTAATAATCTATTTAGCATTTCCTTCATATTAATGCAAAACATTGATGACTACTTGGTAGTTACTGGAGAAAAATAAGGCCTCTACAAGGAGGTAATAATTTCAAGCACATTCTGCCTTTTTGAAACATTGTTCTTGATATGGCTGCACTAAAATAAAGTAAGGTGGCAAATTTGTGACTGAGCGAAAGTAAAACATAATGTTTTTGATATTACCTAGCTGGAGGTTCCCAGGTGATAAACAGAGCTGAAGGAGATGAAACTGCAAGTGGAGGCGAGACACTGTCTGGAACTGAAATGAAAAAAAAACATGAAAACATAATACTAAATTCATCTATATGTGCATCAGCAACAAAAAAAAAAAATTAACTGTAAGTCAAATTGAAGGATGATTGCCTTTCTACATTTGTAGGTATATATATATATATACCTACAAATATATACATACGGTATATACATATATAGGTATATACCTGTTTTGCATATACACTGGTCTACATTTCATCCCCGATATTCTATTCAAGAAATATTTAAAAAGCTGCAAAGATTTCTGTGTAAGATGTCTTCACTGGGGAATAAAATTGGGCAGGAATAGAATACACTGATGAAAAAAGAATTCTGAATACACTTTTATTCATGGAGTCTCCCTGACATGTTTCAGTGTTTTAACTCTGAGCTCTGTAGGAATCAATACAGTAATCTGTTTCTTCCCTTAAGCGTCACATTGATTTTTGCTGTCTCTGTACTGACCCCTGCCGTCACATTATCTCCCCAACAAGGCTGGTTAGTCCAACACAGATTAATGCTTGGACTGAGAAAAATGAAGAAAAATCCTTCTCTTCCTTAGTCAAGTTTATATTTCTTTATGGTCTTTCTAATCTATTATCTGCCATCTTGTCAAGCTCTTTTCTGCTCTCCAATTGCTTCATTCTTTCAACATACACATTCAGTGTGATAAGAACTGCCTAGACATTAAGAAATAAGAACAGCCATACATCAGTACTGAATATAAATTATTTATATTCACAGAAATAAAGAAATGTTTTTTTTTTTGTTTTTTTTTTTACCTTCTTCTGGGGTTTTGAAGCTTGATCTTACATCATTATCATCACCACTGTTACCAACAGGACTCTCAGAGCAGCCAGCAGGACTACATGCACTTACAGTAACAATGTACTGAGTTGATGGAGTGAGACCAGTCATCACACCTGAAGAGAACAGGGAAGTAGGAAAGACCACATTACAGATATGAAATACAATCTGTAAACTATTTTAACATGAATACACAATTTCTTTAACTAAGCTCTAAATACAAAGAGAAAATACCACATATTTACAAATATCTGTAACTAATGGGATAACAGTGGAGCAGTTCTCAGCATTTTGAATGTGAAAAAAGGTAGTAGGTTCACATACTGTGTCATGGTCCCTCTTCATGGAACTTGAATGTTCAATTCATCAATAAGCATGTCTCTATTTTCTTCACTTTCCAAAACACAGTCTCAATATCTTTTTTTCAAACACAGATGTGATGCGGAATAGAACAGAACAGACGGAGGTGGGCTGCACCAGAAAGACTGGAGAAAGGTCCTCCTATTTCTTCAGCAAATATTTTGGTTGTATATTATATAATCTGATAAAGCCTGTTGTTTCTTTGTTTTGTTTTGGTTCCCCTTGGTTATTTTGTTAATAAAACAGTGCTGTCGAGTGTAGGAATTTGCCCTGAAATCGAAGGATTGACGGTTCAAGCCCTGGCTCCGACTTTCAGTGTCGTTGTGGGCAAGACACTTCACCTCCATTGTCTACTGATGGTGGTCAGAGGGCCCGGTGGCACCAGTGTATAGCAGCCTCACTTCAGTCAGTGAGCCCCAGAGCAGCCGTGGCTACAATGCAGCTTGCCACCATCAGTGTGTGAGTGTGTGAATGGGTGAATGACTGAATGTAGTGCTTTGGTCAAGTCTCCTGACTTGAAAAAGTGCTATATAAGTACAGGCCATTTACCATGACCCTCTACTTGTCAACTTTACCCTTCCTAATTAATTTGGTCAATGCTTGTGAAGGTTCCACAATCTGGCTTCTCCCCACAACATAGTACGTAAACATCTAACATCATATTGTGGGGGAACATAACAAATGATCTCCTGATTTGAATGAAGACTTTGCACCATCTGCATCCTTCTGAGGATTTGATATGCTAACGTCTTGACCTGTTTCATTGTTCTTATTCTGTTATTTCATTGTGTTTTACTCCAGTCGTCTACTTTATTAGGGACCACGTTTCGGAGAATCAATCTCAGCAGAGACACCTAGTCTTCCCTCTCTCCAACACTGTGTTCCAGGTAAGAGACATAGATCCTTCAGTGTGTTCTAGGCCTTCCCCTTCTTTTCTGTGGGATGTTTCTGGAATACCTAGATCGGGATCGGCAACCCAAAATTTTCAAAGAGCTACATTGGACCAAAAAAGCTAAAATCAAATCTGTCTGGAGCAGGAAAATGTCTTATATAAGCCTCATATGGAAACAAGGGCTCTAAGCGTATTAGCCCACTATAAAAAAAGGACTATGTGGACTTAAATATATAATAAACATTCATGATAAAATGTTTATCCTAGAGCAAATGTTACATCATGTGACTACTCTGCTGTACGGTATTTGGTGATTTGTTTAAATTCCATTACAATATTAATGTATTAGGTTTTGTTACATTGTAGAAATAATAGAAACACAAAGAAATCATATTTTTGGTGTTATTTTTATCTTGAGAATTTGGGAAAAAGAAATGAAAGAAAATTACCGTACCTGCATAAGAGCGCTACCCGTTTTATCTGTAAATGGTTTTATCCATAATTTATCCAGAAGTAGTGCAATCACATTTTTAAGTCACATCCAACTTTGTGATCCGCTGCAAATTTAGCTTGCCTTCCCTGGAAATGCCTTTCCAAATTTTATTATTTGACAACTTCCTGTTACAAAGCAAACATGGAGGCAATCCTTCCACATTGGTAATAAAAAAAAAATGTATTTGGTCCATTCTTCTTTGAATCCGCTGTTCTCCTCAGCTATCTTCTATTTTTTCCCTTTGGGATCCATGGCCCAAGTAACACCTGCCAGTTTGTTTAGAACAGCCACCTGCCTGGCACCTCGCCGCGCTGAAACCTGTGTTTCCTTTCCTGAAAATGTATTTATTTTACACATTTTTACAGCATTGGAAAACACAATGAACTTTTTTTTTGACCTCCTGTAAACCATATCAAAACAAACAAAAATAAATTGTTCATGTTTGAAAAAGCTCCAGGGAGCCGTAGGGGGGCATTAAAGAGCAGCATGCAGCTATTGAGCCGCGGGGTGCAGACCCCTGATGTAGATGAAAAACTATTCTCCAATGCCCTCCCAGATGGCCAGGCCCCTTACTCTATTTCTAAAGGACAGCAGGCAATTGTGCAGAGGAAGATCATTTTGGCAGCTTGTATCCAGGATGTTGCACCTATGATCATGATCCAGATTTTTTTTTCTTTTACCATTGCTGAATCTATGAACATAGACTAACCACTACTGTACATGAAATGATTCACCTTTTGTTTCATCTCTTTCTTTAGTACAACAGGCTGGTGCAGCTTCATTGCCGCATTTGTAAGCTCACCTGTTCCATTCACCCCTATTCCATAAAATACACCCTGAGGTTGTTAAAATCCTCCACTTGAGTTAGGAAATCTCATCTGACCTAGAAGCTACCCTTTTCCAATTGAAAACCAAGAACTCTGAGTTGAAGGAGCTGCTTTCAACCCCTGCCACTTCGCACTAAGGTCCGAACCTCCTTTGAAGTTGAGCCAACAATCAGTTAGGCCCCGTCCACACGAAGACAAAACGAACACGAAACGCTAATATTTTCCAGAACGTTTGTCGTAAAGACGGAGATGTAAACGCATGCGTGTAAGAAAAAAAAATGCGGTTAGAGCTTAAAGATGGAAACGCTAAAACGGCGTTTCAAAATCTTCCCACTCTGAAGGCTGAATAAAAAAAAGATTGTTTACAGACCCCCGAAACGCCGGCTTCGTATGGATGAGAGGCTGGTTTGGTGAAAAATTTGTGCGTTTAGGTCAGGGTTTGGCTTCGTGTGGACGGGGCCTTAGTCTCTCCTCTCCAGCACCATGGCATAGGCCTTCCCAGGGAGGCTGAGGAGTGTGTTCCCACAGTACTTGGAACACTACATCTGCCCACCACCCCAATGTGGCGGTCAAATGGTATTGTCCTTGATCACCAAAAAATATTGAAGACGATAACCATCCATGACAGCCAAAACATTCAGAGACCAGAGCTACTCAGATCTCTTCCAGCCCTGATTCTTCCCATTGTAAAGCTATTTGACCACCATGATGACTTTAAACCTGCCGATGAATAAGTCAGACTCAACCAGCCTCTGCGTCCACCATGAAAGACCTGAGAGCAGGTTTGAGTAATTCTCAAAATATTACTCCCACTGTTCCAATGTCCTCAATCGAGGTCAACGGCGGCCCAAGTGTAGCACTGACCCCACCCCCACCAGAGCTGCCCAATGTTTTGCCAGAATCCATGTTCCCCATATACTGCAAGTCTTTATAAGACACCCCTAATATTTTAAACCCTTTATAGCTGTTACTTTTGCTAGCTGAACCAATGGACTCTGTTACATTTCCACATTTTATTAATATTTTAATAGTTAAACTTTAAATAAACCAAAGGTGCCCCACAGGGGTTAAACTATATTACTTTTCCTACAAAAAACTGAATGCCTTAAGACCCTTATTCCCTAAAAATGCATTAACTGACTAATTTCATTCCACACTTAGCTTAGCATGAATAATTTGTATGCAAATTGATCAAAAGTGAGTTACAAATACTTTATTTTTCATGTGTGCTACTGTTGCTGAGCAAATTTGCAGTGCTTGGCAAACAGACCCGTTTTGTTAACGTTGTTACGCCTTACTCGTCTCTCTCTGATGTTTTTGATTTAGCCGCATTGGCTTGCTTCACTACTTTATGCGTTTCCAAAGTCACTTTTTTACATACCCTGTTTTTCTTCCACTCCTCCCCACTCCCCTTTATACCTTCCATTCTCAATCACCCTGCACTCATTTTTCTCTCTCTCTCAGTCTTATCCATGTCTTTAATTCAATTAGGGGGCCAGGGCCCCACTCTGCCGCTATTACACCCTCATTTGCTTTCTGTGTTTTTTTAGCCATCGGTGTAATTCGGCAGTCAGGTGTCGAGGCTATCATAAATTAAGAAGAAGCCTTATCACAGTGGAGTAAATGTCTGGAAAAGGGAGGGGGAGGGCATAAGGACCAACGACAGAGACGCTGGAGAAGACAGAGGCAGCAAGCTCATCATCATATTTGCCTAGAGACATAGCAGTGGGGACGAATAGCAGAAGTGGACGCAGACATCATCTTTATCATAAAAGATGAAGTGGGGAAAGATGGGAAAGTGAGCAACAGAAAGACAGAGACAGAAAGGAGTGATGCCAGGGAATGAGATCATTGGGGTAGTTCTGAGTGTCTTGTTCCAAATGGAGACAGTCTTCTAAAGCTGGACACCCGCCAATGAGACATCAACGGGTTTAGCTGGAACACTGTCGATGTACTGTATGTGTGTAATCATGAATGACTAGAGAGTAAAATAAGATGTTAAAATGTTTTTGGTTTAAGCCAAGGTCCTTATAGATGGGTGAGAAATCAAACAAATCTTCTACAGCAGGGCAAACAGAATTGTAATCACGTTAAAACTTAATAAATGAAACTATGCGTGCTTTGTCATTTTTTACTGTACATCTCTTTTGATTGGATTCTGTTCAGGACTTTAAAAATACATCTAACAAAAGTATTTAAGCCTCTTATAATGACAGAGGAAAGGTTTAAATTGCTAATTGTGTTTTCTTTGACTGTTGCCGGTATGTCTTTGTCAGAGATGGGAAGTAACGAAGTACAAATACTTCGTTACTGTACTCAAGTAGATTTTTCTGATATTTTTACTTTACTACTTATTTTTATGGCGACTTTTTACTTCTACTCCTTACATTTTTACACAAATATCTGTACTTTTTACTCCTTATATTCAAAAAAATTGTCTCGTTAATTTAGTTTTGAATCATTTCAATGGAGTTACCGTTATTATTTTTCACGTCATCAATACCATATTCAATCTAATTGGATGGGAATCTACGTTGCATTTGACGCACCACTACAAGATGAATCGACAGATTCTGCGGTATTCATTGGCGGCAAATCATTGCAGCTTGGTGGCGTTAGCATAGTAGCATGGACGACGAGATGATTGAAAATGAACACAACGGAGATCTAGTCCTATTGGCAGACATCCATTCAAAATGTAGGCAACGGCATGAAAAAAGTGATTTCTACTTTTACTTTTATACTTTAAGTAAATTTACAAGCCTGTACTTTGTTACTTTTAATTGAGTAAAGAAGTTTAATCAGTACTTCCAATTTTACCAGAGTATTTTTTAACACAAGTATCTGTACTTTTACTCAAGTACGGAAAGTGAGTACTTTTGCCATCTCTGGTCTTTGTAGATGTCTTTGTTTATATGCTAACATAGTACAGTACAGTGTCAACACTTTTTTCTCCCATATTTTTTTAATCCCTATTCTCCTCTCTCCCTCAAGGGACCATACCTTTTGCCTGGCCCTACAGTAATTCAAAGTAAACTCTTCTTATTCTGTCTGACAAAATAAAATTAGTTAAATTAAAGAGCTGATCAGCAATACAATATAAAGTCAAGAGTTATATTCGATAAGTATTTTTTATTTATGGAAGGTTTACAACTTATATATGTGTATACAAATGGACTTAATGTTTAGCTTTGTGCAAAAGAAATAAAAAAAAAATTGCTCTACTGTCAGGCTGAGGCATGAAATTCACTACATGTCCCACATTAAATAATTTAGAGGTTGAAAATATGTGTCCCTTACCTGTGAAATTGCCATTAGCCAGGTAAGTGGCTGTGATAGGTGGTACCTCTGGGTGGTCCTTATTGTAGGCTTTAAGCTCATATCTGTCAATAAGCCCTCGGATGTCACCTGTAGGTGGAATCCAGCTCACCTTGGCACTGAAGCCACTGATACTCTGCACTGTGGATGGAGGTGGTACAGATGTAGGTACTAAAAAAAAAGGTCAGGGGAGAAAAAAATAATCAAAATTAGAGAAGGCTGTAAGAAGCAATTTAATGTGAATGATTTTTTAAAAAGGCTTACACACATTACATGATATAAAGATGCATCTCAGTAAAACGGAATATCATCCGTAAATTAATTCATATGAAAAATTCCTTCAAAAATGTAAAATATTTATGTGACATTTTCATATATGCCAAGTGGGGGTCGTGACCTCCTTAGCAAGGAGCAAAGATCAAGTCAAACCTAAAGGGAAAAGTATACAAACAACAGAAACAACAGGTAGAGAGCACCTGAGATTAAAGAAAAAACCTTCCCCATCTCTCAGTCTTTAATAGGTTCAGTAAATCATACCAAACCATTTGCATAAAAAGTATTTACGAGAGCAGTAACTTTTCAGCACTGATTTAATACAGCCAGTCATTCTTTCATGGCTATATTTCACAGAATTCAGCCTTCCACTTCGCCCTGGTACCTTTTTTCCAAACATTTGCCACTCAGAGGAATCCATCCAAGTGTTTCTTTTCTACTCGCTTCTGATCATTCATTAGTTAAGTCTTCAGTCATTCTTTAACCTTGTTTTTTAAAACAGTTTTTACCTTTGCTTTTTTTTTCGTGGTATCATTTCATTCAGTAGTTCTCAAAATCTCCTAAAGTACTGTTTTTTTGTATCATCCATTACTGTGCTTTTTACTTTGTATTTATCCTTTTTTCTTGCTGTACTGTAGAGCTCGATCGCTTTACGCATTTTCATTGTCCCTTCTCAAACCCCTCCTGTCCCTTTCCTATATTATATAATTCCTCTCTTCCTCTTACATTTTCTGAGCTGTTACCTCACCAAACCCCTGTTGTCCTTTATTTCTTCCCTTTTTAGCACTTTCTGCCTCTTTTCAATTTGTCTCTCTCACTCTGGTCATAGGATGGCGTTCTGAGACCTACTAGTGTATCGTTCACTACTAATGAGCGGCTTTATATCACACAAGGGACCATATAGGCCATTCTGGGTTAACAGCCTTTTACTGTGATGCCCTTTATGGAGGCCTTATCAATCTCTTATACCGTTAGACTCCAGTAATATCAATGGCCTTCAATAAGGCTAAAATAGAGTACAGATAATGCTGATTTCGCCTGAAAAATTACTTGGGGGTTAGAGGGGGAAAAAAATGCAAATTTCAACATCTACCATAATTAAAAATCTTGGGAAAATGAAAAGGAACACTTTGTACAAATACTTTATACAGAATGGATTGTGGTTAAAAATGACAAGAGTGAGCTGAATAATCATAAGCATTGTATATCATAATATCTAATAGTGCAAAAAAGAATATCCCACACTGCTAAAGACATGTAATACCTTGGCCACGGCTTCGACCTCTCTGCCATGGTGATGCTGCCAAACCTCCTGGAGCCAAGGCGACAAACCTGTACAAGTACTCTTTAAGTGTGAATCCACAGAGGATTTGGGGGCACATATGAGAGAGGAAGCAGATGTTATTCTAAATTAGAGTCAATGCATTCAACAAGTACACCAAATAAATGTTTAAAAACCAATAGGCTTCAGATTACAGTAGCCTTAAAAATAGTATCTTGGAGTAATTTTCATAAATGTATCAAATGCTCAAATCTTTTTAGACATGATTTCAGGTCAGTCAGTTTTAAAACCCTCCTTATAGGTGGAGATAAGCATAGATCTAATTTTTATGCACCCAGAACTGCTAGCCTAACAAATATTAACTCATCATCTTCACCACATTCATTTAGAACTAGTGTTTACCTTGTGTATGTAAATAGTCATGTAAGGTACTTTTACAAAATAAAAACATGGACATAGATTATCCCTACAGCACCACCGAAAGGAAAATTAAATTTATTATTTTTATTTTATTTTTTACATTTGCTGTCCTTCAAATTAATTAGGAAAACAGCTGGAATATAAATAAATACAGAAGGTTGATGGGATTTGTTTTTATATCTTAATGGATAAAAGGGAATTTGTCTTGAAGATTTGCTTTGATTTTAGTAAAACACAAATACTTAGTGTATTTAAACAGTTAACTAATTTAAGAATTTCTGCCCCATAAGTGCATTTTGTATTTCTATATTGATGTATGTCGTGTTTATTACGTGAAGTCTAGGAAATACTTTCCACTGATCTAACATTTTAAAAGTAAGTAATTTGTGTGGATTTAATGTAATAATATTTTTGAGAAGCTGAATTGTGAGTTTTCGTGAGATAAAAAAAACGAAATAAAGGTTTTAAAACTGCAAAAAGTGCAAGCTTTATTTTTGTCTAAATTACTAGAAATTTGTATAACTTCCCACTGATAGTTCAACACAGCTGAATGTAAGCTGTACATTGTTACCTGTAAAAGGCTGCAAACTATGATCTGTGGCTTTTGTCTGTCCTCCAGTGTACACAAGCACTGAATCATTTCCTCTGCAGTTAAACCGGCTTTCACTGGTGGGGCAGCCATCTAAGTTGACTCTAACAGAGCGGCGATAGGCAACTGAGAGATTAATACTTTGTCTGGCAGAAGGATTTCTTTCATCACTGCGAACAGTTAGACCCCGTATGCAGCCTCCAAGCCCTTAAAAAAAAAAAAAAAAAAAAAGGGTAAATGATAAGTCAGGAGTACTAAAATATTCCACAACACATTTTTGTTGATCTGACAAACTTTTTTCTTCACTCCATTCTATTTATCACTCATCCTTCAAAACACTAACAATTTTGACTGTGCATGTACTGGATGTTATTGGTATTCTTGGTAATAGGTTTACCTTAGGTTTAGAAAACTTGCAATAACTCCTTAATTTCTATTACTGCAGGTTAAGGAGGGGCAGTTTATAACAACATAATCTGTAAGATATAGACTTAGTTGTACAACTTTAATGAAAGCTCCTTGACAAATGGAAACTTTTTGTGTTTTGAATTATTTGGAGATTGTAGAAATTCTTTTTACAGCTACTAAGAAGTAATAATAAAACAGACACAGCCCTTCCAAAAAAACATCAATGTCGAACCCCTGAAATTAGAATTCATCTCACCATGTTTGTGACTATGAACATTCAGAGCCTGGTGCGAGAGTTCAATTGGTACGCCGCCGAGGTACATCGGTGATTCAGCTCTCAGTCTTGCTGCCCCCCCCACTCCCCTTATTTCCTCGGCCACCTCATCCAATGCAGCAGAGATGAGAGAACCCCGTTTTGCCAATGACAAATGCTTCCAGTCTCCATCACAGTAGCTAAGTCCCACCCACATACGAAGTTCAGTCACATGGCCTCCAGAAGAAAGAATAAAAGACAAGAGACCAGCTTCCAGTTCAACCTAGAAAAAAACAAAAACATTTGTACGATATAACAATTAAACATAATTTAATTATATATGTTCTTTAAATACTTGCTTTAAATAAGTCCAATATCTTACAAGCATATAATCATCAGTTTGTGAGCTGTATGTGAACAGCAAAAGTGCACTGAGCTGGTCAGTTCTGAAATCCATGGAAATGTCGAAGTTTTGTCCTTCACTGAAAACACCTGCGTCTAACTCCAAATAACCTGCAAGTAGACCGACTTTCCACATTAATTTTTTTATTACAAAAGAAGTTACAAAAGAAGAAAATACTGAATATGGAAGGAAGAGGTTTATAAACAGTTTGACAGTCCACAAAGCAGATCGTTCCTGTTTACAGAACAATTTGCAGTGCAAACTACCAACAAAGTGTAAAATTGAAACCAAAAAACTGTAGACATAAAATAAGTGAATTATCAAAGAAATCAAAAGTAAAATCCTACCATCCCCAAGAAAATGGACTCCTTCCACAGTATGAAGAGGACATCCTTCCCAGCTTTCGTACACTGCCAACTTCTTTGTGGCTTTTTTCCAATCCAGTAATTTCCATTCCTCTAAAGGGTTGTCAGTCATCTTTAAACTAACGTCCCTTAGACAGCCAGAGAAGCCCCTTCGCACCAGTTTCGTATCCCCTGGTAAGACAGACACTCAAGGCGTCAACCAAATCCTATTTTTATAAATTGCTTAATCAAATGATGTTAATTGATTCAGGCTCCATTTAAGGTTAACCGTTAAAACATAATTTTAGAAAGGCCATACATTTTTAAATCTCATTAAATGTGTTATTTTAATTATCATTTGGATTTTTCATCCATAATACACAACTTAATAATAATTTGCCTTAAAACCAGAATAGTTTAAATACAAAAGGGAAAGCTCCAAATTAATAGGGAATTAAAATGCATGATCCATCGATGGAAAATTCTTGGCAACAGGTGTATACCGGAAAAGTTCAAAACATTATAAAAAACAACAACAACAAAAATAAATTTAACCCTTTTGGTGTTTTTTTTTTTTTTTTTTATCCGGTTGTACATTTAAGTTCGCCAGACAGTCAGATCATCAATATACTATATACCACTTTAATATGAATGGATATTTACCTGAATCATCCCTTAGAAGAGCAAATTCTTCGGGCAGGCCTCCAATGAACAAACCCATGTTTTCACCAATAATGCTGTTACCACTGGGTGCTGATGCACTTCCTTAGGAGCAGGTAGAATGGGATGGTAGTGGCAAAGCAAAAGAGCAGGAGAGTACCACATAAGTTTGTAAAATTAGAGCAATTAAATATTCATAAAAGATGGCAAGATAAGGGCAAGTTGAAAAAACAAAACAAAAAAGAAAGCTTAATTAGAGGAACTCATAAATAGCCATACAGTACTCCCTATGTGGAATGATAGTTGTGAACGCTCCTCTTGTGTGAAAGATTAATATTAATCTATTAATCTATTTCCTCTATTGTACACACAATACCCCAATAAAATTTTCTCTGGTCCCCTCCCTGATCTGACTAGTGATAACATGTTTAGCTGCATGTCGTCATTCAACCGCTGGTTGTATAGGTGGTGTCCTGAAAACAATGATGGCTACATCAGTAAATGGCAATCCTCTTGGGGAAAGCCAGGTCTGATTCGGAGAGATGTCATCCATCCCACTTTGGACGGTGCAGCTCTTATTTCTAGAAATCTGGCCAAATGTATTAGTCCTCCAAAACCCTGACAACCCCGGGTGCACTCTCAATCTGCAGGTTTACCAGTGGTTCCAAAAATTTCTAAAAGTAAAATGGGAGGCAGATCTTTTAGTTATCAGGATCCTCTCCTCTAGAACCAACAACCAGTTATAGTCCGTGAGGCAGACACTCTGTCTACTTTAAAGGGTAGGCTTAAAACTTTCCTTTTGGTAAAGCTTATAGTTAGAGTGGCTCAGGTTATCCTGAGCTATCTCTAGTTAAGCTGCTATAGGCTTAGACTTCTGGAGGACATAGGGACTCATTTTTCATCATTCTGCTTTATTCTATCCCTATTCTCCAACTCTGAGAATCTGTTAATTCAATCTCCAACCTTACGCCCTCTCTGCTTTTTCTCATAGTAGCTTTACCTTGTCTGTTTCCGTTTGGCTGTGACACCATCCCGGAGAGATATATCAGCTGTGCAGCTACCATTTAAATCTTTGTTTATTGATGTTGGAGCTCGGCCTGTTTTTCAATGTAGTCCTGTTTCTCTGACTGTGACAAGCTGGATGTGCTCTATTTAATCCTCTGAACATGGGAGTAGGCTTGGAGCTTGTCTGCCTGGCTGTGTGTTTCCTGGATGGCACCGCCTGCGGAATTGGTTGACAGTTGCCTTTTGTATCTCTGCTTCTGTCTCTTTGAACCCCAGTTTGCCTCGGCAGATGGCCGCTCACATTGAGCCTGGTTCTGCTGGAGGCTTTATTCCTGTTAAAAGGGTGTTTTCCTTTCCCCTGTAGCTACAAGCATGCTTGGTGTGAGGGATTGCTTTAGAGTCAATGAGTCGATGCAATCAGCTGGTTTTCCTTAGATAGAAAAATTCGAACCAATCTGACTGTATGATCTGGTTGAATTGTATCTGTAAAGTGCCTTGAGATGACATGTTGTGAATTGGTGCTATATAAACAAACTTATTTGAATTGAATTGAAAAAGCAGCTTGAAAAAAAAAGTAACCAAACATACTTAAATACCCAAAGTAAATCAGATTTTGATAATGAAATGCACAAAATAACTCACAACATTTACAATCAAACCTTTATCCACACACTATTGGGCATATTGAAGCACAATGTGCCCACCAAACTAACCCACTAACACAAGAAGCAAACACACAGAGCGGTCAGTAAGAGTTTAGAAAAGTTACCACTATATTGATGGTTTATGACAACTGTTCCCATGGCGCCTTTTCTGGTTGCTCTTAGGCTGTGCCACTGGCCATCATTGTAATGGCGCCCCCCATCATCCTGTAAACCTACAGCCACTGCTGACCCCTAAAAATAATTGAAAATAGAAAGACATAAATTAGCAAGAAAAATGCTCTCACAGTCATACAAAAACTTAAAAATACCGGTAAGTGTATTTGTGGACACTATCCAAGGGACTTTGTTTTTAGAGCAATTGGCCGAGTCAACCTATGACCACTGAGCAAAAACAGAACACAGCTTTGAATTAAAGTATAAATCTCGACATAAATATCAGATTGGTAAGTTGGTAATGGTTATTAAAAAAAAAGAAAAAACTGTTGGTGTCTGGGAGTTTGCTGCTGTTCTTTTGTTCATTCATCAGATGATATCATGGAGAATAGTGGATGGGTCCTCCAGCAGGTGGAAGCACACCTGAGACCATTTGGTGTCATCTGAGAGGAGTATAAGATGAGTGTGCTGCCGGCCCACCGATGCCTGAGTGTTAACCAATGTGGTAACTTCAAGCCCTTTGTGCATTTTTAGTTCTCTGTTGTTCTTTTAGGAAAAACTGCTTACCTTGTGCTTTGCTCAAGGTTTTTCTGTGATAAGTGATAGAATCCTGATCCAGCTCAAAGTCTCCGTCTCTGAAACCCATCTGCAAAATGAATTATCTCAAGTGTCCTGTTGACAGCTCCAACTCCTCCCTTCCTCATTCCATTTTCAGTGGTCAAGCTCTGTCCACCATCCCACCTTGCTTCCTGGCCTTTTTACCTCCAACCACCTGGATTATCCTGAAAGCAACAATGTCCCAGACCCAGACTGAGGCCCCCTTGGTGAAACTCAATCTTTTTCTACTGACTTAATCCACCCTCGTTTACATTACGGACATCTTGTAAAATAAAATCTTTAAACTTGCATGTGTCTACTGAGTTTTATCAGCATGTGGGTCGAACATTTACTAAAACTAAGACAAATATAAAACCCAGTTAGGCATTTTTCATGGTTTTTAAAGTAACTATATCCTGAAAGACTGAAAATCTTCTCTAGCAACGTTTTACATGGCTTTCTGCTGACTATGTATGACATCATATTCTGATCAACTTTTAGTAGCAAGTTGGTGAGAAGCAATTGTATAAAAAAATAAACCCCACACAAATGCAACCAGACATAACACATTGATGAAGAGTTATTGATGAGACCTATGAATGTATTAATGCCAAAGTACATCAACCTCTGACACCCTAGATGCTGTCACACTACTTAACGAGACCACACAGAAGTCTATTTACCTTTCATTGCTACTCCTCATTTACACGCTTATCATTTCTGTAAAATGTATAACCTGGTGTATTAATTAAGCTGTTGGTAATCCTACTATGAAGCCACGTTTCACACAAACCTAAAAAATTTAAATTAGAGTATGTAAACCAAGATTTCCCTTCATTCAATTCATGAATTCCCTTCATTCCCTTCAATACTTCTAATGGTCATATGTGTACCAAGAATGTCGTTTAGCTTACAAGTTTGGTCCCATAAGATTTTTTTGCAAAGTTCACTGAGGGAAAAATCTGCTGAGCCTCAAATTGATGGCAATTTTTTTTTTGTTTTTTTTATGTGAATAAAATTTTTCATGAATAAAAATGGCCAAAATGACAACAATACCGGTAAATATCGGTGTGTAGACCTAAAGCCAAAAGTAGACAAAAATTGCAGGTTATGCTACAGTCCAAACATATAAAAGCAATTTGAGAAAGGCATGTTTTGTAACATCCTTGTGAGTTTTGTCTGGTTTCAATATTTTTTTTTTTTTAATTTCAGCTCCTTTTTCCACTTTCATGCAGGTGTATATGCTGCTTTTAATGAACCAGCCCATGCAAAGGACCTCCAAAGCACTATATTATTTATGCCTGTTTCAGGACTTTCTCTTATATCATTTTAGAGTATACCTTTTTGGTTTACCACCAACCAAATTAAGATAATTTTTGCATCCTTTTGCTTTTACATAAATATGCCTGTGTGTGGCAGCTCACACATGCACTTATTTATGATAATATCACTTCCCTGTGTCATGCTAAATTACCCCCCTGCGCTGCTAATCCCATTAGGCTAGCTCAACAGGCTAATAAGGAAAAGTAATGGGCCCAGCTATATGTATCTAGGGGAACACTAATAAGCCGTGACACCACTCCTACTGTTAATTACCCCCAAACTAACCTAAACAAAGGAATCAACCCAGCTGGAGAAGACACACAGAGTCCATCACACAATCTTCCAATACAACTATACACATACCTTACATATCTTTACAGTAATAATGACTTTCTGCTCGCATTTCAAATTGAGTCTGATAGGAAGCAGTGTGCATGTATGTATGTGCAAGTATTCTTGTACCATTGGTTAGTGGCCTTATGAATGCAATCTCTCACTATCACTTTCATCATCAAAGTGACTGACTCTTAACCCTTCTACAAGGAGCTATATGGATGGATTAGGAAAACAGTGATCTGCATGTCTGCAAGTGTGTGTTGGTGTGGGTGTTTTTGTCTATGCGTGTAAGTGCTAGGGTGCAAAGCTTAATTAGTTTGCAATTGGTATTCACGCATGGTGACTGCAGGGAATGAGTTAATTGCAGTCCAATTCAAACGTTGACACACTTTCAAAGTTTTCCCCTCTCCCTGTCTCCCTGACAGAAACCAATGAGGGGCTACAGATCACATTTACTAGATGAGAGCCGTGAGAGTGAAAATAGGGGGGGCAGCTGACAGAAAGAAAGTAAAGCACATAGAAGAATGAGTAGATTAGACAAGAGTAAAAAAAATGGCAAGTCAAACAATTAGTAGACAGAAAGCATGAAGAAAATGAGCACAAATTAATTTTAACATTAAATAGGTTGAAAAGCCAACAAATACCTAATACTTTTCAACATGTTCTTTTCTTAAAGTGTGTTTAGTATTCCTAAGATGTCCTTGTTTTTAAGCAATAAAATTTTTCACAAACCTTGGCTGTTTTTCCCAGCTCTTCCATGGCTTCAATAAATTTTAAATATGACATCCCTGCAAAAAGTGTATTAGCTCACACAACATGTGATTAGATTTGTAAAGAAATCAATTTGATGAGTAATCTTTGTTTAATTGTTGAGGATCTAGTATACTGCACCTTAAAAAACAGTGTCTAATTCAAATAAAAAATAAAATAAAAAAGAAACACCTAACTTTATTCAACACCATCTGTAAAATTAAATGATCATTGATGGAACCCTCCAACAAACTAACCATATTTTGTTGAAGCCCTTTTCTCTCAGATAAAGTGTGAACTGAGGAGGGTGAAATGTATCACAAGCAAAGCAATTACTTAAAGGTATTGTGGAGTATTTTCGCTAATTTTTCAAAAGAACAGTCCTCTCCTCGCATGTGAGAGCGTGCACAAGCCCATTTCTCCTTGAGCATGCCGTTTAAAAAGTTGCTGTTCTCATAGGTCATACAAGCCTACTGTGTCTGAACATCCTCCCGAACCCTAAATCAATCAATCACTATATAGAGCGGGGATTAGATAGTGGACTTTATAGTGACATCAGTTTACTGACCGTTCGGTCAGATGATCACTGTTCTTGGCTTCCCGTTGGTGAGTGCACACACTCACACCTAAGGTGAATTTAGAGAAGCCAATTAACCGTCAAACAGTCATGTTTTTGGATTGTGGGAAGAAGCCGGAGTACCCGGAGAGAACCCAATTGAACCCGGAACCTTCTAGCTGCAACGCAGCAGTGCTACCCACTGTGCCACTGAGCAGCCCTTTAACAGACATATTTAGACTATAGTTGGTTAAACAAGAACATATTTACCTTCTGTCTTAGTCGCTGGTAAGTTGAAATGAAAGCCTTTTCAAAGTGGAAAAAAGTTCTAATGCTTTAAACATTGATAAACAGCCTCTAGTGTGTGTAGTGCTAATGAAATTTGTATAAAGGTAGCTAGAAATGCTGCTTTTCTCTTTAAACGAAATGCCCTCTGAGGCTCAAGTCAAGCATAAAAAGAGCATGTATATTGCATAGAACCAATGACATCAGACCAATGAAACTTAAGACCAATAGTGTCCCTACCAAAGTAAAAATCAAACCAAGCCTTGGCCACTGTGACAGCAAATCCCATAATGCTTTGGGAGGAGAGCTCTCTGTGCAAAGCATTCTGGGATATATCCACCTCTTTTGAGGTCATTCTTTTCTTCTCATACCCTTTGTAGACACTTCTTTCTTTTACGACCCTTGGCCATTTTCAAAGAACCGCAGTAAGAAATGTGAGCTTCAATGCCTGTCTGAAACCGTAGCTCCCCACAGATATATAACTGAAAGTGTGCATGCTCAGAAAAAGATAGCGAACTGGGGATGAGCACGTAGGACAGCCCTACGTAAACATATTACCAATGATTGACAATTAGGAGGACCACTTATTTAGATGATCCACCCAGAAATAAAAAAGATTGTCCTCAATACCTTTTACCAGGGTTCAGACCGGGCACGTAAATCAGTGCAGGATTTTTGTGCAAAGTCTATGTGGGACATTGTCAAGAGGTCCTGTGGTGGATTCAAGCATCGGGAGGGTTCTGGCATTGGAGGGTTCAACCTGAGTCTGCACCCGGTGAATCTGTTCAGTTCAACTATGAGCTTGGTAGCTCTACCTTTTTGTCACAGCTATACGCATGTCCCGCCTTTAATATTGCAACATTATAGATCGACCCTCTTTGGATCAGTTGCAAAAGCTTAAAGTAGGAGTGAGACAAGATGGATTCTTGTGTGTTTGTGAACGCACAAACAGAACTGCACAAATACCATGAGAATCCAGCCTGCAGGAAAGGTAACGTCCAGACTGAATAGGTTTTTAAAAAAAATCAAATAGGTTTCCGAGTTAGTACCACTTCCAGAAGAGGCTTAAATCAGATATTTTTTTTAAAGATGTGTAATGTAATGTGCTCTGTCAGACTGCAAAAAGTCATATGAGTTGCATACAAACAAAAAGATGGGATTTTGGTTGCATTGTCTGCCGTTTTTCTTGCAAATAAAACATGCCTTCCGCTGCTGTTAATTTCAGCTCAAATTGCAGACAGAAAACATTAAAACTTTTCCAGAAGATATAGATGCTATTTGCACTCTTTCTTCCACTCTCAGACTGACACCTATGATAGTTGAGTCCTAGAGGTACGTTCGCACCGAACATGAATTTTGCACCTTGAGCTAAGGATTCCCATGTTATCTATACGTAGAGGGTGGATCTGAAGTGAAGAGAAGCTGAAGGTGAAGAAACTGGCAAATTTAGGGAGGTAAATGGCTCAATGTTGGTGAAATTTCATTGCCACCTCACCTGCAAAGTTGAAAAATCTGAACTTGTGTTTCATTCAGGTCACAAAATCCAGCCAGTGACTAGATGTAGCTGTGAGCTACAGTGAAGGAGCACAGCGGAGGCAAGCTGTTTTTCATTAAAAATGGAAGAACAACAACATGTTGACAACGGATAAAGTGGGAATTCACTGAAGAGGATTTAAGGTGTTTTTTTAAAAAGCCATTTTGATTTAGCCCTAGACTGAATTTTTCGTCATCTTATCTCCCGGAGAGACAGATTCCTTCTCTCCCCAGCTCTGCAGGTTTTTGCCTAAGTAAGCTTTGCTGATCCTCCATGGTATTCCGTTTCATTTCCCCGCAGTTACCACTGTCTTACTCCAGGGCAGCTCTATCCTGCCTCTTCTCGTGGACCTGATCTGCTGCTGTAATCCTCTTTTCCTCTGCAGTTAGCCTCTAGAGCTAGCCCAAACCAGCTCTAGCTTCTCCCCTATGGTTCCATTTCTGTAGTGCGCTTTTCCACTTTCTCCCTGTTCTAGTGCGCCGATTCCTTGGAGGGATACTCCGATGTCCCGCTGTGGTTCCTTCGTTCAAGATGGTGAGATGGCTGGCAGCCTGGTCCTGGTTTTATATCTGCTGGTGTTCTTATATTGATTTCCCGCTGCTGTCTGAGCTCCAGAATGCCATCTCACCTAAACCTACGTTGTTTGGGTGATTCGTCACCCAATGCGGGACAGCAGGGCCCCAACTGGTTTATGGATAGACAAAAGTGCAGCTAAAACTGTCTTTCATCCAGACCTAGCCTATGGAGGAGGTGGTGGTATTCAGTCTCTGGGAATCTGGTGAACCTAGGAACGGCAACAGCTTTGTTTAGCTTTCTAAAGTTATAAACGCTGTCAGTTGCTTTACAAACCCATGTCCTTCATGATGAGGTGAAACCAATCACAAGCAGACTCCATGATGTAGGAGCCTTACAACCCGCTCTACAGATCTGTCTGCCATGCAAAAGGCTTTCGCTGACCAGGTGCTTTTCAAAGCAAGTAAAAGCAAACGAACCTGGCAACATTTTCACAGTTTCCGAATTCGGGAAAATAACAGTCATTGCCATTGGTCACTACCAGTTCACCCTACATGGTTGTGGGTTGCCAGTTAATCGCAGGTCAAGGCGGAGACATAAACAATCATGCACACAAACCTAAGAGCAGATTAGAGAGACGCATTAACCCAACAATCAATTTTTTGGGATTGGGGGAACAGGCTGTAGAGAACAAACGCAAGCATGAGGAGAACATGCAAAAAGATCCATGGCTTTGCTTTGAAACCAAGGACCTTCTTACTCCATGGCAAATGTGCTGCCAACTTTGCCCCAACGCAGTCCCTCTATTACATGCATTTACAAAGAACTGCTGGTTTACAACATTTAATCCTGCTTTTAACTGTTTTGCATTCTTTGATAGACAGACATTAAGCTTATGACAAATTAAACTACGTTGTTCTGCTAATTCTCAAATAGTAATAAACAAGATACTTTACCTGTGGATCAAACAGAAAATATGGACGTCCATTTTTTATCTGAATTGCCAAAAACTCAGCCTGATCTCCTGGAGAGAAGGCACACAGCAGGAGGCCATCTGGGGACCAAGTCCTAAAACTCAGCTCAACACCTATTGCAAAACAATTTAGAAATTGGAATAAAGAGAGAAGCAAGGAAAATCAAAATATTTTCACAAATCATATACCAAACATCAAAGCAATATTAAAACTGTTAATACATTGAAATAATTAATGTAATATAACACATCCTCCAACTATGTACTTTAGTTTGGGTTAAGAAAACAACATGTATGTTTTTTCTACTTTTCTCAGATTTTATTTTTTTTACAGGTTGATCTTGAAAATCTCCAAAATGGAAATTCAAAATATAAAGAAAATCAATATTTTTTTAAAGCATGCAAACAGTTTGAGGCCAACGGTTTGATGCACATTCTTTTTGAAATTGTCTAGGTAAAATCTATGTTTTGCAAAATGTTAAGATACTTAGACAGATTTATTTAGCCATTTTGTATAAATGTACACAAATGTAAACAAAAAGAAATTTCATTTAAAACAGCAATTTAAAGTGCAGCCTTGAAAAACATTAATACATAAAAAAATAGTAATATAAATATATGATTGTATATTTACAGTTCTAACATTAATTTCTTTTTTCTATTTTATTTTATTTATAAATAAAATAACCCATTTTACCCAACATTCAGCAGTCTAATGGCAGTGGGGAAGAAACTGTTGCAGAATCTGCTGGACCTGCATCCAATGCTTCAAAGTCTCTTCCTAGCGGGCAACAGTGAGAAAAGTCCATGGCGGGGGTGTGAGGGGTCACTGATGATGCTACGGGCTCAGGACACGCAGCGCTGGGATGAAATGTCTTTAATGGAGGAAAGAGGAGAGCCGGTGATCCTCTCTGCTGTTTTTTCTACTTTTCTCACCTTCTTCCTGTCATTGTTGTCTCTGATGAGGCCCACCTTACATTTGCAAACTTCTCGATGTGATTGGTGGTGAACCTGGGGACGCAGTCAGGAAGTAGCCCTGAGGAGAGCATGTGCTAAGGGTGATGACATCAGCAGTGTTCTGTCCGACCAGGACTGATTGAGGTCTGTTGGGGAGGAAGTCTACGGGTCTCTGCCAATTGCAGAGGGGTGTATTGAATCCCAGCTTTTCCAGTTTGCCAATCAGATGCTCTGGGATGATGGTGTTTAAAGCTGAATTGAAGTCCAGGAACAGCATCTGCACGTGGGTGTTGTTCTCCAGGTGTGCCAGGCTCAGGTGAAGAGCAGCAGAGATGGCGTCCTTAGTGGAGCGTTTCCGTTGGTAGATGAACTGGAACGGGTCGAATGTTGGCGGAAGACTGGAGACGACTTGTTCTTTAACCAGCCTTTCGAAGCACTTCATCATGATTGGAGTCAGTGCGACAAGCTGGTAATCATTGAGTGAGTTGACCTGAGGCTTCTTTGGAACCGGAATAATGGTGGCATACTTGAAGCATGCTGGCACTACGGATCGGTTCAGCGAGGTGTTGAAGATGTCTGTGAGGACAGCAGCCAGCTGACCTGCACACTCCTTATACACCCGCCCAGGTATGTTATCAGGCCCTGGGGCCTTACCCGCATTGACTCTACTCAGAGTTTCCCTCACTTCAGCTACTAGAGCTGAAGTGAGGAATAATAATATTATATGTATTAACAATAATACATAAAAGATACATCGTTTGACTTAGTCTTAATACGCCACTAATTTTAAGTTAAAAAGAATGGAAAAGAACTGTGAAAAGTGAAGCTCTGAACTCAGTACTTTCACTGTAAAACAGCTGTCTAAGATAATCCTAGCACTTAAATACACATGAGGAAACTAGTCTTAGCAGACATATCTACTTCCACACTTTTACCACCTCTCACTTGTGATCTCTTTCTTTTATCTCTTGAAGAGCAGTTCCCAAATAAGATGAAAAGTTAGACTTTGCACTGCCCTTTTACATTCATGAAACTGCACTGAGGGAAATGATGAAGAAGGGAAAGAAGGCAGAATCCTTCAGGATTATATTAAGGGGTTGTGAAACTATCCAAAGAAAAGGCATCCAACATTATTTCTGTGATACAGTATATGCGTTTGTGACTAAAAGCAGAATATCATAAACGAATCAGGAACACCTTTTGAAAATAAGGGGAACTTATGCTTTAAAAATGAGAAATCTAAACAGCTAAAGTATAAATGACAAAGGACTTGAGATATAACAAAATCAAAAAAATTTTGGAATTATCAACCGACCTCAAATACTTGACAGTCGTGAAACAAGCAGTGCCCTCCAGGTAACAGTCAACTCAAATGGGATACTTTTATATTATTTCTAAGGATATCATTTCTCAGCAAAAGCTATATTTGAACCTTGGTTCTGGGTGTTAAAACAAAGCTAGCATGTGTTGTGGGTGAAAACAGGCACAACAAAAATACACTAAAACAATGTGCATGTTAGTGAAACATTGCTGTTTTGTGAGATTTGAACACTAAATAGGAGAGAAAACCTTTAAAAGGCATATAATTACCCCTCTTCAAAGCTTTAACATGTGAAAAACTAACACGACTTTACGGTAGACAGACAGAAAACAAATAAGTATCCTATCTGTCTTGTCATGTAACCACTTAATCCACTACTAGATCCATGTAAGAGCACAGACAAAGCCATTGTGAGTGTGTCTGTAGGTATAAGTACATTTTGGCTCAGTCTGTTCCCATAAAGAAAAGGGAGGGGAATGTCTGAGGAATTGAGTTGAGGCAGTTTGGGGTTAAACAGAAGGTGCTGTTTGCAAAATGATGGGGTGTGAACTGACCTAAAATGAAAGGAAGTAGGACAAGTAAAGCTCTGCTCATTTTCAGAGAAGAATTAGAAAATCTAAGGGAAACCTATAGACTTTAAGGAGTCTTCTCACAGTTTGTTTAGATCCAATATTGATATTGGAATTCGGTCCAATATTAACCAAAAAAAGAGATTTGTCACCCTGCATCTAAAATCTCCGATATCAGCAGGCTGATAGAGACACCACTTCTTTTCACTTCTAATTCAAGTTTATAGAACCCAGTCAGTTGTTTTTATACCTGTTGTTGACTCTTTGACTAATATCACTTTATCAACCTTTTTCTTTTCTTTTTTACATTTAACAATACAAAGTGATTAATAAAAGTTTGTATTACTCATTCTGATACTGTATTGGGTCATTACTCAAAGCTGTAATATTAACATTGTGTCGGAAATAAAAAATATTTACTGGAACACCCCTGGAAGACATCACTATACATGTCCGTTAAATAGAGAGAAGATCGCTAACCAAATTTTAAAAACTATGCCTTTAGACTTATTTTATTAATACCTGTGTATCAAGACTCAGCGTCTACATTGTTGTAGGTATTGCCAGTGTAAATCTATCGTACCTAAAATTACATAAGTGATACTTTTACTGTCCCTAAAACTCCTTCCTATGTAAGTTGAAGTGTGTGAAATCAAATGCAAGATTTGTCAATTTAACAAATACTATTCAGACCTACTTTATTTTTTTATCAATTCATTAAAATTATTAGTTCCCCGAAACAATCGATTTGCTCTAATTTACTAAGTTGGCAGTGATGGCAGCATACAGCAAAGGTAATAAAATGTTTCCCGCATTGAACTTGCATTCTGTAGTTTATGCAGGTATATGCCATTTACATTCATGACCTTGTCACAACAGAGAAGAGTGAAGTCATGACAGATACTTGACATTACATTACCCCCCTTTAACCATCTTTCTCTCCATCACACCTTCCTGATCTTTCAATCCTTTTCCATCTTTCATCCCTTTGCTCTTAACCTTACTCATCTTTCTTTTGACCTTTTCTTTCTTCTTCTTTCTTTCTTTCTTCTTCTGTGTGATCTTTTAACTGTTAGTGTGCATGACCGAGTCTTGAGGGCCTCAAATCAGAATTTGTAATGGCGCGATTTCAATGCCTGCTCCATTACTTTAGCATAAACTCACAGATGGATTAAACTATTCCTGACCTGTGTAGGGGAGGACTGTTCAGTGCTGCTATCGGCCACAAGTAAATATCACCGTCATGATCATTTATTTCCTCTGCATTCCCTCAATCAATTAAAACAGTCACATAAATGTACAGAAATCATTTTGTGTCAAAGTAATGGGTTCCTTTTAGTTATGTATCTTAAATATATTTAGATTGTCGACTAAAACTAGGAAAAGACCAAAAAATGTGGAAACCTTTTGGGAAAATAGGAAATTTTTCAATGTATTATAAAAAAAAAAAGAGTGTTTATAATTGTATATAATAAGCAGTGCGTTTTCAGTGTGTGATACCTTGTGCAGGACAAGATTGTGGCCCAGCCTGTCAAATATACAGCATCTAGTGACACTGTTCATGCTCAGCATGACTTCCCCCAGATTTTCCCACAGGACTTGTGCTACTTCACACTGACAACCACTTTGGAGCCATCAGCAGACAAACCTGAGCATGCACCATGACAGGTGACTGTGTAGCACATGCAGTACAATCAGAAACACTTCTCACAAACATGCATACTCGTGTGCAAAGCCTTGCACAAGCACAAAACCTGAATGCAAATCCTAACAGAAGCACATGCTCAAACATGTAGCTAAATCAGATTTTTTCACAAAGGATCTTTATTTTACAATGCATATGTTAAAACAATTAAGCACCTATAGTAACAAAAATTAGGTCTGTTTTCTGCCTGAAATATCTTGTTTTATTTATTATGGGAATATGCTTACCCACCCTATCCCCAAATCATAAAACAAACACCCTTGCAATATGTCTGCAATATATTAACACAAAAAATTTTGTAAACCATCTGTTTTCTAAAAATGTAAGATGATTAGCCACTTACACTCCTTTTATTGGCAAAAATTGGCAGCAGAAACAATTTAACCCCTAAAGCCCAGAGGGTTTAAGGATAAATTTCCGCCTGAAATTACATATCTGATTAAATCAAGTGTAGCTTCAAAGTTCTAAAAAGTATTTTTATGACACAAATTCATCAGGCTCTTGTAGGTTTTTGAAAGCTGAAACCCGACTCCACCCCTTCTGTTTAAGGTTTTTTTTATTATTATTTCTTTGTAGAAGAAAAAACAACGTTGAACAAAGGGGGTGGACTTAGGTTTCAGCTTTCAAAAACCTGCAATGCAGCAATAGAGTTGATTCCTTACCGGTATCATCGCAAACCCCACCCCCCATACAGGGGACCAAAACATCTCGCCTGGTCAGCAAGGCCAACAATTCCCCCTAATGACTTCCCTTTCAGAGGCATAGACCAGTACCCGGTACTGCAGGCTAACAAAGAACCCAAACAACTCCCCATTCCTAAGGGGTGGTCCTGTTCTTTCGATTTAATTTGCATGTTTTCTAAGACTAAAACTTTGTTTTTGGCCACTTTATAAAGCCTCAAACTGAATGCTAATTCTGACATTTTGAATATAAAAAGGAAATGGATGGAAAGCGAAATGTCTTCAAACTTGGAAATAAAGTCCAGTGGATTGTTTTTTAACTTTTTTGGAATGACTATGACCTGGATGAATAAGAATCTTTCCCAGCAAAGCGAGCATCATTATTTAAATATGGAAGCTTTTTAAATTATTTTATAAAACATAAACATCTAAATTATCCAAGCGGGATTAATTTCAGAACACAATCATACATACTTCCAATTCAGTTTTAATCTATCCAACCAGGATGAAGTTCTGTTTGAATTTGTCTATGAAGAAAATAATAGCACTTTGTAAAATACCATGATGAGGAGCATTGATAGGTAGAAATATTGAGCAATTTACAATTCATAGTATTTGTTTTTATTGTTTTATGATCATTGTTACCTCTTTTCTCTCTGTCTTAGTAAACAGTGGAGGCTGTGGGTAATCATCTACACAACACAACATAACCTGAATAACTCCAGTCATGTTAGCTCTCTGCTGGCATTAATCAGAGCCTAGCGTATTAATGAGAGCGCGGCAGCTAGCTAATTACACCCATAGATTCTGCAGCAGCCCATTAAATATACAAATGACAGAATTAAAGAGCCCAGCCTCTTCTGATTAATCTTTAAATGGGGAAAAACTAATGATGTCTGTGCAAACTTTCCCTTCACACGTTTCTCCCCCTCTCCTCTCAACGTCAGTGCATAGCAATCAATCATATTAATTAAGGAAAATAATTTGTATCATTTAACATTTCCCTCTTTCCTGCTCACTTGCTGCAGTGCAGTGCACTGTATTAGACGTGTCTGGAAATTATCCAAGTCTATTTGTTCTTACTTTTATTTGTTTTTCTTTTTTTCTAAAATATGGGTGTAATGTTTCATCCAACTTCATTAACTTCTGATAGAAGAAATACATCTGGATTAGCAAAAAATATAAGCAGGACATCTTCCCCATTCCAATTAACCCACTTCATGCCTAAAATGTGAAAAATTACTATGAAGAAGAGAGAGAACTATCTCTATATAAATACATTATTTTACAAAGAACAACATATGTCACTCTTAACCGAGACGCACAAGGTCATTAATTCAAATGTAAACATAAGGAACAGGAAGTAATACAGAAGCATTATAGGTAAGATGAATGAACTAACAAGCTTTTATGGAAACAGGCACTTAGGGGTTCTTCATATCACAGCATGATTACATACTGTTCTGTTTCATCTAAAGTAAGATTCAGTGTAGCCAATGCTGACCTCAAGTACCTTTATTAGGCACTAAGAAACATCTTTAAACTTAAGTGAACAGATTGAATTTATGGAAACATGCACTCTGATGGCAGTAATTGCACATAGAAAATAACCTATTTGACCAAAAATAATTTTCCTAAAGTGACCATTAAACAACAGGTGAAAGGGTAAAAATTATAAAATTTTAGATGGTAAAATTAGTTTTACCTTATATAGGTTTTTGCCATGCACAATATTGACCCTGCTCAAGGATGCGCACTTAACATATTTAGGAAATCTACCTGCATTAGGAGCCAATACAAATAATAGATGAATAACTACCGTGGGACAGAGGACAATGTTGGCAGAGCAAAAGGTAAATTACTGCTCCACAAAAAAATTCAAAGGGATCAATGATACTTGTGGACAAATTTTTGGTGAATAAAAAACCAATTAGGAAATAAAAAAGGCTTAACTTACATAAAGTAAAAACATTATTGAAGGTCAAGATAAAAGTCAAAAAATTACAGAAATTTATTAACTATGAAAAGTTTCAGTTGCGGAGTTATCATTGCTTGAGTTACAAGGTTTCCACAAGATATCAACGATTGACGAGTCTCTCCTCTGTGATCAATTGACTCTCAAGGGGGCATTACAGTGCATTACATTCATAATCCAATTTGGCTTTGATTTGTTCGCTCTTCCGTGCGCTTCTATGGGAATAATTGTCTGCAGATGATGCTATTAGTATTGACGGTTGTAAAAGGGCGACGGTTTGAGGACCGCCGACACATTGATGGTCCAGAATAGATCCGGTCTGAAAGTGATTGTCTGATCCATTACCCTTTATGGAGGAGGAGACTGGTTGGGGCAAAGAAGCATGTCTCAATAACAAAAATCATCATGCATTTGTTGCCAGTGTTCAAAGAAACTTCAAAACTTGGTCCTGTAAGGACAGGGAGGAGATCTGATACGTGATCTGTTGATCTGGGATTAAAGAAGTAAGATTAACGAGTAATGTGATAAATAATTAAATATACTTTAGGAAGACAAATTCATTTCAGAAAGTGAATTTAAAACAAAACAACATAAGTGTGTGATATAAATCCCATCTTGGAATCTGCAGTACAAAACAAATAATAAAATAAATTGTGGACAGCATTGGTTAAAAATATACTGCTGTTTATCAAAAGTAATGCTTTTATATTATAACTATGATTCTTTTGCTGTCAGAAAGCTCTGTTTGATAGATATTGACTGCTGTGTTTTATTGATTAGAGATAAATAATTAATTCCACAAAATAGAATTGACAAGAGTTTCAGAAAACCTGCTTCACAAAAAGAAACTTATATTGTTCAGATTTTGAACATGCTTTTTAACATCTTCACATCACTTAACCCTTGAAACGTGTCTTATTTTTTTCTTTACGAACAAACATAATTGATGATACTTAGTTTTCACTAAAGAGTGAAGCAATCTCCAGTGGCATCAAAGAGCTTTGCATGCTAAAATCCTACTGATTAGTATCAGCAGTCATTAATTATGAGCGTCAGACTGGGTGATGTTCTCAGATGAAGCAGAACATGTTTGGCTGTGCAGCTCAACCCTCTAATGATGCTGGTAAACAGAAAGATAATTGTCCTTTAGGATTGACTGGGGAAGTCATTCTAAAGGAATGTTTCTTTCTATATTTCAGAGTCTGCATGGTAAAAGCTGAACACGAAGATACGTGTATATGTATATAAAGAAGCACACAGGGTTTACAGTGATGTAAAACTGGACAGAAAAAAGGGATATTCGGGTCAAGCTTTAAATCAGTGGTGCAAAATGAATTAATTTCTTTTTGTTCTACCGATGCATGTGTGGATGAGCACTATGTCAAAGCAAATGAGAACATACATAAATATTTCCAGGTTCTCTTAAGATCAGATAAAGTTAAAAATAAAGAAAAGAAAAACAACAAAAAACCCTCATTTATTAATAACATAATATAAACAGACATATGTTCTTACCTGTAAAGTCAGTGTTGCTGGGAAGAGTATCACTGGGGAACTGATAGAAACCATTCCCTATGAATCTGGTCCCTCTTACAACTGGTTCTTGTGGGTCAGAGAGCGAAACATCTGTCCTTTCCACCTGAAAAAGAACAATATATACAAACAGCGACATAACCATGTATTATAGTGCATGAAATTCATTACAGACATTGAGATGTTACTGCTAATTAAGTAATGGTTCATGTACACTACTAAGAATAGTGGTTTGAACACATTAATTAGCAATATTCAGTTTAACACAGACCAAAATCACCCTTACATTACAAAAGGCATTTATTATTTATTTTATGTTTTAAGTCACAATAAAATGCTGCATAATATAAAATATATTTTACTATAGGCGAATATAGTCAAAGAACATCCTAAAAATACTGTTGAAAATTTAGCCCCTTTTCCACTGCTGCTCAAAAGCCCAAGGCTTTGCTTTTCAATACAGAATTACCTGACTAATCTTAGGTTTCTCAAGCCATTCAGTACTTTGCTCTGCTTAGTCGGGCTTCTGGAGTGGGCACGGTTCCAAGGAGTATAGGTGGTGGACTGTCTGGCTTCTTTTTTTGCCAAGTCTGCCCATCCCATTATCTTTAAATCTGTGTTTTGTTTTGTTACAGCCAACAAACACACACAGTTTTTGCAGTTCGTTTACAGGTGTCTAATTTCTTAAACGCATATGTTATGATTTTGGCAATGATGACTGACTTAATGGATCATTCCATTCACCTGCCTATCTCCACCCATCTTCTCATCACCTCTAATCTCTATCAATCTCCATTTAACCTGCCTGCTTCCAGTCATCAGGATCATCAAGATTATTTGAGTCTTTAGTGAGAGTTCTCTAGCATACCTGATTGTTAATTTGACTCCTGCTGGATTATGCCTATGGACGAACACTGGAACCGCTTCCTGACATAAACCTGGATTTCCCTTTGGTACCTCTTCGGATCTCTGATTTTCTGGCCCGGACTCCTGTGAAGCTCTTCAACACCGGCTTAGGCTTTGCCATCTGGATTGTCCTGCCTTCCTTCATCTGTTTAGATTTCATCTAATGTTCTGCCAATTCTGAAGACTTCAAGGACTCAGCGTCTGGAACTCTCTGGGTAGCTTTCACTGCGTTGTGTTTTGCAGCCGTCCTGCTGGAAACTACTTCTTCCTCTGGGCATGGACTGAACTTTAAGACCAGGTTAGTGACTTACACATTCATAATCATACTTCTCCAGATTAACATGGTCACTAGGCTGTGTTTTACTCCATAGCTGGTCATTGCAGATCAGTCATTTTCAAATAAACGCCCTTTGAAATATCTTACTGTCTGTCTGCCTGAATACTCTGTCCTCTTTTCTCAGTCTTGACAGCATGATGGAACAGAAGAGGAGAATCTATGACTCTTGGAGGTATTATGGGCTCCTGGCTATTTCAAGCATTTTTGCGGAGGACATTTAGCAGGAGTTTTAGTCGGTGATGCACTATGATGCACTTTTTAGCCAGACTGACCAACATAAATGTTCTGCACATGACAAAGCAAGTGTGGGAAAAGCTCAAGAAAATAAAGCTGGACTATAAGAGGCTGAAGGACCAAAACAGTCATGGTGGATCAGACCGCCAGACTATATTAATATAGTAATAAACTAAAATGTCTTGAAATTTTTACAGATGTCCATTGACATTGAATAGATTAATAAATTAAACTCTGTAAAATGAGCAAAGGTTGTGGCTACAGTTAACTTATCTCTTGTCTCCTCAAAAGCTATACTGTATGTAAAGTTAAATTTATGCTAACTTAGATATGTTATACTGGCCGGGCAACTATAGTTTCTGTTATATTGCAAGTTTGATTAAAGCAGACAGACGTTTTAGGTAATCTAGGAGCTGCAAGTGAACTATAGTTAACACAAAACACCTCGGCAGCTACACATGAATGCTAAATGATAAAACGAACTGAAACTATTTATCAGGATAAGACAAAATAAAAATAATATGCCGCACATAATTCAGAACAACTTTAACCTAGATTTTCATACACAAAATAGCCATTGCTAGGGGAACCACTGCAGGGATTGGGACGCAAACTCCCAATGTCTTTATTTGGTGACATAAAATGCTGCTCTGTTTATCTGCACATTACTATTACAAGGACATTTGATTTGAATTGGCATCAATATTAATACAACCAAAATGCATGCACACATAAAAATGTCTGCAATTTATTTCTGCATAAAATGATAGTTAGGTTGTTTGTATGAGTTTGAAATGGATTGTCAAATGTAGTTTTACAGAGACTTAGTTTTTGTCAAGGAAAAAACAGACCTATATGCTACTTATACACTTGGAATTCCTGTTATGCTGTGCATCTATCCTGACATTGTATTAATTTCTGTTCCAGACTGAAGATACACCACCACCAACAACCACCCAGAAACAATGACAGGCCAGCTATACAAGCTTCCTTAATTGCCCACACCAAATACAAAGCTGACTCTCAGGACAAAAAACTATGCCTTTTTCACCTTAACCCATTTAGGCCGGGAAAGCATTACCGCATTTCTACCATTCAAGCCGGGGGCGCTGTTGCGTAATTCTACCATTGACGCCGGGAGAGCATATAAGTCAAGCAAGAAGAAAGAAGTTTTTTTCAAGCAAACATGGAGGAGTTTGACAGAGAAGAGATGTCGGAAGGCAGTGATTTTGAGGAGTGTGTCGGCTTTGATGACGGTATAGATGAAAATGATGACTTTGAACGCGCTGAACCAATCGAACTACCACCGCAATGCACGGAGTGTTTTCAACCGCACACCTGGAGTGAAAGTTGATTTGCCTGCAGACACCACACCGCTGCAGGCATTTGAGCATATTTTTAATGAAGAACTTTGGATGCATCTTGTTACCGAGACGAATAGGTACAGTGACCAAACAAACCAAACTCCAACAAGAGCAAAGATGGCAAAGTGGTCACCCGTGACTGTGACGGAGATGAAGACATTTATTGGGCTGTGTATGGGCATAGGACTTCTTGTGTTGCCAGTAGGCTACGAAGAGATTATTGGCGACAGAGTAAACCTCTCTTCAGGACGCAGTTCCCCCAAAATATGTCCCGGGACAGATTTGTGGCCATCTGGAGGTAAGTTGTATGCAATTTATAACACAGACATATGCATTATTATGCATAATAATACTGTTAATAAGTAATCATCAGATAGTTATTTATGTAATGTTTGTTCTTTATTTTAAAAACGTTTTATATTGCACATTCTCAATGAAGACATGATCACATATGGAAAAAATAAAGGTTGAATTTTTTATTTTTTTATTACTGCTTTTCACTTTTTTTTTTTGGAAGAATTTCAAAGATAAAATATATTTTGAGTTCTATCTGCTACAGAAGCTGAGATATCAATAATTTACTAGGCGTTGACACAGTTGCTGAATTTACAGAAAAACTTCAGGTTTTAGGGGTATTTTTTAAAATCGGCCATAGGTTTTTAAGGTGTTTTTTCCAGGCGTTTTAGGCCTAAATGGGTTAAATACTGTACCTTTATATAACTCAGTTGGAGTTTTTTTTTTTTTAAACAACATTGATCTCAATTCTATTTATTTTATTATTCTATGTGAACTAGCTTTAAACAGCCAGCACTTGTGTAAAGTTCATAAGACATTTTATTTAATTTATTTGTTTCCTTTGTCAGGTGTATTTTATTTGTTTTAATGTTCAAAATAAATATGCAAATATTTTTAGAACATCTTCCATGTCTGCATGTGTTCCTTGAAATTGTGTTTTTTTTTTATCAAAAAGATGAGAGAAAATGTTGAAATGCGTAATAATTTTAGGAAATGTTAAATATTATCTGCTGACAAAAAAGTAAAAGGTTAAAATTATGTCCTGACTAAAACTAGAATAAAATGTTGACAGTTTTTCTTGACTAAAACTATACGAATAAAATTATGTTTTCTTGGACTAAAATAAAGACTAAAATGCTCTGGCTTATAGTCGACTAAAACTAGACTAAATAAAAATGGGATGATGTCGACTAAATATGATAAAAACTAAAAAGCGATTCTGAAACTGGACTAAAACTAAAACTAAATTTAAAAATGGCTGCTAAAATTAACACTACCATAAAGAATACATTATGAATGGAATATCTTCAGAACAGCTCCAAATGACACAAAACTAATATGGGTGAGTAGAACATGGTGTAATAACATAAAATCAAGGGCCCAATTAAAAAAAAAACGGTGTTCCCCTTTAATTTTGATAAGGACTTCCCATTTAAAACCCATGTCAAAGAGCTTTCTAGAATTGTTTTCTTTCAAATACAGAATATCGCAACAACTAAAAAGGCTGATCCAAAATGCGACCAGTTTTGATAACAATAAAAAAGAGAGGTATTAGTTATCTTATCTTAGCTTCCCTTAATCGGCTTACTGTTTAAAATTGTCCTTCTCACAAAACAAAACCCCAAATAAACAAGCTTAATCTTATATCACAGATCTGATTGTTCCATATGTTACGAACAGTGTCGGGCACGTTACTTTGAAAAAGTTATTAGTTATAGTTACTAGTTACTTTTCCCAAAAAGTAACTGAGTTACTAACTGAGTTACTCCACAATAAAAGTAACTAGTTCCAAGTAAAAGTAACTATCCCGTTACTTTTGCATTTCTCGACCCCGTAACCCTCACCACCCGGCCCCCACCTTCTCTCCTTGTGTTTCAAAAGCCAGCTGAATAGAGCGGACGACAAAGACAAGTACCTGCAGAGAGTTTTGCATTTATTGCAACTCAACGTAAATGACATCGGGGGGGAAACGCTATCTCATGGGCCTATAAACCCCTTCAGATAACGTTCCCCCTGCTTAACATGGGGGGAACGGTATCTGATGCGGTGTAAATATCATCAGGCTGCATTACCTCTACTCATGGGTGTGAACTTTTTTAACAGTTTAACTGTTGGGCTCTTTTTGGCATCAAGACAATTATTCTTATTGCCACATTGCCAGAGAGGAAACTGTAAAAAAAAAAAATGTTTTATGTCCTACCCTGCTAAAATAATAATAAAAAAAGTTAAAGTAACTAAATATGATTAAGGAAAAGCCAAAAACTGTTGAATTATTTTTTCAGAGTATGTAGAACCTACAGCCAGGCTTGACTTATGTGGGCGGAGTTTATAGTTCCCGCCCAGATAGTTTAGAATTCTGATGACATCATTACAGACATCAGAATACTACCAAGCATTCAATTTCCGGAATTCTCCTGTAAGGTGTGCATCTCTTGAGTTAACTCCTTGTAATTAGAAAAGTAAAGACTTTTCCACAGAACAAATCTGCCCAGTTATCAGAAAAATAAGCTTTTAGTTTAAAACAAAGCTTTGTGTTTTAATCCAACCAACAATTTTATTGTTTTCCTTAGGAGGCTGACTTGAATCAGCAACTAAGGCTGGAATTGACCAATTCGTCCTTTTTCATTTGCAAATCAGGTGAATTAAACGTTATAGCCGCCATGTCAACCATATCTAAATCAGGTAATACTATGGGAGTTACATCTGGTAGCACAGCTACAAACCCTTCTGGAAATGTGACTTGGGCTCAAGTTCTTACAAGTAAGAAAAAGCCAGAAAATGCTCCAAAAATAGCAGCGGGACCCACTTTGAGTCAAGTTTGTGCTTCTAAGCCTGTGGTGAAGCCATTGCAACCAGCCCCAGCTCGTGTTGAGGGACCAGCTAAAGCTGCAAAGCCTGAAAATCCAGGAAGAAATCCACTTTTACAACTTCAAAGTGAGAAAGCTGTTCATGGAGGACATGGAGCTGACAAAAAGACCGGACGTAATATGATTTCTAAGATTGAGTTTCACAGAGCCTTAAGCTCCAGAGACTGGTTGATCACAGAACTTCAACATCAAAACAGGAGTTTAGCCCAACATATCAATGATCTCACTGCTGAGCTCAACAAATTAGAGGAAGCTCGTCAACATACCAACGAGAAAGCTAGGCAGCTGGAGTCTGAGCTAACTCCTAAAAGGAAAAAGGGTCAGAAGGCTGGGATCTGTTTAAGCTCAAAAGATTTGAGGATCATAGCTTCGCTACAAGAAATCATCAAGTTATCAGGAACAATTAAGAAAAATGTTGCTGTGTCTTTGGATGCAGGGTTTGGATATACCGATGAGAAAGCTAGGCAGCTGGAGTCGGAGCTAACTGCTGAAAGGAAAAAGGTGCAGGAAGCAGAGACCTACTTACGCTCAAAAGATGAGATGATCACAGCACTGCAACAAGAAATCATCAAGTTATCAGAAACAACTAAGAAAAATGTTGCTGTGCCTCAGAAAATGGATGCAGGGTTTGGATATACTGATGAGAAAGCTAGGCAGCTGGAGTCGGAGCTAACTGCTGAAAGGAAAAAGGTGCAGGAAGCAGAGACCTACTTACGCTCAAAAGATGAGATGATCACAGCACTGCAACAAGAAATCATCAAGTTATCAGAAACAACTAAGAAAAATGTTGCTGTGCCTCAGAAAATGGATGCAGGGTTTGGATATACCGATGAGAAAGCTAGGCAGCTGGAGTCGGAGCTAACTGCTGAAAGGAAAAAGGTGCAGGAAGCAGAGACCTACTTACGCTCAAAAGACGAGCTGATCACAGCACTGCAACAAGAAAACATCAAGTTATCAGCAACAATCCAAAGTTTTGTTGCCTTGCCTCAGAAAATGGAGACAGCGCGTCAGAATACCCACGAAAAAACTAGGCAGCTGGAATCTGAGCTAACTGCTCAAAGAAAAAAGGACCAGGAAAATGAAATCTACTTAAAATCTAAAGATGAGAAGATCGCAGCACTTCAACAAGAAAATATTAAATTATTAGAAATCTGCCAGAGACAAGCTGCTGATCTTCACAACATGGAGGCAGTGTGTAAAAATGCCAACGAGAAAGCCTGGCAGCTGGAGTCTGTGCTAAATGCTAATATGCAAAGGGTGCAGGAAGCTGGTTTCTGTATTAACTCAAAAGATCAGGAGATCGCCGCACTTCAACAAGAAAATGCTAAATTATCAAATTACTTGCAGAGACAAGCTGCTGATCTTCACAACATGGAGGTAGTGCGTAGAGATGCCAACGAAAAAGCCTGGCATCTGGAGACTGCGGCAACTGCTTTGAAGCAAAGGTTGCAGGAAGCTGCTATCTGCATAAGCTCAAAAGATAAGGAGATCGCAGCACTTAAACAAGAAAACATCAAATTATCAACAAACCAGAAGACGCATGCTGAGCACGAAACAATGCCAAAATATACCGACGAGGAAGCTAGACAGCTGGAGTCCACGGTAACTGCTCTCAAGCAAAGTGTGGAGGAAGCTGAGATCTGCATGAGCTTAAAAGATGAGGAGATCGCAGCACTTAGTGAGAAGACTGAACTATCAGCTCAATGGTTAAGGAACGCTGAGCTCAAGTTAAGGTTCACAAGAGAGAGGGTAGCAACACTTCAACAAGAAAACACCAAATTATTAGAACAAATTAAGAATCTCACTGTCTTGCCTCAGAAAACGGAGGCAGCTGTTCTTGCTGAGACAGCAAATGCAAAGGAGGCTGAGATCTGCTTAGCCCAACAAGTGCAGGAAACCAGTGAAATCAAGGCTGCAATGGAAAAAATGCAGAAAGATCTGGAGGAACAGCGGCAGCAGTTGGAGGAAGAAAAATCCCATTTTATGTCCAACCAACAACAAAGAGATGAGTGTGAGCAGCTGAAAAAGCAGTTGGAGTTACAGGAAGCTGAGTTAGAGCAGGGGAAAGCTTCTGCAAGAAAAGTCATGGATCTGGAAATTAGTCTGCTTGCTGAGACAGCCAGAACAAAGGAGGCTGAGATCTGCTTAGCTCAGAAAGAGCAGGAAACCAATGACATAAAAGCTGTTTTGCTCAAGATGGAACAAGATGTGAAGAACCAAACACAGGTCTGGGCCCAGGAAAAGTCCAGTCTCCTGACAGAGCAGCAGAACACTCTTAGAGATATGGAAGCAGCTATGAAACACCTTCAGGAGGTTCTGCATTGTGAAAGGCAGCTGTGGCAAACAGAGAAGTCCTGCCTTCAAGAGACAGTGGCAAACGCTAAGAAGGCTCTGACAGAGATGGAGGAGGAGAAGAAAAGATTAACAGAGAGCCTTATGGAGGAGTTCAAAAATCTGCAACAGGAGACTGAAAGATCCCAAGAAAGAAAACCAAAAAATAAATCTTTAAGGAAAAGAATTTTCAACCTCTTTCAATGCCATCAGTCAGAAAAATAATTTCTGCTAAACCTCAAGAAACTGTCCTCCAAACAAACTTAAAACTGAAAAAATATTTACTGAGCCCCAGATCTCAAACCTTATCACCTACACGCTTTACAATTACCCCCCAACACCCCCACCCCCCTTCCCTATAACCGTTACCCTTAACCCTTCCTTTAACCCTTAACTCCCCACACCCATTCACTAAATCCATAATCCAGTCCATAATATTTAGCCCTCACCCTCCATAAAACTCTATGGTTCCCTTTAAATAAAAAAGTACTGCCTCCATACCAGGGTCTTTTTCTAAGGTAGATTCCTACCTTGGTATTGATTAGATCCTGGTAAACAGAGTGGGGCTGCACGGTGGAGCAGTGGTCAGTGCTGTTCCCTTGTAGAAGGAGACCTTTCTGCATGGAGCTGCCATACTCTCCCGTGCCTGTGTGGGTTCTCTCCGGGTGCTCCGGCTAGCCCACCCTTACTTTGTCTTCTTACATCACACTCAAATGTATTTATACAAAAAATATATATTTATTATAAATACAAACATTTATTGATGATACAAACAAAAATTTATTTAAAAAAATTCTAAAAAAAATCCAAAACACCTTTACACATACCTCCATTACACTTCATATATACACACACACACACACGCACATACCCCCCCCCACACACACACACCCACCCACACACACACACACACACACACACACACACACACACACACACACACACACACACACACACACACACACACACACACACACACACACACACACACACACACACACACACACACACATAATAATCCTGCCACAAGGGGCCCACAGTCCTAATGTGCTCCTGGTGCTGGTCCCAAGCCCAGATAAAAGGAGAGGGTTATGTCAAGAAGAGAATTTGGTTTCAGTTATCAAGATAATATTCATACTGGTGTAACATTTTTTTAACATCTTGAGGGAAAGAGTGGTCCTTTACAATAGTTTTATTTTTAGTAATCTCTCTAAAAATAATATAAAATTACACAAAAGGCTTCTTAACATTCCATATATGAATTTTCCAGTATAAATGATTGGGTAGCTGTTAATGAGTAAAGCTAAGTGCTGAATTACAAAGCAAGCTTAAATCAGACAGCAACCTGGCTTTCACTAAGTTATTTGAAGACATTTCAACATCTATCCAGGAGTCTTTAGCCGGGCATACACTGTGCGGGCTTCGTCGTACAATCTGAGTTCACAGCTCACGATGTATGTGCAGCACGACCCTCTCATACGATCTACCTGCTCACACTGCACGACTAAAAAGAACGTTGGACTCAGCTCCGCAGTGATATGGAACTGCTCTGACTCGTCTATCTGGAAGCCAAACAAATAGAAGCAGAATATGAAGGCCACCATAGTGAAACGTGCTGCCTTAACTAATTGTGCAATTTTGTGCTGAAAGCCCTAAAAAGAAAAGGCGGCGAAATATTTGGGAAAAAGACATGACTGAGCAAACATGGCTACTATGGTCTGTCAATTTTACAGACATAACTGCATTTCACTCATTGCATCCCTGCCATGTTTCTGTGTTTACAGAAGAATCCTTGTTTGCGCATGCGCACTGAGCGATTCGCCCACGACGGTCAGGAGAAAATCAAACATGTTTGATTTTCCCCTGACCTCACGATTCCTGATCGGGAGGTGGTTGTGAGAGGCTTATCGCCCCTCGTTACCCCCTGTACACTACCAACTAACGAAACACGATGAAGCTGAAAGTCTGCCCGATCGAAAGATTCTCGCACGACTGGAAAATCACCCTGAAAATCATACAGTGTATGCCCGGCTTTAGTCATTTTGGTCGGCTTGCAACAGAGCAATCAGTAGTTGGACTGCTAATGTATTTAAGCAGCATGAAGGTCCATCCTACTAGGATCATTCCAAGCAAATAGCCATCCCTTGTTCTTCTGGGTGGCTAATTGGTCTGTGTCTGCCTAGGAAAGTGCTTGTATAAAAAGATAAATAAATAAATCTGCATGTTCTCTCAATGGTAGCTTTATCTCGTCTGTTCCTGTTTGGCTGCTTGTCCTTGCCTAAATAAAAGTAACGTTCCAATCTCTGCTGCAATGTAGGCAGTTGAAGCAGGGGTGATAAAAAGCAGTTGCCCGTCTACTCTAGACAAGGATAAACATGTCCTTAATGTGTTCAAGGTTCTCAGATCCTCCTTCTGTTGTGAGCTCCAGACAGTTGATGTCATGAAGAGAAAACAGTTGTTCTGAAATGTTTATCTGGATGGATTTATGTCTTTGGTGAATATAAGTTGTTTTCCTTCTTTTCTTCAAGTGTGTGAGAAAGCTCTTTTGTGCAGGGGTGGGTTTAGTTTCACGAGAGAGAGAGAGAGTGTGCTGGGAGTTCTGAAAAGTATAAATGTACACTCACCGGCCACTTTATTAGGTACATCTGTCCAACTGCTTGTTAACACTTAATTTCTAAGCAGCCAATCACATGGCGGCAACTCAGTGCATTTAGGCATGTAGACATGGTCAAGACAATCTCCTGCAGTTCAAACCGAGCATCAGTATGGGGAAGAAAGGTGATTTGAGTGACTTTAACGTGGCATGATTGTTGGTGCCAGAAGGGCTGGTCTGAGTATTTCAGAAACTGCTGATCTACTGGGATTTTCACGCACAACCATCTCTAGGGTTTACAGAGAATGGTCCGAAAAAGAAAAAACATCCAGTGAGCGGCAGTTCTGTGGGCAGAAATGCCTTGTTGATGCCAGAGGTCAGAGGAGAATGGCCAGACTGGTTCGAGCTGATAGAAGGGCAACAGTGACTCAAATAACCACCCGTTACAACCAAGGTGGGCAGAAGAGCATCTCTGAACGCACAGTACGTCGAACTTTGAGGCAGATGGGCTACAGCAGCAGAAGACCACACCGGGTGCCACTCCTTTCAGCTAAGAACAGGAAACTGAGGCTACAATTTGCACAAGCTCATCGAAATTGGACAATAGAAGATTGGAAAAACGTTGCCTGGTCTGATGAGTCTCGATTTCTGCTGCGACATTCGGATGGTAGGTAGGGTCAGAATTTGGCGTCTACAACATGAAAGCATGGATCCATCCTGCCTTGTATCAACGGTTCAGGCTGGTGATGGTGGTGTCATGGTGTGGGGAATATTTTCTTGGCACTCTTTGGGCCCCTTGGTACCAATTGAGCATCGTTGCAACGCCACAGCCTACCTGAGTATTGTTGCTGACCATGTCCATCCCTTTATGACCACAATGTACCCAACTTCTGATGGCTACTTTCAGCAGGATAATGCGCCATGTCATAAAGCTGGAATCATCTCAGACTGGTTTCTTGAACATGACAATGAGTTCACTGGACTCAAATGGCCTCCACAGTCACCAGATCTCAATCCAATAGTGTGTGATGCCATCATGTCAATATGGACCAAACTCCCTGAGGAATGCTTCCAGCACCTTGTTGAATCTATGCCACGAAGAATTGAGGCAGTTCTGAAGGCAAAAGGGGGTCCAACCCGTTACTAGCATGGGGTACCTAATAAAGTGGCCGGTGAGTGTATGTGCTTAGGATGGTTAAGTCAGAGCTTTTATATACTCTCCGTCTCACCTAAGGATTTTAAATAAATTTGAATATTATCTCTTGCAAGAAATGCTTCCCACTAAGTTTCCTAACTTCACACGACATCCTGTAGATAAATATCAGCTGGCCTGCAGCCATCCACACTTGGGGTTTCAGATGATAGTGTTGGGTTAGTAACTGGTTTATCTCTGGAAGGTGAGGCAGCAACTGAGGTAACTATGACCCCTAAACTGCGTTTGGTGCCTTCTCTCTGATATCTGTGTGCACTGCACAAAGTATACCTGTTGCAAATGCAGGAAGAACTCACCTTGGGTTTGTGCAAACTACTAAATGGGACAGTTGTAGCTTCATATATAGTGCTTTTCGTTGGGTGAAATAATGTTACTCCAATACTGAAGTCATACTGTTTGTCATTTTCTAAGTTGAATGACATGAAAAGGCAAGACAAGACAAAATACAATTATTCTTTAAGTTGTTCTTTCTTTCACATAGTGAACTTTGCAATATAAATGAGTCTGTTGGTGAATGGACAATATAAATAGGCTATGCCTTGCCTTGTTGGAAAAGCATGGTTATGAACTGTTCTCAGCTCAGGAACTAGAACCCGTATGATACCTTGTGGTTCCATAGGTTTGACTAAATAAAAGATTTAGATATGAATTATCAATATATTCCTGCAAAAAGTTCTGATGTTGCAGGGGCAGGTAATGAGTGCTTGGAGCTTGCTCTTGTTCTGATGCCAGTTTGTTTCAGCCTTCATCCAGTCTCATGTAGAAGGGCTGGTCATATCATAGGCTATTTGCATTACAATAGGGACATTTAGGAAGGTAGAGTGAATACACAAACATGAAGAGGGGAGGGGGACTTGCAGGAAAACTGAAATTCTCTAGGACTTCTAGTGTTAACTTCACTTAACTATGACCATTTTTACCTTTTTGGTATTGGGTTGAGTTCTGGAGACTTTTCCTATATTGAAAGCACAGCCTCTGGGTAAAAATGTTTTTAGTACAGAGTTGGAATGATGTTGTTATTGGGTATTCCTGCGCATTGGAAAAATTCAGAGTATCAGTCAGAGCAAAGCAATGAAGCAACCCCAAACAATGGTGTTGCAATCTTTTTGCTTCTTTGTCAAAAACATCTTGCTCATAAATGTTTATCTTTTTGTTTTTGCTAATCTTGTATTGAAACAAGAAAATAAATTATTAGTTGAGTAAACAGAGATAGCGAATACAGACTGTTTTTCAGACTGGTCTGTCATTACATTTGATTTTATTTGTTCCTGCTCCCGATGGTTGGCAACTTTGTTCCACTCTGGATTCTTGTGAGTGTAGTCTTTGTTCACTTTATAATAAAAATAAATAAATAAACCAACAGTTTTGGAAATTTCGGTATTCATTCTTTTCCTGCTTTCTGTGTCAATTTTCACAGTTGCTAAGCAACAGACCATACGGAGATAAAACCCGCCGAAGGGTAAACCTGTCCGGTCGCATTATTTTCACGGACTTCGAATGATCCAGTCTAGGTAGACAGCGTCCTTGAAGGATGCAGCCGAGGATTTCGAACAGAGCCATAGTATAGATTAAATTCATCATCCAGCTGCTGCTCTGCAGAATTCTCTCCCCAAGAGCTGAATCATGCCATCTAACGGAAAATCACGCGAGAATGTGTACAAAACAAAAATGGCACCGGCAACGCTTGTGGGTCGTATTCAGCGAATGTTGGTGATTTTAAAGTAATTTTGAGTGATAAATAATTGTTTTTTTTTGCGATCATTATTGCACTTGCCCGCCGGGCAAATGCAATGAAATTTGTAATCTCCTGACAATAAAAACTACTTGCCCCGGGCGATCGGGCAATGATTAACATTGAGCCCTGAACATGTAGACGAATCACTGTCCCCCAGACATCCGCGGTTATATTTTTTATATTTATATCTTTTAAAAACAAAGCGGCACATGTATGACGTCATCCACGCGCCAGACTAGATTAGTGACAGGCAGCCTGGGGAACAGGCGGCACGACACTGTAAAAAAATTTAAAAATATAAATATGAAAAATATAACCGCAGATTTCTGGGGGACAGCGATTCGCCTACATGTTATGAATGCTGGCGTACCATAAAGTGGTGTTAATTTCGTTAACGAAAACTAAACGAAAATATTTTCGTCAACGCACATTTTTCACCGAACGAAAACTAGACGAGACGAGACGAAAATCCCCACTAATAAACAATAACTGGGAGTAGATCAGAAATAATTTTTGTGGACTAATAAAGACGAGATGAAAATGCAGTTCGGTAAATAAAGACTGGACTAAAATCTATGGACATTTTAGTTCACGAACAAAGACGAGACGAAAATTACATATTATTATTTTATGGTTTTTTCAAACCCTGTCTCCTCCGCCACACTCGGAGGAGACAGGAGACGTGATATATGGACATATTTTCACTTCATTGAAGTGGAGAACAAAACCAAATGCTTGATTTTAGTCGAAGGGAAGGAATGGGGCCACATAGTAGCTGGAAAAAACACAACAAACCTGAAGAGACACGTCCCAGTTCACCACAAAGACATTACGGTAAGTTAACAGAAATATTGTTGGTGGTTGTTTATAATGTGACATTAAATCAACGGCTATAATGTCCCAATGATAAACTAACTAATGTTGGCTAACTTTCATAGCATTTAGTATCCAGGTTGGCTACGTTACGTTAGCTTCTTAGCACGTAGCGACCGTAGCCACTTGTTGATAGCATTGTACTGTAGAGCAAGGGGATCTGCATTAGCCAAGTCGCTTTAAAACTGTATACAGTAATACCTTTACAAGAAGTTTAGTAGTGTTTTTTTTTTTTTATTATAAAAGATAATAGATGTGACAATATAATGCAGTAATAAAATCTCTGTGTATGACTCCAAAGTGAGAAGCTTTTAAAAAATTGCTAGGGTAAATTAAAGTTCCAAGGGGGGTAGGCCCAGATGAAAAGGAGAAGATGGTATTTAATAAAAGTGGCATCATTTATAGTATTTCAATGTTTAGATGTGAAATACAGTCACTCCAAACAACAAATACTGTTTGCTCCGTGTTTACACCTTGAAGCTTTCTCTCTCCGGTTGTTTTCCTGAGAAGAGATCACTCGGGACAAAATCTTTAAACAATACTTCATAATGAATATGTATTAAATAACCATAACATTCAACAAAAGATTTAGACAGAGATTGTAATCCTACTAATTCCAAAGAGGTTGCTTTGGATTACAGAAGGCAGCGCTTACCAAAAGGGCTCAATCTTCATTGAAGTGTCCCCGAAATACAGAAAAAGAAGCATTTCATACAACTCCAGTCTGCCACATCTCATATCATTATATCATACATGTTTGTAAATGGGGAGACATTCCTCACTCCAGCCATATCAAACTATAATAGTTTTTATCTCTGATAAAAACACAGAGAACTCTATTCCCAAATCTCTGTTATCTACATAATGAACATGATAACTGTATATCCTGACAGAAGAACTGTCCTAATTAGATAAACTGCTTGGAAAAACATTAGTTCTGACAAGCAACAGGCAGGTATTACAAGGGTTTAACAGACACACACATCATAATTCTAATTCTCATCATAATTCTAACAATGCCAAACCTTGGCATTAGGACAAAAAAATCTATACCATCAACAATGTTATTTTAGAAATCCTCTGAAACAATATGTGCTTGACAAGATAATGTCAAGCACATAAAACTTGACAAGATAATGAAGAAATGCCAAATCAGCAAAAAAAAAAAAACTGAAAATCACTAATTTATGCTATTTAATAGATCTCATTGAGACCATCCATCCATTTTCTTTCGCCCCCTACCCACAGGCGACAACAGGCCAGCTCAGAGAATAGTCCCTCCAGTGTGTCCTGGTCCTTCCACGAGGCCTCCTCTCAATGGGACATGCCTGGAACACCTCCCGAAGGAGGCGACCAGGAGGCATCCAAAACAGATGCCCAAGCCATGTCAGCTGGCTCCTTTCGATGTGGAGGAGCAGAAACTCTACTCCAAGCTCCTCCCGGGTAACTGAGCTCCTCACCCGATCTCGAAGGCTGCACCCAGACACCCAGCTAAAGAAATTTATTTCGGCCACTTGTATTTGTGTTCTTGTCCTTTCGGTCATTACCCAAATCTCATGGCCATAGGTAAGGGTGGGAACGTAGATCGATCGGTAAATCAAGAGCTTTGTCCCCCCCGACTCTGTTCCCTCTTCACCACGACAGTCCGATACAGTGACCGCATCACTGCTGATGCTGCACCATTCCATCTATTGATCTCACGCTCCATCCGTCCCTCACTCGTAAACAAGACCCCAAGATACTTGAACTCCTCCACTTGAGACAAGTGAGACCAGACAAGTGAAAATAAAGAGTCTTGGTCTATAAACAAAATTTTAATATTATCTGTAAATAATAAAAAAAATCCAATAGAAACATTTGATTCTACAGAAAATCAGTCCTACCTGATACAGTGGGCTTGGTCCATTAAGTTGATCTGGAGGATCCCAATCTATCTGAATGGTGGTTTCATTTACGGGACGTAAACGAGGTGGACTCAGTCCTGTAGGCACTGTAAAGAGAAGCGAGCGCAGTTGGTTTTGTTCAGATATTTGAGTTTCATGTTATCTTAGTTTTAGACAAAAATAAAAATTGTCACATTTAGGACAAGTAAAATATTTCTGACTTATGTTTTCACTCTTTAGTATAAGTTGATTTGATCACACTGACCCAGTTCATCGCTGACAAAAGCCCTGTTTTCATGCATGAAGTATCCATTTAATTCCCCCCCTCCACTTTAAATGTTAATTTAAATGTCCCTTTTAAACATAGTATGTGGTACTCAAGCTATAATTTTATACTGTATCATAAATAAATCAACTGCAGACTGACTGATATAGGGGAGAGGTAGAATAATGGAGAGAGAAACATGTCCTGTCATGGACTGGTAGAGGGATGGGATAGATGTGTGTACATTAAGTGTCATTTCATCACTATGTTTCCGTGTTAGTTTCAGTAATTGTTTAAATGGCCTGTGGTGGAAGTAAATTAGCTTTGTGTGACACATGTGGACCATCTTGGGTGTGGGTGGTAATAGAGCACTTAAAAGAGAAGTGGATAGCTCTTTTTAGACAGCTCATCTAGGCACATCCAACTATAAATTACTGCAAGCTGAAAGTGAACCAGTCTATTGATATGGAGCTATGGCAATAAGACAATATGGATGTGAAAACAAGCTACTTGCTCAGAATTAATCTTCTTTTTTCACCTTTTTAAAGCTTAAAAGTCCTTGTAACGTCATAAAACTTAAGTTTTTGATCAAATGGAATCGAGAATTACAATTTTCTGAATTAAAATAATTTATCTTAGAATTATACAATCAACATGCTGCATTAATTAGCGGGAACCGATATCTTATTAGTTTGAAATTTGATTAAATAAATTGACCATGTTGATTATCAAGCAAATTCAAGAGTCATCCCAAGAGAACTTTTTTTAAAACACATAAGTCAATAATCCTACAAGTCATGCTTTTCTAAAACACTGTAGTGGTTATCCAAGTGGGAGGTGGGGGGTTCCTCAGTAATCTGGAGGGAAAATAATAAAGGTAGATAAAAAGTATGCAGAAAAGATGTATAATCTGTCATAAATGCTCATTATTTTTATTAAATATGCATTTTAATAATGTATAATTTAGATTAAAACAAGTGATTTAATATTGAACCCTAAGACTCTTTCATTGCCCCACTCCCCCTTTTCAACAACCTCTTTTTTATTCTGGCTTTTTCAAGTAGAAAGGTTATTAAAACATAGAACATGTCTATTGTGGAGGGTTGAAGGGAAAAAAATCAATTTAACCATTTAATTATACAAAATACAATTAAATAAATACATGTGCAAATAAAAAAATTAATATACCTTTAAAATGACAACACTAAACAATCAAACACATTTTTTAAAAAGATATTTTTTAAAATAGCATTTTTTTTTCACTTTGAATTTATATATTTCATAGTGTTCAAGCAGTGCACTCATACATTTTTCTTAACTATGAACTTCATCCATTAGGCTCAGTGGGCTGGATTAAAGGTGGGGTATGTGATGTTTTCTGGAGCATGTTTTTACCATACTGATTGAAAACCTCCTCACGAGCCCATTGCGCCAACTGAGATAGAATGTTTGGGAAAAAACGAAATCTTTTAGTCCAGTGTAGAGGGCGTAGTCAGAGGAAAACGCAAACCAATAGAAGTAACTATCATCCCTACTTCTACTGGTTTCTGGCACGCCCATCAACCGTCAGCTCTGAGCTCTCCCCACCCCTCCCCCCTGCGCGTTCACAGACTCGTGACACCCCCCCCCAAGTGCCGCTGAAGGGAGGACCTGTTCGAATTTACAGACAGAACTCTTGTGGTCTCCTTATTTTCAAGGACTTCGAAGGGTCCAGTCTAGGTAGACCGCGTCCTTGGAGGATGCAGCCCAGGTTTTTGAACAGAGCCTCTGATTAAGAACAGGGCTGCCTGCACTGACGCGGCTCAGGGATTACGTCACACGGAGCGTCGTGCGCAGTGAAATCAGGACATTTCCTCACTTTCTAAAAAAAACCCGGGACGCCCGGGACAGGACGTGAAATACGGATATGTCCCGGGAAATACGGACGTTTGGTCACCCTAATCAATACTTCTTGAAATGACAACCGTGACAACTTGTTTACGACCATATTGAATTGTTCAACACTCTTACCGTACTAGGAGAAGACGACGCCATCATGGAAGTTAGCCTGTTATGTTGTGGTTAGCTAGTAATAGACATGAGCTTCTCGCCTCATCCCGAGTCACGTGCACTCGCGAGGTCTCGGCCTGTTTCTTTCTCGTTCTCGGGAACATCCGAACATTCTCGACTGACAGCAGGCGCGTTCATGTAATTTGGAGGCGTGGTTTCGTGGGGTGGGCTGAAGGTGTGTATTTTCAAAAATGTAGCTGGCAGGAACCGTTTATCCAGGATCATATACCCCACCTTTAAGGCAGCTTCCATATAGACCCAGTTGTCTTTCCGTTTCTCACTGAGCAAGACTAGACAATTTCTTCTTCCTCCATAGTAAATATTTGTCCAGTGAAATGCAGAAATAACTTTAATACTGCATTAAAGTTGTTATGCAGTTTTATCTCTTTGATTATGAATATAGTTAATAATAAAAATGTGAAATAATAATCAATAATGCATTGTTCTAATCAAATGAATCAACTGTAAACAATTATTTCAATTAATCACCATTGTTAATGAATCAAACACTAGAAAAAGCATATGACTTGAAAGTAGACTGATAGGTGCTATAGCTAACAAGCTAGTGATGAGGGGCGGAAGGGGAAGGACCAGAACAAACTGCCAGTCAGCTAGTCTGACTTACAGTAACCTTAGCAGGCAGGAAAAGAGAAGTGACAACTAAACCGAATCAACAGAACTATTCAGTTACAAGATAGCATCAATGGTGGGAAACAAGGAGGAGTGGCAACTGGCCCTGACCAGTTCAATTAACAGCCAATCTTAATAGCGGAAAAGGAGGAAGGGACTGGGTTCGAATAATACCACGAAACAACAAAGGAATGGAAAGCTTTAATCAGCCAGGAGCGTGTGATGGACATTGTGATCAGTCTCAATCACAATACAATCTGCAGTCAAATCACTCAGCAATCACCCACACAACAAAATAAAACACTTGCAATATATCACGTAATGCAACATCCAACAAAGTTAAGCAGGGTGCATTTAGACCTAATGTTGCATCAAACATAAAAGTCGTGGGAAAAATGCTGTTCCAAACGTTTCAGTTCCCAATTCTCCCAAGTGGTGCAAGACTTTACATGAGTGAATAAGGTGAATTTGATTGGTAGTTTATCAAGAGGGCGGGATTGTTGTGGCAGAAGGTTCGCAAGCAAGTTTGATTGTGGCCAGTTTTTGGAAGCATCATTGCTAACCGGTTACCAACTAATTGCTAGTAGGTTCCCGATGGGAAATTACATTGGGAGTGGCACTAAATTGGTGACTTAACGTCACTATCAAGAAACGCTATGGACAGCGGAAACATGCAAGAGGAGGAAAGTTTTGTGTCGGAGGTCGTGGATGAGTCTCTCCGTCTCCTTTCAATGGAGCGCTCACAGAGCTCAGATAATTAAGTTAAAAGTTCTCTTTTCTGTTGCTGCTGTTCAATAAAAGTATGTTTTAAGATCATTTGAGGCAAGAACATTATACTTTTAGGGGTCACTATATGGCCCATTTACCTATTTAATGTGGAATTTTAAACAAATGTTCTGAAGTTGAGAGGACCACGCCAACCAGCAAAGCTCTGAGGGTAACGGCAGCCCGGTCGAAAAAAGAAACTAAAAGTTGCTCTTAAAAAAATAATTGTTGAAGTGCTGAGTCTATTGTCAATGGTTGACAGATTTTCTAATCGCCCAAGCTTAGAAGATACTCAAAAAAATATTTTCATAAAGATACATTTTCTAACTAAAGTTCCTTTCATTTAAATTCTTCCCACCGGTTGGGAGTTCCATTTTACCAGTCCTCGAAGAGAAAAATGTCCTGGTCTAGAGAAGGTGGAGTTCTCTCCACAATTCTCTAAACTGTCCCTCTTAGGAAGAATCAAAAAATAATGTACAGTCCAAAAAAAAGGGGAAACAACAGGGTAGAATAACACAGCAATACCCATTTGGGTCTGTTAAGATAATTATCATCGATAATGTGTGAGTTTTTTACACCTCAATGTCACCCAGACTTCAACTGCAAAATGGGTGGTGAGATTGGTCAGTGATGACTGCTTGGGCAAGGACTGTCTGTACCACTTATTAATTGACTCACCTCAAAAGATTCTCATCAATTTTTTAATAATTTAATTTAAATCCGGATCTCCTCTAATAATATGAAACAGAGGATAGGAAAACACCAGAGATGGAGGCAGGTAATCCCTGTACTATGTCAGCCTTGTCAGTGGGAGGCAGGCTCCAGTAAGGGAGGCAGCAACACTTTGTTAGCAGGGTGCTCAGGGGCGACAGTGGCGTTGGATGTAGGAGTTTGCCCTGAAATCGAAGGGTTGTCGTTGTGTCCTTGGGCAAGACACTTCACCTGCATTGTCTACTGATAGTGGTCAGAGGGCCCGGTGGCGCCAGTGTACGGCAGCCCCGCTTCTGTCAGTGAGCCCCAGGGCAGCTGTGGCTACAATGTAGCTTGCTGCTATCAGTGTGTGAGTGTGAATGGGTGAATGAATGTAGTGTAAAGCGCTTTGGTCAAGTCTTCTGACTCGAATAAAGGCGCTATATAAGTAAATGCCATTTACCATTTACTCTAAGTTGGGAGGCCACATGTGCTTTGTGGCTTAAACTTAACTTACATCGGCAATATTTCTAATAGGTTCATTGCATGGGAGAGCATTTGCTTAAGTTAGTCAGCTGGCTGGGCTAAGGTTGGTCTTGTCTAAAGTCTGTAGCAAAGTCTTCCATGTGGGACCACAGTGAGCTCCCACATACCCTTAAAGGTATAGAGGACGATCTTTTATTTCCAGCTGGATCATCTAAATAAGTGGCCGTCCTACGTGCTCGTCCCGTTAGCTATCTTTTTCTGTGCATGCGCACTTTCAGGCGTATATGTTTGGTGAGCTACGGTTTCAGCCAGTCATTGAAGCTCAACTTTCTTTGTAAATGTCCAAGGGTCGTTAGAGAAAAGTGTCTACGAAGTGTATGAGAACAAATGAAAGGCCTTAGAAGAGGCAGATATATCTCTAAATGCTTTGCGCAGCGTTCTCCTTGCAATGCATAATGGGATTTGCTGTAACAGCAGCCCACTGTCGCTATAGGTTGTCGCTTCCGGACAGCGGCGACTAATAACAAAGATTGTGCAGGCTCTGTGCAGTGGAGGAGGAGTTACGTGACCAACGGGGAGCAAAAAGCAGTGATCATCTGTCTGAACGGTAAGGTAACTGATTTTGCTATAAAGTCCAACATATAGTCCCTGCTCTATATCGTGATTGAGGGTTTTAGGGGTTGGGGCGCACAGTCAGACACAGCAAGCTTGTACGAGCTATGAGAAGAGCAACGTTTAAAAAGAGCATGCACGAGGAGAAATGGGCTCAGGTCACAGGAAATCTTTAGGTTAAGAAATTAAGTCTGATTCTCTGAAACATGAGTGAGGTATGTAACTATGGGACACATCCCCAGCGCTGTGTCCAGAAGCTCTATAAAATTACGCCAGTCTTGATTGGCTCACAGAGATGACGTCTGCTACTGGAGGAGGGACTTGTCCCCAGTATAAGAGCCTGACGTCACACTGGTGACCTCGCTCCAGGCAAGGCTTGTCGTACAGTGACCGGAAGATTTCTGCTAGCCAGTGTTTCCCCGACCAACGGGGAGCTATCAGAATGAGTACGTTTCCCCACTCGTACTCTGGTGAGTGTAGGGGTAATGAGCTCCAGTGGAGGAAAGGCATACAGTAGAACCCGTGGCTACTTGTGTGCCAGGGCATCCAGCCCCAGGGGAGCACCCTGCCCAGTCAGGAAGAAAAACCTTGGAGAGTGAGCATTCTCCTCTGATGCAAAAAGGTCGACCTTTTTGCATCGACGCACTGCCTCTTCTCTCCGTATTTGAGCTACAACCTCGCTGTGTAGTTTCTACTCCATGTAGTGGGGATTGCCTCTTGATAGCAAGTCTGTGACGCTGTTCATGACTCCTGGTAGATGAATCGCTCTCAGTGACAGCAGGCATGAGTTGGTCCAGATTATCAGTCTGTGTGCCAGCATGTGTAACTGACGTGAGTGTTTACCACCCTGTCTGTTGATGTAAGCAAACCACCATTGTATTGTCTGTCCTCACTAAAACATGGTGTACTCTGATAAAGGGCAGAAAGTGTCTTAATGCCAAGATCACGGCCAAAAGCTCCAGACAATTTATGTATGGTCTGTGTCAGAGAGCTCCATGTGCCATTCACCATCATGCCCTTGTGCATGGCACCCCAACCTGTCCACGAGGCATCTGTGGTGATAACCTTCCTCGTTTTGATGTTTCCCAAGGTAACCCCGGTATTGAGAAAAGTGGGGCTTTTCACTCAAAGCTTGTGTGCATGTTGGAGAGATTATCACCTTATGGTGAGCATAGCGAACTGAAGCAACACCACCTGGCACTGAAAATGACACATATGCAAACAACCAAACTGGATGACAAACAGCGCTAATGCCATCAGACCCAATAGTCTGTGGCATAGCCTGAGTTTCACATGTGCACCTCTAAGAAAGAGTGCCAGACAAGCCTGAAAGGCTTCCACTCTTTTCACTGAAAGGCACGCTCTGAACTCTGAGTTCAGGGACAGACCAATAAAAGTGATAGTTTGCACAGGGGTTAAAATGCTCTTCTCCCTTCTATCAAAAATCTTAGAGCTGTCAGATGCGATGTAAGCATCTCTGCATGCATCATGAGCTCCACTGGGACTGCTCTGCTCTATATAAGTTGCCAGGCATACGCCTTTCTCCCTGAGAGGTGCGACTGCCACCTCAGCTTTAAATACTGACATTTTTGACCATATAAAAAGCAGCAGGGTGCTATGGACGAATGTAAACAAAACAACAGTGGAAAAACGGCGAAAGAGATGTGCGTCACAGTGAAAGTGAGGCTGCAGAGGGGGGCTAACTGCGGAGCTAAAGAGAGATCCCCACAAAACACCGCTTCCATCAATGCTGCTCTCCAACGTCCGCACGTTGAAAAACAAAATGGATAATCTCCGACTCGAACTCTCTTCAAAAAAGGACATATGTACCTGCCATCATTCTGACAGACAATGCTATTAGCCTGAAGGGGCTAATGCTATACTGCGCCGATAGAAACAATGAGCTCTGTGTGAATGGAAACTCCTCTGAGACTGTTCCCAGGCAATCTTCAACATCTAGAAGGGAAGCAAAGCCCTCTGCGGGTGAAAATGAGGAGAGCACTCTAGATGTTCCCCTGCCAAATGCTGAAACATCCCCAGCCGGCTCCTCCCGGCCCCCTCCAGCTTCCACACATTCTCCAGCATCGTCTGTCGGTGCTTCAACAGCGTCAGCCTCTTCAACCCAGGTGGCTACCACCCTTACAGCATTGTCATCATCATCCTCTTCCTCCCCTGAGCCAGGAGAAGCGAGTGCTTCAGGAGCTGGAGGCAGTAGTAGCAGCTCAACAACAACTGATGGGGTGAAGCCCAGGCAAAAAGGCCCCTAATGCTCCAGCATCAGATCCTCTTCAACCAGGCTAAAAATCCTATTTGTATGGTAAGATCCTATCCAGACCCGTCTGACATCACTGCTGCCAAGCAAACATCAATTATATGCATTCCATAACTAGATATAGTGACTTAATATCAAAATGGATTTTTTTTTTATCACCGCTGCTTACCTCATCAAGGCTGCACTTTAAAAAAAACGAGATTGTCTAGAGAGCTATTCTTAACTAAATTTCTTTTTGTTTACACTTGTGACAAAATAAATCTGTCTAAGTCTAAATTTATTAATAGTGCATAAGGACTATTATTAAGACAGGTCAGCACAGATACAAAAAGAGATTTTCATATAATCTTGACAAAAAAATATTTACTTTTTAATTAAAACCATTAGATTAATGTTGAAAACTTTAACGATTCTAACACTGAAGTCATCATAATAATGCTGAAACAATTTTAGTGAGTGACCCATCTTTCATATCTATCATGATGCTATTATATGTGCTTGTTGGCTAACTCAAATGTTGCTCAGAAACACAGTTTAATGAGAGCCCGCCTTACCAGGTGTTATCTAAAACACATGCACAAAGCTAACAGTCCACCTAAAAGCTTGATTTTAGCTAGTAAAATAGTAATGAACCAGCTAAATCATGAGCCTGCTCCAATGAGCAGTTGTCTGAGGTTTGTGTGTGTCTCCTGTTGACCCACAAGTCCTAGTAAACTCTTACCTTACAGCTACACCATGTACCAAAAGTAGACCACTTATTGACATTGTGATCCCTTGTCTTGCATATTTCTTTTCTCAGGAAGGGCCTCAGGCCAGTTATGCATAAATCAATAAAATTCCTGTTCTGTTGAGTGGTGTTACACCGTAAGCGTGTATGTGCACATGTCTCTCTGTGCATATGTCTTGTAGAACAAGCGGTTATGGATGTAGGATACATAAAACATAACAATCAGTCCCTGATTAGCCACTTACTTTACAATGTGATCAATAACCTGTAGGGAGACGCACACCATCAAAACCATGGCAAATGCATCAACACACATAGAAGAAGATCTCCTTCCTTGTCTCATTATGTCTGCCACCATGTGTGCGCAAACATTTAGTCATGTTCTTCGGTGTAATTCCAGCAGTTTCACAGATGTTGTCTCCTCACTTACAGCAGATGGTAGCTGACTCTAATGGTCCAGGCTTATGTAAGGGACATTTATCAGTGCATCTGCAGCATGTTTAAGTACGTCTTACCAGACACACAACTCAATATTATAATACATTTCACCAGAAAAAGAGTCTGTTTCAGGAGAACTAAAGATGTTAATTAAATAAATTTTGACTTACAGTTGTATGTTTAAAAAACTGACTATAATATATATGTAAGATACAGTAAATCAACTATTTATATTGCAATACAGATCATATCAATAATATAATAAGCTGATTTAATTAAAATATAAGCCCCTTATTTAGCTACAATATTGGATATAGTGTAGTATAAAATGTGCAATTACAAAGTCTGAATACCCAGAGGGGAAGCACATACTATGCAGATTGAAATGAGATAAAACATAGAAACAAATAAGAAAGCAAAAACTCTACAGAACAGCATGCCATTATCATTTCTTACAGTGGAACCAAGGGACATCTTTGGAATAAGATGAAAGTAAACCGTGGCAACAGATGTGGCTGTTAAAAATACACTGAATGAGTCAACTGGGTACAATATGCCATACTGAATTGTACAGTATTACAGTCAAGAGAAGTCTTTGAAATCACTTGAAATAAACTCTGTCACTGTGTCAACAGATGTAGCCATTAAAAATACATTTAAACAGCCAACCGATTACAGTGGAAGAGATCTTTCATTGCTATACACATGAGGAATTACTATTTGAGCGACACAAATACTTAAAATGTAGCGCTGAACAGCTTGTTCAAAGAAATCTAAGAGCATGCATTTATTGACAGTTTTTAGTATCAGTTTTGCCTGTATCTGATCTTTAAAGAAGGAAATGCAGAGCCTCTAAAATATCATGTGCGCAGTTTTTTATACTCCTGTGATACTATGTGTTATTGTGAATTTAAAAAAAGATGGAATAAAAGTATAAGCTGTGTAAATATGGAAGGTTTTGACAAATTTTTTATAGGCAATCTAATAGGGCAATTAAATAAGCTTAAAACCTAAATATAATCTTATGTATTCCCTTTGTAAATTTGAAAAAAATGGAAGTTAATCTAAATTCTACACATTATTCATCTACAGAGAAGAACCAGAGACACAAACTGTGTGTTTCTCTAACTCTGTGTGTGTCTGATTCATGACCAGCAGGAAGTGTGTGCTACGCCACATTTTTCTCTTTGTAATTAACAGTAAATTGTTTTTACTGCTGGCACCATAATATCCCCTCTGGTTAGCATGACCAATGCTGTCACCACTCAAGCATGCAATGACTGACTGCCCCCTAAACGTGCTAGTGTGTATGTGTACAGGTAAGAAGCATTAATATCCTACATTGCTATATAGCAGGAAAAATTTTGTCACTTTTCATGATATCAGTATTCCCGTATTTGATTTGCTATATACCTTTGTGGTTTTTGGGGGATAATTTAATACTTCCATGTGCTCAAGTCACACTCATTGGGGGAGTCGACAAGACACTCTTTACAGGCTCAAGTTCCTTTAAAATGTTTTAATGTTTTTAGATTCATCAGTGGTGGAAAATAATTTCCATAGGATTTAAAAACATCATCATCAATAGGCCTGTCAAGATAACAAATTTTGCTGAACGATTAATTGTCTCAAACATGATTGCGATAGAATGATAATATTGTTTGAAGACCTTTTTACACTTATTCAATGGAGATAACGTAATAATGCATGCTATTCCTGCCAAAGATAAACACACTTTATTTTCAACAACACTTAAACACTGGAACTGGTAAACAAACTAAAAAGAGAAATAAAAATCAAATGGACTCTCAGTCTCTGTTAACTAAAAATACACTTGAATAAAAACTAAACACAAGATAAAACCACAGTGGAAATAAAAACTACAACATTTTTCGAAATGCCAGCTTTTCAACAATATTAAATGGGAGCATCCATTTTGCAAATTAAATTAATTATGCTGTCTGTGAGTGTGCGCCACTTTGCGCTGTCTTTTTTGTATGCTGCCTGTCGATTAATTGCTTCAGTGATGGTGGACTGTCGTGAACTTAAAGACGCAGACGGGCCACCGCTTAAAGTTTTTGTCCCGTGCTGGAGAAACTTTGCTGGGTGGCTGTGCTTTAGCTGTATGTATTGGTTGGTTGTATTGCTGCTCTTAGTTGCTACTGTTTTATGACAAATGCGACATACTGGCTCGCATAGGTTCATCGGTTCGCCTCGGTCATTTGGTTTGAATCCGAAATACTCCCACACTGCCGCTGTTGCGTTCAGCTTTGAAACGAGTTCCATTTCGAGCTTTTCCCCCAAACATAGGATGTGTTTTTTGTTTTTTTTATCACGCCTCCTCACGGGGCTCTAAAGCTGCAGAAGTGGAAAATGATAGTCCACTCCTCCTTCCTCCTCATTTTTTCCCTTTCTAAAAAATTATGAAGGGGAGGGGTCAGTGGATAGCACCGGAGTTAAGCCTTTTAATCCAGCATCATCAATAGAAAGAGAAAAATACAGGCAGAGACGATATAGCCGATAAATTAAATGACGTGGATAGTTTTTATTTATTGTGTGATTAATTGATTTATTGATTATCGCGACAGGCCTAATCATCAAATTTAAAATGGTAGAAAATGTCTAAGCTTTTGTTGTTTAAATCCTTTTTAATTTCTTATCCAGCTTTTAATCAGTGTTAAAACTCAGAGTTTATAACTTATAGATCTTTAATAACTAAAGCCTAAATGTTTTTCATAGAAAGAAAATTTTAATCAATCCATCACCTGACAAAATAACACCCGAGAAGTATTTGATTCTTTTAGTAAGTTTCTTTAAATACATCTTCTCCTACCTGCTGGTAAGGTCCGCCCTGAGCTGGGTGTACTTGTAATGCAACCCATTCTTGTGCACAGCGTGATAGTGAAGTTGTACACATGGTACGGTTTCAATCCTTGAACGATGTAAGCAGGCAGTGATGATGGCCCCATTCTATGCAAGACCTGGAAACAAAATATGAGCATTCATAAAGGGATGAGCCAATCAGAAAATTTTAAAGAATGTACAAAAAAATGAAAGAAGAGCTACATAACGAAACACTAACCCTATTCTGACAAATATTTTATGAAAAATTAATATTTGGTAAAAAAAAAAATATGCCTTGTTTCCGTCATATCTCATATATATATAAGTACTTGTGGGCAAGAGCTCACCTGACTGACAACAGGAGGAGCATAGGGATTGGAGAATTGCTCAGTTAGTAAATTGACTCTGTACTCCGTGACCTGCCCTCTGGCAATGATGCCATAACCCTCAGTAGAGTTCCATGTAATGTTGAGGCAGCTGGATGATAGTGCAGATACATCTGGAGGAGCCACAAACTCTGGGACTGGAGAGGGACACCAGAAGATTTCCACCATGAGTTACAGCAAACTGGAGCAGGTAAAACATGCTAACCAAACATTTAATATTTTATCTATTTGAAAAACATACTTCTTCTTTCAGTAATTTAAGGTTATGTATTATAGAATCCAAATATCGCATCATTGCATTTTCAAACTGAGATTTCATTAATCATTTAATACAAGAAAATTCCAGCAAAGATACTACAACACTGCCGAACCAGATGTCTGTCATTGGATTTGAGTGTTGAACAATTCTATGGTTGTGATAGCCACAATTACACGACAGATTAAAGAGGTAAATTCTTTATTTCACCAATGATGGCATCAAACTGTGAAATATGCTATGAAATTTGATTTATGGTCAACACAACCACTGTTAGATTTTTTACCATCCACAGTGCATATGCACGTGCTACAACCCTGGCACGCATTTCACATCTAAATCATGTTATCATATGCTTGTTATCCAGACACATAGCTGAGAGTGATGTTGGAGGCAATCATTTAGTCCTAATGAGCCATATAATCTCTTTGAAATTCAAATACCTTAATGAGTTTCCCCTCCTCCACATGCACTTTTTTTATATCCCTTTCTTTTTTTTTTTATCCTTTTGACAGTTATCCCTCGTTTTTCTTTTTACTTTTTGGTTATTATTCTTCATTTTTTGCCCCATATCATCAGGTAAACAAATGACTCCTCCATAGTCTAAATTAACTAAATCATCAAAGTAAAGTGCTTTACAAAGAGTGAATTAAAAATCGTATGGCTTCCTTTTGTGGTAAATAATTTCTGAGAGGAGCCTAACATTCCAGATTTTTCTTTTTTTATTTGAGGATATTTTCTCACATTTTGATACCAAAAAAAAATCAGTATGCGTTTTGTTGAAAAAAAAACCAAAACACTTCAGTGTGGACATATTTTAAACTGCTAATGTCTCATTATTTGTTATCATTTAATAAAACTTGATGCAAACACTACTCAGATGAGGACTGAGCTAATAATAAGCCAGTAAGTTTAACTACTTAGGTACTGTGAAACAACTCTTAGGAGATGAAAGGTGTTTTTTTAACCGGATTCCTAAAACATGATTTAATAATCATGCTTTAATAAAAGCAAAACAATTCTTAATGTCTTTACTTTCCCCTCACGTTCTACTAAATATTAGACATACTGCTTTGTATAATGTATATAATGCTCTATTGAGTATAGAAATAGATGTTTAGACCCAATGCCAGAAAGATAAAGCAGTGAGTACAAACCTCCCTCCAAGGTGTGTGCAGTGGTCCAATCCGATGAAACATTTCCAGCACTGTTGATGCTAACAACTCTCAGCTGATAAACTGAAAATGCCTGAAGACCCTCTATGATGGTACTATTTTCAGGGGCGGACAATGAACTCCTCTTGGCTGGCTTTGGTTGTGGGACGACACTTGGATCCAGCCAACCAGAGCTGAAGAAAACTCTCCTCTCAGAGTTAAAACTTGACACTTGGTTCATTTCCAAAGGCCCACGGAGATACAACTCATACTTTGTAATAACACCTGTGGCAAAAAGTAAAAGTCAAATAAAAGCAAAAGAAAACATGTTAACAGCAAGGATTCTTTCTCAAATATCCATCACAACTTGGAGACTGAATTTCAAGCTACTTTTACCAGGAGAGAGATTGAGGTTCACCTCAAGCAGCTGTCTAGAGCAGACTTATAATGAATTGACAAAATATATAAACTTAAGTGACTTGAGATACGCAGGTATTTGAAAGATAGCTGATGCTTTGTGACATAAAATGTATAAAAAGAGATAACAATATTTTAACAAACCAGTTTGTTACTTTAAATAAGTAGAAATGACTTTATATTCAGACGTTTACATGTGTTTTCTTGTCTTTGGTAGAATTTCCTACTAAACTGCTTAATAAATAATATAAATGGAACTAATTCTTATTCATATAAAGTCAGGCTATTTTATTGGTTTGTCTAAAAAAAAAAGGGGCTGACTAACTTTGTCACGCATTATAAAAATCCAGATTTGTTAGATAGCTTTAATAATTACTATATCTTAATCATTTTTTTAATTTTTACTTTTTAGCATTTTCTACACTAATGTCATTCGATAACCAATCTGGATTCTCCTTAAATAATGATTTATCAGTTAAGAAGAAGCATAAAAAAAGCCTCTTACATGTATTTTTTCCAAGTACTGTCCAGCTTATTATATCTGATTGAACTTCATTTTCTTTCAAAATATAGTAGTTGTCTATGTCAAGTTATATCCCATCATTTAAAGACATAAAACCAAAGCAAACCTCCTCCATAACGTTACTTAAATAAAATAGACACATTTTTCCTCCATCAACACCATCTTAACAATTCAACATTAAAGGTGCACATTAAGACTGAGTTTATCTTAGAAAAATAATTACAGGGAGGAAGACATGCTTAAACCAATACTGGAAAAACACAGAAAACAAAACGAAACATCTAATGCGAGTTCACAGCAGTTTGGGGGGAGATTGATCAATAACAGCAAAATGATGAGAAATGAAAACTGGGAAAAACTCAGATTGTACAGCTATGTTTGCCTCAGAGCCTTAGAGCCATTACAAAGCTCTCTGGATTTACCAAAGGCACTTCCACTTCAGTGTGTATGTATAGAGTTTGTGTGAGTTTGTGTTTTTGTGAATTGTTATGTCATTCCTGTTCAGCTTGAGCAAGCAGAGGTAAACAGCTCGCCTATTGGGTACGCTTGTTTGTCAAAAATATGTTTTTACTGCAGGTTGTGTTTATTTACATCGTTTATATTGACATAACTCTGTATGCGTTTCGTAAATATTATGCTGTAATACATCAAAAACTCAATTAATGAATATGTGTTTTTGAATTAAATGTATATTGTGTGTGTGTATGTTTACCATTGGGCTGACTAGGGGGCTCCCAAAAAGCATGCAGCGTATGAGGTCCTGTAGCATTGATTCTGGGAGCAGACTGGTTTTGTGGGGGTGCAGCAGCTGTGAGAATAGACAATGGTGGGCCAGAGGTGCAACCGCCAGAAGAGCATGCCTGTAAATTAAGACAACTTGTGATTTTAATTAAAGAAGGTTCACATATTTTAAAAAAACAAAACAATGTAAAATACTAAGCTGTTTTTAACTGGTTCCTTGGCACACCTACCTTCAGTGTTACAGAGTACTGCGTAAAGGACTTTAAACCGCTAGCCACAGCCTCTGTAGATAAACCTGTGTAGTGAATAACTGGCTCTGCTTCATTAGATGACCCCACTGAGGATAAAACAAACCTAAAAAAGGCAATTAAAAGAAAAAATGAACAACACTGTCACTCACTGCACTATGTTACAGTAATTTATAGACATACACAAGTATAGTACAGTAGGGGCCAAATGGGGTATAAAAACAATATTCTAAACATGTAAACATGTGGACAATAACTTTAAAATATAAGCCCACATTTGGTGAACATATTTCGACAGGAACATTTTCATCATTTCCTACATCTTGCGGTTTTGTACACATGATTGATTTAGGGCTAATTATTATTATATTATTAATACATGGGGTTAAATTATTCATATTTCTCTTTGCCAAAGTTTGACAAGGTTCCTAAAACATGTAATCCACAAGATTGAAACTACCGTACTTAAAAAACAGTGCGTAAAATTAACTGTAAAAGCGGCGCCAATGTAGATTTCTTACACACTGTCCCTTTTAATACCTAACTCAATCTTTAAATTTAGATTTTAAACATAGCAGATTGAATTAGTTATTGTGACAATATATACTTTAGACCAGGGTCTCCTAACCCTGGTCCTCAGAGCCCACTGTCCTACATGTTTTAGGTGCTTCCCTGCCTCCACACACCTGACCTGAATAAAAAGGTAGTTAACAGGCTTTTGCTGCATATGATTGCTGTTGACAAGGAAATGCAATAATTTGAGTCAGGTGTGCTTGAGTAGACAAATCTAAAACATGAAAGGGCAGTGGGCCCTGAAGACTGGGGTTAAGAAACCCTGCTTTACAGTAACTTCAGCTAAAATTTCCACCCAGGTTTTTAAAGCATTATATCTATTTTTGGATATTAAAAAAACCAAAACTGCCCATTCATATTGCAATTGCTGAAATCTATACTTTCTAAGCATTCATGCTTGGCATCTTGCAGAAATTGTTAACCACACCCTCATTTATCACAAGTATTGCAAGTATGTACGCAAGTAAAATAGTAATATGCAAGCAAAATCTGTAACCCAAATTTGCTTTTTACTACTCTGCAATGTGTGTCGGTTTCTCTGTTTAAACTGGACCGGCTCCATCTAGTATGTAGCTGTGAGAGCGAATCATAATGAGGAAATCACCAACTGTCCTCTGATGTATAAAAACTGGCACAAAAACCTAAACCTTCTGTGTTCAATTGAGGGTAGAACTTCCCACCTGATATGAACAATGAATCACAATAAAACACTGAACATGAAACATGTCAAATTAAATTGTTAGATATTTTACAATGAAATGTTGATCGGTGATTTTCTGCATCAAGATCTTCAAGATAAGATCTCTTACTATGCAGCTGGTTTTGATTTTATTTTTATTGGCCATTACTAACTTGCTAGCTTGCTTTTTCTAATACATATTCCTTACCTTTGGACTGGACCTTTATCATTTCTCGGTATGCTCCAGTTAAAGCTTGCACTGTATGGACCTGGTCGTCCAAGGAGGTTTAAGACAAGCTGCTCTGCAGAAGGAGGTGCTCCTAAAGTCTGGTAGGAGGCTGATGCACTTATTGTCTCACCAGCCACATTTGCTGTTATGAGCCAGTAGGAGTAGTTGGTAAATGGAAACAAATTACCATCTTCAAAGGATTCCAGTTCTCAAAAAAAAGAATATAAAATTATGTCAGAAAATATGAAGACAAGAATATTCATGCCATATAACTAAAATTAAGGAGAATAAAACCTTGAGTGATACATACTAAATGGAAAATGACTTTGAATGGTATGAACTGAGAGTCCATCCCTCATGAGAGTGTAGTTGAGTCTGTGTGAATTTGGGGAGTCAGGTGGATGCCACGAGAGATAGATTGAGGAGTAACTAGGAGCCAGACCAAGTGGTGCAGGCTGCTGGGAAGGGGCTGCACAGAGAAACCAAAACAATGTTGGAATCAGAGAAATATAAAAATATATTAATTTCAAAAGCAGCTAAACTGCATCAGTCAAATCAAAACGGATTGACCTGACCTTTGCTGCATCCGAAGGGGTTCTCTGGATCAAATGAAATGGCTCCAGGCTGGCATGAATCACATTTATCTCCAGTTACCAACAGCTTACATGTACACACACCTGTGTCTGGATCACATGAACTATTGAGACTGCCGTATGGGTCACAAGCACAAGGCTGACATCTGTTGAAAAACAGAAGTGGAAGAAGAGTTATGATAATGTATTTCCCATTCAGTACAGAATCAGTAAACTTTAAGGGTTCATAGTGTTCTGTGAAGGACAACAAAGTTCTTTCTGTCTCAGAACTTCTCTAATGTTTATGAGGTTAATAATTTCTAAATTACCCCAAAAAACCCCAAAACCATAAAACCTGTTTATGGTCACACCTGAACGCTTACATTAGACTTTCTTGTTCCCCTCCCCACAATAAAACATTCCACAATCACATCTTTAGAAAAAGTGGTGTGCCTTTTCCCAATCTCAAATGCCCTCACTATTGCACAACAGGATTAATATAATATATAAATTCGACAAAACAACTTATCTAATTCAGACTAGAGTCCAGATTAGCTTTTATACCTGCCACCAGAAAAGTAGACAATCTTGGGAAGCAATTCCAATCATCTTAAAGCAGACCAAAAAGTTTTGATGTTAGAGATATCCTAACCACTTTTAGAATTAAGAACTTAGATGTAGAGTTTGTTACAACCTGTCCCCTACTTCTATTGTTACAGGGTTTATACAGGAGTGAGTAACTGTAATTTAATGATTTTTAATGCTTTTTGAATTAATGCCATCAACAAGTACCCATGATTCTCACATAAACATATCCATGTCCCGAAATCCTCGTTTTCCAGCCACCTTTGTTGAAATTTGTATTTTCCCATACCCTAGCTTTTTCTCCGCCTGTAGCTTCTTTTCTGAAGATACGGTTTTATATATGTTTGGAACTGGAAGCAGTTCCGCACAAACACGTGGAATCAGTTATATCTGATATAATATCTGACAAAATTGTTTATATAAACTTTTTTTTAATAAAGCATTTTAAATGCAACTTTAAAAATTTTATGAATTTTAATGCCAATTAAGGCCTTAATTTAAAAAATAATAATTTAATGACTTTTAATGATTTTTAACGACCTGTGGAAACCCTGTGTTATTCTAACACACATTTCCATGAGGCTGTAGTACATGAGTTCAAAGGAACAATAGTATGAGGCATTTTCTTGCCATACTAAATGTAATCAGAAAGAGAAGGAGAAACTATCATACAGACTCGACAAACATTGAGAGATCTTTTTGTAGATGACAAAAACTCAAAATTCAGTGTCTCTGAAAAATACATTATGAAGTTTTTTTTTTGTGGCTTGGAGCTGAAAGGTAATAATCTAAGAAAATTCCAAATCTGATTTAAAATCTTTAATAACACTTCTCATCATGGGTATATTTACAGGTAGATCACGGTTCTAAATCATCTCTCCAAATGTTGCAGAATAAACATGAAATAGAATTGAATTTAAAAAAGAAACTTTTTAAATGTTTAAAGAGGACTTGAGATTGAGTGTGTGTCTACTGTATGTGTGCTTCACAGTGAGAAGTGCTGGGTCATCTCCTTAACACTGTGAGGGGAAATCCTAACCACCATCCATCTCGCCTCATAGCTGTGATATTAACTTCATACCCATCAGAGTTGCCAAAGAGTGTCCATTTGTGAGGCTGCATGTATTTTTCTGACGGTGTCTGTGTCTAGGTCACTGGTTTGGTGTTACCCCCACAGGGGCAGGACAGTAGGTTAGTATACGGCCACCCACCTTACACCTTTACAAACACACAAAAACGTGTGGTGCATTCTGTGTGCTGGAGAACGTTTAGCACACACTCAAACACACCAGTCTGACACGGTAAGAACCAGGCTACTGTCACCTACTCACAGACATTATTGATGTGTGTTTTTATTCTGCTGCATATTATACTCACATGTTATAAGTCTCTCTCCCTCTCTCTCTCACACACAAACACCAGTACACCTTTTTTATTGCAGTGTGAAAAGCCAGAGTCTCTTAAAGAGGCGCAAATTTGTCCTGTCAACTGGTGCACCAACAAGCATACACTCTCTGATACAGAAAATGCCACAGTGACTCGACCTTCACTCCCTTTTCCAAGGAGAAACACCAACATTTCACCGAGTCTTACCTCCATCAATGAGCCTAAAAATTTATTGTTTGTGCTATTTTAATGCCATTACAGAGAATCCAATAAGGCCGATTTTATAACGAAGTTTGGAGTTAACAATGATGAGATCAAACTTCAAAATAATCTTTATACTTATACTTTATTACAAATAGAGCCTATCTTATTTATACCTCTTGGAATAGTAGTACATCATTATAGTGAAGTGGAAAGAAAAAGGATAAAAGGCTTGTTCAACAAATACAATTTTAAAGTCTACAGTACATTCACAATCAGTCCCCTTAACTCTGATATCCCAATAAAATGCAGTGCAATCAGTTACATCAGAACTAACTCAATTAGTATAAATAGTCCACATGTTTATAATTTAATCTCAGCATAAATAAAGCTCTTCTGTAAAGGTTAAGAAGATTTTGGTAAGGATAAGTGGTAAAAAATACATAGTAATACATAAATCAAAGAACATAGGAGACAGGTCAGGGATAAAACTGGAGAGAAGTTTAAAATACAGGTAGGCTATTGAACAATATTCCAAGCTTATTTCATCTAATAGAGCTCTTTTCAATCGATGTTTAAGCAAAATCCTGCTGTGCATTGGTTCTGTGTCAATCCCCTTTATCAAACCGAGCTCATTTCAAAATATGCTATATAAGATGACTGTTTAATAGTCTATAATGTAATTGATGACATAAATAGTACTTAAAATAATTGTACATGGCTAAACATCATGTGGAATGGAAACAAGTGTTTTTTTTTTTTGTTTTTTGATGTTTTGACAGTTAATTGATGATAAATTGACAAGTAGGAAAGGGGCAGGACATTATAAGATGTATCTTCTACCTGCTCCTTTTCGAACAGAAAATATAAAATTTGCATGTCACATGGGCAAAATAATTTGTTTTATATTTTCATCCTTAAGTTTGTTTCATTCAAATTTTTTTTTCTTTCTTGATTGTTTTTATTGTGTGTTCGAAATAAATAAACAAATAAATAAATAAACAAATAAATAAATAAAATAAATAAATGAAATAAACATTTCAGGATTCAGAAATCAAATTCAGTGTTTGGGAACTTCTAAGATTTAAAGGTATAGAGGACGTTCTTTTTCCAGGTGGATTATGAAAATAAGTGGTCCTCCTAATCATTCTGCTGATATGTTTACACAAGGCTGTCCCCATTTCCACTTACGGTGGTGAGTCTGATATAGTGGTAAAAGTGCAAATCTTTTGGCTTGTATGAGTGATGCAAACAGCAACTTTTAAACAGAGTGTACATGAGGAGAAGTGAGCCCGACCATGCTCTCACATGTTAATAGGCATTCCCTCTCGAGAGGGGGTTCGCATGTGCATTTCTTTTTTAAGTGGAGAGGGCGGGTACGTCAAAATCCTCCACTATACCTTTAAGGAACAAGTTACTAAAATATTGACCAGTTTATTTTTATTCATATTATGTACAATTTCAAAGTAGAGATAGTTAACTAAGGATTCATTAAAGTATGAAAACAAAACTATCATAATTATGAAATTATTGAAAACCAATTGTTCTAGGGTTTGCTCCATTAAACTATTTTTTTAAGAAAATTTTTTTTTCTATCTTAAAAATAGTGAGCAATACATAAATGCGTGTTTTAATCTCATTCCTTTTCCATCCTCTTCACAGATGAAAGATCTCAGACACAGCCTGATGTCACCTCTAATGAAGCCACACCAGAAACCAAAGCTATCAGACAAGGTCAGCTAAAACACGCATCAATATACCAATGTACACACACAGAGTGGACAACTGGTCAAACAGTTTGTGGTCAATCCATCTACTATGAAACCTTGTAGAGTGTGTGTATGGACAAGTTTAATACTGTGTCCTTTTAATACTGTGTCCAAAATGAATGGTTATTTGTGGATGAGCATTTTAAGCTCTGTGAGCATGCAAGATGGCCTGCAGGTAGCAACATGAGAAGTAAAGGTCAAAGCAGTTCTTAACTGGTGTAAGTCATCTGTCTGCTCACTGTTCTACAATTTTTTTTTTTTCTCCAGAGATTGTACCTTGAGAACTGCATTCTATAAATAGATATTTGAATTAATAACTTTTGTTTTAATGCAGCATAAAAATCAGCATTACAGTTAATTTAAGATGTATGGATGACTATATATTATATGAATGACTGAATATTTGCATGGTTTCTTAACAACATAAGAGAGATTTTGTGTAGCCTACCTTCCCAGACCAGGGTTAAATCCAAAGAAGTTCTCACGACATTGGTCACAGCGTCTTCCTCCCACTGAGGGATGAGCACAGACACACTGTCCATTCTGGCTTTCACAACTAAGTTGCATTGCTCCCATAGGATGGCAGTCACACTCCAAACACATGCTATGATCTGGGCTGAGGTAGAAGCCTGTGTAAAAATATGTTTAAAAGTAATTAAATTGATCTTGGAATCAAACATGCCACGCAGTATTTTGAAGAAACACATAACAAAAATGAACAGCTTTATTACTTTAAACAGTGTGGCTTACATTAATACAAGGAAAAAGTATTTCAGTGCAGCTAAATACAGTTTAAAGCAACCATTTATGGACCAGCTCTACACCCTCTGCAGGGTGCTCTAGGGTTTATGGGAGTTTGCCCAACCAATCAAAGTGTGTTTTGATTACTTGGAAAAGGCATTTGACTGTGTGCAACATGGTGACCTGTGGGAGGCGCTCCAGGAGTACAGAGTCAGGGATCCTTTTACTAGGGGTCACAGTCACTGTACAAACAGAGCAGGAGGTTCGTCTGTCCTCTGTCACCTGTCCAGTTAATAAGGGGATCTGGTTTGAGGACCAGTGGATTTCATTCCTACTTTTTGAAGTTCAAGTGACCTGGCTCCCTACAGACATATCCTATAGTGTGCATGGTGGTGGTTTGCAGCTGAGTGTGAAGCCCCTGGGATAACGATCAGCTCCTCTAAGTGTGAGGCCATGGTATTTTGCATGAAAAAATCTGGCTTGTCCTCTTTAGGTTGGAGGAGTTCAATTGTCTATAGAGGTATCCGGTTGGAAAGTGAGGAGAAAAGGGAGAGAAAGATCAATAGAGGGATAAATGGTACCGGAGCTGGTATCATGCAGACACAGACAGGTCTGTTGTGGTGAATAGAGCCTTAAACCAAATGGCCTCACTTCCTACCCTCAACTACTGTAAAAAAAGTCTAGATTATGACCAAAAGTACAAGATCCCAAACACAAGCGGTTGAAATGAGTTTTCTCTGCAGGGTAGCTTGGTACTCCCTCAGAGAGGTGCTCTGTGATGCAGAACAGGCATGGTCTGGAGCTGCTTCTCCTCCACATTGAGAGGATTCAGCTAAAGGGTTTGGCTATCTGTTTCAGATGCCACCCAGATGCCTTTCTCAGAGTCCAAAAACATTTGTCCGAGTAAGATGTAGGAATGTGAACTGTTTCGTGTCATAATGTCAAATAACTTGATAGGTTGGCTAATTCGAATATGCAGTACAAATCTTTTATTTAGTCCCAGAAAGGAAAGGTACTAAAACAAAATGGCTACATTTTAAAAATTGAAAAACAGAACTGAATAGCGGCAGAAGAACATCCTGGTGACATGAGCTTTTAGGACTTTGTGCATTTAAAACAACATTTCTCTGGTTCTTGTGTACTGATCAAATTAGATCATCAGTGTTAGCAGAATATAAAATAAAACAAATCTTTTTAAATAAAATATATTCTATGAGGTACAACGTTTATTGAAGTGATAATTATTTGTTTTTTGTTGTTTTGCCCTTTGTTCTCAGATCCACCATTACAAGTATCTTGATGCTTTATCACATAAGACGATTCAGGATAACAACTAGGTAAAATAAAGACCATTTTTGTTTCAACTGAGCAACAAGAAGAAGAAAATTGAAAGAGAGACTAAAAAATATGAAAAAATTATAAGTAACCTGAACTTTCCAAAACCCAAAGTCTGGAATTATTTATATTCTATTTTTCACACAAAAATATAAAAACAATTTTAATTTCCTTTTTAATCTTGTTGATAATGTATTCATTTTTTCAACCCACCAGGTCGGCAGCTGCTGCAGTCCTTTCCTTGTCGCAGTGGGATACAAACACATTGCCCTGTGTTGCTGTCACATGTTGACCCTGTCACTGTTCCCCTGGGGTCACAGATACATGGCACACAGCCCTGTGAAAAACCTGAAAAAGATAGAAACAAGGTTTTTATGTGACAAAGTATCAAACTATAACAATAAAAGTGAAGCTTCTAAACTTAGTTAAAAGGAAAAGGCCTAACATGTTGCAGAGAATCCAGTTTTCAGTTTTGACTTTTCTTACTCTCATGGTCCAAACTACTATTATAGTAGTTTGGAATACAGCTGGTACAGTGGGCTCCCTCGACTCCTTCCTTGCAGGGGCATTGTCCTGTCTTCTTACTGCACACACCCTCTGACAAAGTTCCACTGATGTCACATAGACACGGCAGGCAGCCCAGGCTGTTGCGATGCTCAAGGGTGTGGTAACCACGACGACATGAATCACAATGATGGCCTTCTACATATTCCTAATAAAAAAAACAAAAATCAATGATGGGGACAGAAAGTTAGGGAGCAGGTAATACATATCATAAATATGGATGATATAAGGGAAAATAAATTAACTGCAGCATTGACATTATCAAGCAAATACACTTAATCTCATAATAAAAAAAAATGCATTTAATGCAATTTAATAGCTTGTCCTCTATTTACTCTTATTTATTGTCTGCAGTTCTTGTCACTGCGTTAAACTTTTATTATACTTAGACTGATTAATTATTAACCGGAGTATAGAAAGTCTAAAACATGCCTTTAGCTGACAGAGTATCAAATTAAGGGCAGTAATTACACCAAAAATGTAAAAAAATATATAAATATTTTACATTTAATGATTAAAAAAATCTATATTTTTGTCTGTTAATATGTTCTAACCAGAACTTCTCAAGTGGAAAAGTTTTAGTTTCACCTGGTTTAATTTTTTAAAAGTCTCCTTTAATGAACCTCTGGCTATCAGAGGTTCATTAAACTTCTGTTTAATGAACCTCTGATATTTTTTTTTATCAAAAAAAATTATCAACAGATTAATCTATTTGCAAAATAATTTTTTGTTGCAGCCATTAAACATACCAATATATTTATCTTTTTCTGGACAATCTAACTTTACAGGTAATGAGAACAAAAAAATAAAGTTTCTCGGAAATTTTGGATTCTGAAAAAAAAAGGGATTATGATAAGGAACTGTCACATTATGGTATACACAATGATGGAGAAGGCCGCTGACTTGAGAGTTGTCTAACAGTCAACCAGACCAAGAATCTGACCGTTTACATACTGTTCTTTCACAGGATATCAATAGAAATGTGAATGGAAGAAAAAATTTAATGTAAATTGTTGGAAAAATAACAGGGAAAGTACAGCCTTGTGAGTGTAACAAATCCCAATATGTCACACTGAATTAAAGAAGTAACTTAAGCCGGACATACACTGTATGAGTTTTTGCCCTTTTCATGTGAGAATGTTTTGGCTCGGGTTGAGTTTCAGCCTCATTGTACGTCCTGCGATGTGTAGTATACAGGGGTTAGGAGGGGAAATTGGCCTCTCATGACCACCATCCAATCAAGAATCGTACAGTGGGGAGAAAATTAAAGATGTTGGAAATTCACCCGATCCTCCTGAGGTGTTTGTGGGCAAATTCTGCAGAGCTACAGTATTAGCCATTTAAAATTTCCACACTTTCGTTAAAGGGCCCTTGGCTGGTCCCCTACAATTCATTTTTAAACATCAGTCTTTGTACTGAAATATTCTTTCTGTCATTATAGGTGGACATTAGGATCTAAAGAGAAGCATCAACTCCTGGTCAGACCCTGTAAGTCAGTGAAAGGTTGGAGTCAGAGTAAAATAATATGATCGGTTCATGGAGGGGATTTTGCTGGGAGTTGCAGGGCAGTGGGCTGCCATTTGGCTGGCATTTGACCCGGGAGGGGCCATTTTGAATGGCTGCTAGTGTATGAGCTTATATGAGCCAATTTACCAGAACTCTGGGCACTGTGCTTCTGTAAACAAGGGAATTTTTCTCCTTCTTCTTCGGGATTGACAATTCCGACCACATGAAAGGTGGGTTTTGGCCATTCAGTGTGAGCAGTTGGATCGCATCAGTGCGTTGGACTGCACTGTGTAAGAACATAGATAGTGAGCTCTGAACTTTTAAACCCTGCGGTTTCATCGTACAATTTGAGCCGTAGCTGAGTACAACAATTAAAAATATCGTACAGTGTATGCCCGGCCTTATACAAAAGAACCCCAATGCATCTAGTGCTCGGTAAATTGACATGTTTCTGCAGGTTAAAATTACTGTTAGGAATCCTCCTTTATTATTTCTTGTGAAAATCATATTTCACAAGGTGCATTTCTTTGTATTTTGACTGTGGGACATAACCATCAATATTACAAGGAGAATAAATAGTTGAAGCATATCATTCTGAATTGAAACGATCTATCAGTATTAGTTTTCCATTTAAAACCAAAATGTTTTGCTGCAATGAAACACTTAAAATGAAATTGTAATTTTTTACTATACGTACCTTACATACACACTGGCCTGTGTATGGATCACAGTTTGTCCCAGGTACTGTCCCATCAAGTGAGCAGTTGCAGGGGGCACAGGATCCCTCTATTGTTAAACCATACAATCCCCTACCGCATAAGTCACATTGACGGCCTCCCACCCCAGGCTTGCACTCACACTGCCCCCCATTGGGCTCACAAAATGGACTGAGGGAACCCAAAGGGTCACAGTCACATGGGATGCAGCCATCTGGGTGGGAAAGGTTCCAATATCCAAACTCACAGCGGTCACATGACAGACCTGGATAAAAAGCAAAAATTAGCACATTTTTAGAAGGAATAAAAATAACAGCTATTGAATGCCCCCTCTTTGAGCAGACCAGTATGTGTGTGTTTGTGTGTGTTTCAGAGAGCAAGAGAAATAGTGGGTGAGTGAATAAAACTGCCATCATTAGGGCCAGGCCCTCTGCTCATGATGGATCACTTACCTCAGGCCAAACACTTAATTTTATTGAGCAATAAATAAATAAATAAATGAAGTGCCCGTACAAGGAGAGAATTAAGAAAAAGAGGGAATAGTGAGATGTAAGACTAAAATATATATATATATATATATATATATATATATATATATATATATATATATATATATATATATATATATATATATATATATATATATATATATAAGATATGTCTATAGTCAAGCTAAATCATACCTTAAATTCCAAACATTTCATCACATTTAAGGGCAAGTTTAGAACCATGCAAGAAAAAAATGTTTCAAGGTAAATTTTTACTTTCATTGGTATGTGTTTAATTTATAAAAAAAATAACTCTCAACATTCTTCTCATATTTGTATCTAATAATCAGAAAGCAGTAAAAAGCAATGTTATGCAAAAAAGCCTTAACACTAGTTAAATTATGATATGCAGCGTGGGTGTGTGCAAGGCTTATTTGAATATACCATACGTATTCTATGACAGGCAATCTGTCCCTAAATGGATGCCTGGGGCAATGCAGTCACCACAGTCATTTATGAGGGAGCATGTGTTCATATGTGGGTGGCTAAGAATGTGTGGGTGCACACAGAGATTAATGAAAACATACTACTATATTTGTGTTAGGGCAGGTGTTTGTGTCCAACACTTGTACTGCACCTGACCCACCCACTTTAATGGAGTTGTAGATACTGGTATCTTTTTTTTCCATGGGTCATTTTTAATAACTATTCAATGACGATATATGTCTGTGTTTGGAGAAATCTATACACACAGCTTAGTTTATATGTGGTAAATATCTAGACTGATGCTTAAACACCCAATCCCACTTTAAAAGATTAGAAATATAATTTCTAATCTTTGTTTGTGTATAACAAAGTTGGTACAAAGTTTGTGTATAACTTTAAAAAGTTATACACAACTTGTTCCATTTTAGGAACAGGATTTCTTATTAAAAACAAAATACAAAACAAAAGTTCTGACGTAATAGCTTACTGTAAAAGACGGAGGGTAAATAAAAGAAACAGTTAAAATGTAAAAAAAAAATGTGTGTTAAATGAAGTTATATAAAAATAAAACAGCGTATTTTGTCTAAAGTTGCCCCAGTAAACGTGTGTGTGTTTGCATATGTGTTTTCAGTAACTTGGCCATGCTTTTTATCAGGAGCCAGCTGGTTAACAGGCTCATGCATCACCATTTCAAACACTATTATGAACACACTGCACTCTGGCACCTTGTTATGAGTGTACACAGTTTTCAGTATGTGTGTATCGAAGTTTATGCGCACACATTTCAATCCTATCCTTCTGAAGCGTGCCTGCCATTGCTCTACACAAAGTATCAGCTTGGCGGTAATAAATTGCCATAATCAAATTTCATTTCTGAAAAATACCTGTGGGAGCACCCAAACAAACAAGGAAAGAAAAAAAAAGGGAGCTGTAAGAAGAAGTGTGAAGAAATACAAGGAGCTGCAGCAGTTTGTTTTAATCAACTTGGCACTGAATTAGAGAATTAAATACCAAGTAAGCCCTTGATGGCATATTTGTGCACATACATGTGCATGTACAAACACAAACATTTTTATGTTCAAACACTTGAACATGCAACACAGAGTAAGAGAAAAATAAATAAACTCCAACACACCCATCTCTTACAAAAACACACCAACAATGCATGTGCACAGACTCACACGCACAACAGGGGCCCTTGATAGCGAGGCTTAGCAATAAGCATGATGCGGTGAGTTGAAAACCGATGGCCAATTTTGCATTTCATATGAGCCTGGTCTTCAAAGACACACAGGGGATAGAGTGAAACCATTTATCAAGAAGAGAGGCACAACGGCTGAAAGCAGCGCTAGTAGAAAAGCCTGTTTATTTTTGGCTACCTAAACACTTAGGGGTGTGAGTGTTCATCAGTGTCTATGGATATGCATACTTGTTTTTTATAATGAGTATCTAGTGTATATTTTTTTGTATTTGAGCAGGTCAGTAAAAACCCATATGTATCAATTAAGGGAAAACTTGTTGGACAACTAAGGAAAGTAATAGAGAAATTTACTATTGTTTTGAGCACACCAGTAAAACTCATTGGCACTAAAAGATGTTACTGCTCAAGTTTACATAGGAGATTCAGTGATAAGATAGTTGGCATGTTGTCATTACAAACGCAGTTAATATGAATCTGAACTAAATATTAATTGTATGCACTCAAAGTAGTTATAACTGAAGTGGAAAAAAAAAATTCACTGCATAGATATTTTAATCACAAATTACATCCATGCCTGTCTTGGTGGGAAACAGAAGACACATTTCTGTGGTAAACACTCAAGATGGTTTAGTGTTAGATGGGGGCCTAGTGGTTAGAGAAGTGTGCTTGTGCTCTGAGAAGGTTGCAAGTACCCGGTTCGACAGCCTGCACTCTGGGCTCCTGAGCAAGACTCTTAACCCCACACTGGTCCCCAGGCGCTGCATACTGTAAAGGGCTGGTTATACTCCCCGCAGCCGCAGTCAGCTTGACGCAGACATTTTTTATTTATGCTCAATTTTGAGCGTGGTCTGCCCTATATGCTTTGGGTCTAGATACAGTCGAGGCTGTGAGGAAGTGGGGGCACGTTTATCCAACAACAGAGGGACATGACGGCGAAAAAGAATGGAGATCCAGGTGGAAAAAGGGTCCCAGCGGTCTCGTGCACCTCGCTCTTCTAGGTGGTAAAACTTCCCGAGTGGTTTTCCACAATTGCGGTAATAAAAACAAACGAAGCCAGGCCTCCTGTCTGCGGCAATGTCTGCAGTCACCTACAATTTGGGAGAGGTGCAGCAGAGTGTCTGCGGAGGGGGCGGGGACATCTTTTTGTTCACTGCGACACCTACGGAGACGACCTAGTTTCGAAGTATAAATCAGCCTTATTGGCAGCTCGCTGCTCCCAAAGGGGATGGGTTAACTGCAGAGAGTTCATTTCCCATTGTGGGACAATAAAGGGATTTACATACACAACATGAAAGCAGCCTGACTAAAGATGGAGGCGCTTAGGCTTGGTTGTCCTTGCGGACTCAGCTGATAGGTACTGGTTGACAGAGGGCTGCAGGTAAGAATGAAAACTTGTGCACTGAGAGAATTCAGAGACTGTGAGAAAGCTTTGTTTTGCCATTTCTACATAATAAATAGAATTTAAAAAATAAGTGTTTTAAATTACTTAAAACACTGGCATGTTTTTTTTCTAACAGCCTAAAGAAGTATAATGGGTTGTTGTGTTAAACTAATTACAATATACTGTAATGTTTAAGCTTGGCTTGTTCATTAGTACATTTAAGCAAACATAACTAGCTATCCATGATTAGCGCTTCACCTTAAGTAACTAAAGGTATCGTCTTCTCCAGCATCATACCAAATCTGTTTTGAAACAATTTTAGCGATAACATGATCAGTTGCTTCTGAGGGTCCCAAAGACAAAATGCAAGCTCAGAGGGGACTGTGCTTTTTCTGTGGCAGCTCCTAAGCTATGGAATGATCTGCCTTTGAGCATAAGACAGGCCTCTTCTCTTGCTATTTTTAAGTCCCTTGTTAAGACTCATCTTTTTTCCTTGGCTTTTGGCACAATTTGAGAGGTTTCACTTTGTTTTATTCTGTATGTATACTAATATGTATTTTATTCTCTATCTTTTCTATTTTTATAATTGCATTGTATTTTATGATTGTGTACAGCACTTTGGTCCTGTCCGGTGTATAAAGTGCTTCATAAATAAAGCTGGTATGGTATTGTACGGTAACATTCTTAACAAGAAGTTATCAGTTCAGTTTTGTCAAGATCTTGGGTCAACCTGCTTCTGGGACTAGATATTTTTTGTTTGTGTTTTTCCTCTCCTTGTTAACAAGTGTAGATACAGAATTGACACCATTGCTAAAAAAAAAAAAAAAACAGTATTGTGATTCCCTTTTGATGTGCTGTATAGTTTTTACATTTGTTAGTTTATTTTCTCTGTGTTCCAAACTGCTTCTAACATTGTTGTTAAAAAGTAACTTTGTTATGCTTGTTGATCAGTGCTGCTGTAGAAAAAAATATTCCCAACTCTCCATTCCAAAGTCCGGATATGAGCCAATTCCAACTCTTGTACATATATACTCAACAAACCAAAGCATTTCTGTAAGCATTCAGGGTAGTATCTGAAACTGCATTGGTATAATATCAAGAAAAATTTATATTTTCCCCAATTTTATAATTTAATTTTCATTAATCTTGACTCAGGTTCCTAAAATGACTTACTGATTTTCCAAATATTTACCTGTGACATGGGGTTTACAGTGGCACTGCCCTGTGTCCTGGTTGCAGATGGAAACTTCTACTGTTGAGGGGCTCATGGTTCCTTGGTCACTACAGTTACAGGATGTGCAGCCATTTGGATTTGTAGCATCGAGACCATACCAACCAGGCAAACAATGAGTGCATTGACGGCCTGTTACTGCAACCTTGCAGTGACACTGTCCTCCAACCTTTGTATGACACAGACAGCGAGAGATGAAGAGATACAAAGGAAATATAAGGTATACAAATCAACAACTTTCTGAGAATTGAATTTAAAGGGCAGCATGTATGTACCTGGGCACACTCTGCGGTACCTTGGACAGTTCCAGCAGGGTTACAGTTGCAGGGCTGACACACATGAGCTGAGGTTGGATCAAATTCCTGCATCCTGAAGAATCCACTTACACACTGCTCGCAGTTCTTTCCTTATGATGAGAGTGACAAAAGAGAAAAAGAAGGAGGAAAAAATGATATAAGTTTTTTTTTTTTTTTGTAAAATTATCAAAATAAAAGAACCTTTGCTTATATTCTATTCGGCATGTCCCGGTTTGAATCCAGGAATATTTAAATGATTAATATTGGAAGTATGAGATGAAACTTTACTCCAACATTTTTTCAGAGTGAAATGAGCAAAACAGGAAAGAGCTCTTGTAACCGAGTCAATGAGATGCGCAGTTATCAGCACAGAAGCACCAAGCTTATGAAGTCTCTTTCACTAAGAATTCTCAAATGCTGCACCCATGCTGTACACCAACAAAAATAACATCTCTCTTTAATAACGTCTCTCACCCCACACATGGAACTGTTGCTGAACTGGAGACAGACTGCTGCACCATAAATGCACAAAGGAGCGTTATCACAGATCCTTCCTGCCAGCAGCTGTAAGACTTTATAACTATCACTGCTCCTAACAAGCTAAAGAACTTTTTATACAAATCTTTTTGCATAGGTGATAGTCACTTTAAATAGCATGCTGCTGTCATTTTGTACATCTCTGCTGTTGCTATTTCTTATTACTGTAAAAATGTCCACAGTTGTAAATTTTGATTATTATTAATTTTTTAGGGACTGCACAAAACTTCTTTTTGCTCATTGTGTACAACATTTTTATTTGTATTGTAATATGTTTTTAACCTTTTTTTCCCACGTTATTCTGCTTTTTTTATGTATATACACTTTTACTGAGAAAGTAGTTGCCAAACAAGTTTGCACTTACACCATAATTAACTTTTTGAAGAGTGTCAGTCTGGCTTTAGAGCTCATCATAGCACTGAAACAGCTCTACTAATGATATTCTCATGGCGTCAGATAATGGACTTGTATCTGTGCTCGTCCTGTTGGATCTTAGTGCTGCATTTGATACAGTTGACCATAATATTCTTTTAGAAAGACTTGAATATTTTGTTGGAATTAAAGGAACAGCACTAGACTGGTTTAAATCTTATCTATCTGATCGAATTCAGTTTGTTCATGTTAATGATAGATGTTCAACACGCTCAAAGGTTACCTGTGGAGTACCACAGGGATCAGTGCTAGGACCAATTCTCTTTACTTTATACATGCTCCCAATTGGTAGAGTTATTAGACAGCATGGGATTAATTTCCACTGTTATGCTGATGATACCCAGCTTTATCTGTGTATAAATCCAGATGAAGCTAACCCATTACATAGATTACAGGCATGTCTTGAAGACATAAAAACCTGGATGACTCTTAACTTTCTGCTTCTGAATGCAGACAAAACAGAAGGTATAGTCTTTGGACCAGAGTCTCTGAAAAAGAAACTGATTAGCCAGTCACTTCATTTGGATGGGATTAAACTGATTTCAGATAATAAAGTAAAAAATCTTGGTGTTATTTTTGATCAGGACCTGTCATTTAAATCCCATATCAAAGAGGTTTCTAGAATTTCCTTCTTTCATCTGAGGAACATTGCAAAAATTAGAAATATCCTGTCCAGGGGTGATGCTGAGAAACTAGTCCATGCATTTGTGACTTCAAGGCTGGACTATTGTAATTCTTTACTATCAGGAAGTCCACAAACTGTAGTTAAAAGCCTTCAGCTGATCCAAAATGCTGCAGCCAGAGTTCTAATGAAAATTAAAAAGAGAGATCATATCTCACCTATCCTGGCTTCTCTTCATTGGCTTCCTGTTAAATCCTTAATAGAATTTAAAATTCTCCTCACATATAAAGCCTTAAATGGCCAAGCTCCATCTTATATCAGAGATCTGATTGTTCCTTATGTTCCTAACAGAGCACTTCGCTCTCAATCTGCAGGTTTACTAGTGGTTCCTAGAATTTCTAAAAGTAGAATGGGAGGCAGATCTTTTAGTTATCAGGCTCCTCTCCTGTGGAACCAACTACCAGTTTTAGTCCGTGAGGCAGACACCCTGTCTACTTTTAAGGATAGGCTTAAAACTTTCCTTTTTGATAAAGCTTACAGTTAGAGTGGCTTGGGTTATCCTGAGCTATCTCTATAGTTTTGCTGCTATAGGCTTAGACTTTTGGAGGACATAGGGACCCCCATTTCATCATTCTGCTTCATTCTCTCTCTGTTCTCCTATTCTGCAGAATCTGTTAGTTCAATCTCTAACCTTCTGCTCTCTCTGCTTTTCCTCATAGAAGCTTTGCCTCGTCTGTTCCTGTTTGGCTGTGACGTCATCCTGGAAAGAAACATCAGCTGTGCTGCTTCCATCAACACCCTTGTTTATAGATGTTGGAGATCGGCCTGTTTTCCAGTGTAGTCCTGTTTCTCTGACTGTGACTGGCTGGATGTGCTCTTTAATTCTCTGACATGGGAGCTGGCTCGGAGCTCATCTGCCTGGCTGTGTGTTTCCTGGACGGGGCCGCCTTTTACAGCTGCTTTTTGTATCTCTGCTTCTGTCTCCTTGAACCCCAGTCGGCCTTGGCAGATGGCTGCTCACACTGAGCCTGGTTCTGCTGGAGGTTTCTTCCCGTTAAAAGGGAGTTTTTCCTCTCCACTGTCGCTACAAGCATGCTTAGTGTGAGGGATTGTATTTGAGTCAATGAGTCAATGCAATCAACTGGTTTTCCTTAGATAGTAAACTTTGTATCAATTTGACTGTATGATCTGGTTGAACTGTAAAGTGCCTTGAGATGACATGTGTTGTGAATTTGGCGCTATATAAATAAACTGAATTGAATTGAATTGAAATTGAATTTTTAATGTCTATACTTGTGTTACTCTTTTACTATAATGCCTGTCGCTTTGCTGCTTTTACAACACAATTTCCCTATTGTGGGATAAAAGGATTTTCTATTCTATTTCCTTCTAGCTTCTTTAGTTAAAGCCTTAGGCTTTCAGGACCAATAGGCAATATTTTCCATCTGAATTGTCTGTAAGTATTGTCTGAATAATCTGCCAGTAAGGAAGAATGAAAGAAAAGGAAGCAGAATGCTTAGCATAGGGTCCTCCTGACATTCCCATCCAATTTTTTTATTTCTAATACAATACCTATATTGCCGCTTTAAGTTGTGGCCGATACAGATATTGGACCTGAGACAGTACAAATCAAACATACTTTTATTACTTATTTCACAGTATGGACTGTCAAACAAATGTTGATCCATTGGTAGTACTTAAAGGAACTAGGAGCAGGAATTGTGAAACAATACACATGCATGTCCAGCTTCTTTTATACTAATGGGTGATTAGGCGTTACAAACCAAAGCCAACGAGCCCATCCATGTATCTCTCTATGCCTAGAATAGGATGTGTGCTGCAAAATACGCTACAATCTGGGGTCAGTTTAGGATGCGGTTGTTTCAGTGGTAGTACTGGAAGCAACTGTAGAAGAAGCTGTTGTTTAAAACAGTGGCAAGGACAACTATTGGCTTAATCTGCAGCCAGCAAACAACCACAATATACTCAAAGTCCACTAAAAGCGACACTGCCAAAAAAAAAAGACTTTATCAGCAGCATCTTGTGAGTTGAAACAAAAATATGAAGCGGGGCAGGCACCTGGACAAATATCGGAAACAAGCTCAATTCGTGGAGGGAACGGTAGCTGGATTTGGGACAGAATACTGATGCTGACATGGCTAAAAATAGATGAAGCCAACATAAAAGTTACACTAAAATTAACATTATTTACTTCGTCGCTGAACATGGTGGTTGTTGCTGTCACAAAATATATGCGATGGACTTAAAGTAAAGCGTCACGTTGTAAACAGCGTACAGGATCACCAGTGCAGTGCTATAATATATCCTATCTGTGAAGCGTTTCTGTGCTCTCCAGTGTCCGCTAGTCTAGTGAGTGCAGTTACCGACAGTGCCAGTCATGTCACTTGTTACTCTAATTTCCTCCTCCTGCCTCTAGTTCCTTTAAACAGAGAATCACAGTCTACAACCATAGGTATAAGAAATACTGAGCCTTTTATTATTAACCAATGGGTCAAAATGAGCATGAGAACAGTGAGCAAAAATCCCAAAACTGCAGAGTCTGGGAACAAAAGCTGCCATCAGTAAAACACAACCCCCCATGGGGGACTCGAATCTTGAAGTGCAAGGGGTGTCCCCTGTTTAAACCAGTATATTTCCAGGCCCCTCTTAAGTTTTCCAGAATGGTTATGGATGATCAAGAAGTGGACGTGGAGGATACCATGTAGTCGGATGCAACCAAAAAAGATACTTTTGGCACAAACTTAACTTGTCATGTTTGGAGGAAGGAGAATGCTGAATTGCATCCTGAGAACACCATACCTAAAATAAAGCATGGTGACGGAAACATGGGACTGCTTTACAAATGGGTGTCAGGATCCCAGTTTTTGTGTTCGTCTGTTTGTCTTGTCTTTTGTGTTTCTCCCTTCCACCACCAGGAGGCGCCTGGCTCCGGCTCGCCTCCTCACACACCTGCAAGCTGTTGCCTCATCACCGGACTGCTCTTAAGCTGCTGGTTGCCACTACAGACGCCAGAGTGTTTGCCAGTTTGGGGTACTCTAGCCAAGCCTATGCTGAGTCTAATCTGAGTTTTTGCATTTTGAGTTTTTGTTCTCTAGCCAAGCTGAGATCACATTGAGTTTTACTGAGCTCTTGTTTCTCCCTGAGTCTTAACTTTGTTTGTTCTTTGCCTTTTGGCAGGAAGCCTTCCTGCAAACTGGACCTTTTCGGACCACCTTCTCCCAAGTGGGATCAACTAAGTCTTACACTGAGCGACGGATTCCAAACAGGAGGTTTGGATCCAGCCACCTTTGAGCACGCTGAGATTTCTCTCTGAGTAAGGAAGTCATCTTCACCACGACCCGTTCAAGTACCACAGGAAAACTGAGTTGCAACCAGGGGCTGCATCATTCCACTCCGTCCGAGTTCTGGGTAAACCCTGTTTCGCCCTCCACCGAATCAATGAAACTCTGGAAGACCAACACACAGACTTGAGTCTACGTGTCTCTTCTTCTCTGGAAATGTGAGTGGCAACAAATCCTCTCCTTCAAGATTAACAACTCAAATTCCCCACTGAGCCTTAATCTTATAGTCTGTCTTCCCCTCGTCTTCCAGTTTCCCAGCCGAGCAGAGTTCGGAGGAACTCTGCACCGAACTCAAAATACTCTTCAATAAAACCCATTCAAACATTTACTCTGTGTCTCTATGTTTGGCTTCACTGCATGTGGGTCCGAGCTTTAGATAAAATCATGACAATGGGAAACATTTGGCCTCTGTCATTACGAACAAAGGTTATACTACAAAGTATTGAGTTGAAAATTAAATTAACAAAATCACATTGTCCTTATTTTACTTCTTATTCATCTTTGTGTAAAGCAGTTTTAATAAAATCTCTTGGAATGAACAAGGCTTCTATTCATATTTGTTTTGTATCTGTTATATTTAAAATATTTTAAAAATATGATTTCTATTTTACGATTCATTAAATTTTGCAAAAGAGAGGGCACCTGTAGTATTGTGCATGCAGTGGTCACAGACTCCTCCTCCTCCACGATAGTGCTCATGTGGATGCTCGTCAGCAAGGACATCATAATGACAAGAAACAGCATGACCATAACACTGACAGAGTCTGCAGTTCATAGGCTGGAGCTGATCACCTGACCTGAAGGGTTTGTCATTGTAGAGTGGTGCACAGCGTTCGCACTGAAAAACAAAATGAACAAAAATATTTTATGTCAAACAAGAATTATGAAAACACATCTACTAGCATTTTACATAATGGTAAAAGTCACAGTAGTTACATTACAAAGTTTGAAAGAAAAACAATGGATTTCCAAATTAAAGCATTAGTTTCTGAAAAAAAAAATCAATGATAAATTATCTTTTTTAAATTAGTTATTAGTTAAATAACTTGTGGTTACATTTACAGTAACATATTAGTATTTGCTACTGGTCCAGGGGGTACCAGGCCTTTCCCTTATAGGCTGCTGCAGATGGGCACCAGCCTCACTGTGACATTGACGAATGAAGCTCCAGAAAAAGGATCGGAATTATTATAAGAAAGTAAACATAAAAGTAAAAGAGGAACAAGTCAGCAGAACCCAAATGAAAAGTAAAACAAAAACCCATTCACTTCTAAGAGTGATGTTCATTTTATTGCTAAATCAGCAAGTTAAAGATATGAGTTAACCATTTAGTGCTATACACTGAGGTTTTGGAGGTTTTTAAAAAGGTAGATTTAGTGTTTAAATCTGGCCTGTTTTCATCATAAGAACCAAGTGGTACCAATTATAAAGTCTGGCCCAGTTGGGACAATCAACCTTAGATCACTGCTCTGTTTAAGATCCATTTGCAAGGAGTGGCTAAAGATATGTTTATATGCCTGTAATAAATACCAGGCTATATGATTGCCCAGTTCACCCCCCAAAAACTGGTCCCCAAAAGTACCTATAAGTTTGCACAAGGAAAGGGATCTTATAAGTGACTTGTAACAGCTATTGCTTTTACAAAATCCCACTGTCATATAAAAAAATAAACATACCAAGGTATATGTAGAAGGGAAGTGGAGTTGCGTTTGTGCCTGTATGTGTGTGGGCGGTCGGAGGGGTTGGTGGGTGGAGGTGGGGTAGGGGGGTTATAAAAAACAATCATTTCTTTAGAAGAAAACAGCAGAGGAAGGAAGCAGCAAGTACAAGTCCTTTGATTATGTTCAGCAGTCAGTACAAATTATGCTGGACAAGGGGGGCATCAAATGGCAGGATTAAAAATGTATTAAAAAACACAGGAGTTCCTCCCATGTGTAAAACATGTAGACCTGCACTGGGCCTATTATGTATGACACACAGACGAGAGGGTGTTCAGAAGGTAAAAAGGAGGAGGGGGAGAGGGTTGATGAGGACTTGGGGGAGGTGATATAATTTTGGATTTCAGGGAAAGAAAGTATGAAAAAAATAGCAACAAGAATAAATCAAACAGCAGCAAGTAATATACATTATGTAAGATTTAGTGAGGAGAAACAACAGGAAAAAAATAACAATAAAACAAGAGGCAAAATCCTACAATCCTGCATTTGGTTGGGGTTGTGCAGCTAAATTGAAGTACATTGTTTAATAATCCACTATAAAAATGTATGGAACAAAAAGTTATAGAATCAAATTATATTAATTTTTTATACATCTATGACCCCTTGCCTGTATGTCTTTTTCCAGGGTTATTACTGAATAAAAAAAACTGAATATGATTACCATGAAAGGGTTTTTCTAAAAAAAAAAAAGGTTGACTTTGGAGATATGCGTCAAAGAAACGTTCTCATAAAGGGCAGCAACACAATTAGGGTCGGGAATTGATAAGATTTTCACGATTCTGATTCCCTTATCGATTCTGTGAAACGATTCAATTTCTTATCGATTCTGTGAAACAATGAATTTGGTAAGTGCACGGTGACATTCCTCTACCTTTGCCTGGGACGTTCTATTTCTGCCTGCCTCGGCGAAAACAGAAGGCAGTGAACGGGCGCTGCCAGCCTCTGAGCCAGCCATGCTACCCGTCTCGTCACAGTCACCTAAATCTAATGGGGAAGGCATTTAATGAAAAAGCATTACTGTAAAATTTCGGGATATAAACTCATCTCCCTCTGATTTAAATAAACAAGTGTCACCTTTCTTTGATCCCTGAACTGCAGAGCAAAGTCGTAGCAGGTTTAATAACCCCAAGAAGAGGCAGGAAATTGTTTTTTTTCCAGAAATGGCCTATGATTTACTAGGAACCTCATTAAGCACAGCCAGTGATATAAAACTAGCTACTTACCACCAGAGTTGCCTTCCATGCTACGTTAAAATGTATACCATGTTGTGTGCACAGGTGTCTCTGCATGTTGGATGTATTTCCTCCCGCGGATGTAATTGCCAGTTTACATCCAAACTTTTGTTCGGTTTTACCAGATGGGACTTTTCTAGACTTACGCCTGGTCACGTTGTACTCGCTTACTGAATGCAGTGTGCGTAACTTGCGTTAAAAACGTGACGCAAGTCGTGCCCAGAACTAGGCTCTGGTGCTGCCTGGAAACCTTAAGAGAATCGTTAAGCGAGCTGCCAAACAGTGCCATGGAATTGGAACACACAGAACCGGTTCTGAACAGAAAACGGTTTTTGATTCCATCCCTAAACACAATGATTCCAAACATTAGCTGCATCTACTGAACTAATTTACTGCATCTTCAGCTTGTGCTAATTCCAGAACAGGATCATTACAAGGCAAGCTTCTTTCACTTTTCCATAAACCTAACTGGTTTGAAGCCCTAGAAATTGTGATGTTCTGTTTATTGTGAAACCTTTTTTTAAAAAACCAATTAATTTGTTTTCAGCAATTTATGCTACAGCTAACTTACCATCTAGAAAGTGGACCATTCTTTCTTGGAGTTTAAAAAATATGTCTACTTTTTTGATTGTGGCTCTTTTCTCTGGCATGTTTCACCTATCGATGCTACTTTCTACCTTCTGTCCAAAAGCTCTTTGAACCTCACTGCTAAACTTGTCTAGAGCTGTTGAATCCAGGAGTAGAAGATTTTCCATCTATGGGTCTCTTTTCATTTCTTTTGGTACCCTTCTGCTTCCAGCCTTCCTCATTTTCCAAACTTCTCTTTGTGGAAAACAAATCTTTCTGTACATCTCTCCCATCTTTCCATCTATCCACCTCCTCATCCCCCATCAGTCTCCACTGTCCCTCGACTACTTGTTCTCATAGTCACGGTGACTATGTGAGCTGAAAATATTACCATAGCAAATGAAAGAGTTTTTTTTTCTTTCGTCTCTTTTCTTTTTATACAACATTGCTTTACCTTCCCTCCCTCCCTGCCTGCTAATTAGTCGAGGGACTGGTGTTTGGGAGTTAAAAGAGGAGCGTGCACGTTAATTCTACTCATACAAAAGGTTTTGATGCTGCTCCATCATCTACATGCAGCAACAGAGCAAAAAACGAGGACACATGAAGAAGATTGAGTCTGTGCATTTCTAATTCACAATTTGTTGGACCCTCTTATTTGCGTTAGGCCACTATAATCCTTATTAAGAGTTAAGACCTTATTTCTGTTTTTTTTCAACAGTACTGTAGTTCTGTCAGTGATAAACCATGATTCTAAATCACTCACTCTAAAAATATTGTTTTTTTCAATCAATGTTATGTGAATATAGTGCTCTGAAAAATCTTTGTCCCAAACCGATTTTTGCTTTTTATTATACTGCCGTTTCATTCAACAAACTTCACTTTAAAGATAACCAAACTAAAACAAAGTACAGCATTTGTTGCCCAAATTAACTGCTGTCAAGAGCACTTGTTTTTAAAATCATCTTGTAGTACATTTGACAAATTTTTAAGAGAAACTTTGTGCTTTGGGCATCAACAATCTGCTTAAGATCATGCCACAGCATCTTAATCAGAAGAACTTTGACTAGACCAATACAAAACCTGTTTTTAATAAGTCTGTCAGAGATAAACCATTATCATGCTACATAACCAAGCTATGCCCAAGATCGATGCTATGAACTGAAGATATCAATCTTTTAGGATTTTCTTAAAAAGCAGGATTAATGTTCCTGTAAATTACCTTAAGTCATTCACATCCTGAAGAAACTAAAAATCTCCAGATCATCTCAACACCACCACCAAGGTTTATTGCCAATATGATGCAGTTTTACTCCAGCTCAAACAAAATAAACACCTTCCAAAAAGTGTTCCTTTTATTCAGCAGTAGTTATGGCCTTAGAACGCATGGTGTCTTTTTTTCCCCAATTTCTTTTTTTGCTGGTGAATCATTAACGGGTTCTTTACTGCCACATGTTTCTCCATTTATAGATTCTGGTTCGAACTGTTTGCATGAGAATTAAAGCCTTAATAAAACATTCAGAAGTGATAAAGTAAATAAGAATAGATAAGGCTTTTTCCCCCCATCTATTTATTAATAAAAACTCTGACAGTAACTGACAATGAGTTTAAGTTTCGTTGGTGAATCTGAACTCTGCTCCACCAAAAAAATTTAAATAAAATATGTTAAAGTGAAATGAGGATTTAAAAAGATGGATATAATTTTTTCACATACAGTGCTGTGAAATCTCCATCAGGATCCCCCCCCCCCCCCCCCCCCCCCCCCTCAAACAAATTATAATATTTAAAAACCCCTTATCTTAGGCAAAGACATTTGCTCTGATTAAAAAACTACAAACTAAATCTGTAGGAGAAATTTTGTTATTTACATACATACTTTGCACTCAGCCCAGAATACTGTATAAAAGAAAAAAAATATCGGTTTGATATAAAATTTTCATGTAAAATGCAATATCCCAATGGCTGTAAGCAGATAATCATCATGATCAAGAGAAATGATGGCCTGTAAACATCTGGTTTGAACTTTGTGATATGATACATATGCAAAAGAAAACGAAAAAGAAAAAAAAAAAACTATCAGAGCAGGTCATATGTTTCTAGAGACTGCAGCTGTGTGTGTATGTTGGTGGATATGTGTGTATTGAGTGTAAATCTAAGTACTTTGGACTGTGAACCAGAGGAAGGAATAACATCTTATTTTCACTCTGACTGTTGTGACAAAACCTGCTGAGTGAGGCGACTACTCTAATGGATATGTGGACATTCAGATGGCCTGTCATAAGCATCTGTGCATGTGTGCGTGAGTGTAAATCCACTGGGAACACTCATCTTATCCTAAATGCCATGACTAATTTCACGCTCTCGCAGCAAAGGTCATGGCACTTGCTAGTATGTGTGTGGCAGTGCTTGTGTGTATACATCCATGTCTTGTGTATCTACAGAAAAGTTAACCTGGTTAACTCGAGTGGAGGTGAAAATCTGCTGCTGGTGCAGCCTTCAGCGACAGAAAATCTGGAAAACACCACTTAACGTCAGTAGAGATCAGACACTGTTGTCTCACACAGGGAAGCGAGCTCAAATAAACAGCTAGAACTGGATTTGAAAATAGCAACTGACAAACTTAGAAAATCCCTTAGCAAAAAGTAGTATACTTGAAGTAAGTTCTATTAAGAATACTTAAGTATAAGTTTAAAAAGTATACTGAACAATGTACTTTTAGTGTACTTGAAGTTGTTAGGATTCCAGTTTGTGTGGGTTGTTTTTGTGTGTTTCTTCTCTCCACCACCAGATGGTGCCCTGTTCTCGTTGGGCCTCCTTGCACACCTGCGGCTCGTTGGCTCTTTACCAGAGGAGTATTTGAGCAGCAAGCTGTCACTACCTCGAGGCCAGAGTGTTTGCCAGTATTGGGTACTCTAGCCATACTGAGATTAGCAGAGTCTAACCTTAGTCTTGTCCCTCCGAGTCTAAGGTTGTTTTGTCTTTGTTCTTCGGCAGGAAGCCTTCCTGAAACACTGGATAAGCCTGGACCTTCTATAAATGTCAAAATGTGTGAATTGGGGACATTTGCTCTCCGTCGTGTCTACTGCTAGCAGGTTCTTGTGCTAAATGAAAATTAGCCCCTTATGCTTTCATTTCCAACTTTGACTTCCCCCACTTGTGGTTAGGGAAAAAAAAAAAAAACACAGAAAAGCGCCACCTTCTTATAAACCAAATGGATCAAAGTGAGGAGAAAAAAGTAGCGGCTTTCTAGACCGAAAAATACGGTACATTTGTAGCAGAGTGATGGTAGAATTCTTGCTGTTATTCGGTTATAATACTTTTCCAAATCGAACATTTCCTGAGTGACATCTGTTGTAAAGGTTTATAAAATTCAACTGAAATGCACAGGCCCCAGACATTCACTCATATGCTCTCCTACACAAAGGTGCAAACACAATTTTATCCCTGTTGGCAGCTTTGCAGCACAATCTGATGCAACCGTTTTAGTATTCAAAGGTCAGCTTTATTTACATGTTTCAAACTCAGCTGAATTGTTATATTTATACTAGTAGTAAAATGAAACATACCATTATGTATATTTCTAATACAATTTCTGATTAAGATAAAGTGAGCACTATAATGCAAAATGTATGATATATCTTTCAGTCTTGACTGAATCCAGTGGTAGTAGCAATATGCAGACAGAGTGACAGAATAAGAGATCAAGTCTGACACAGAGTGCACATAAAAAAGAATCAAAAGACAGAGGGAGAAAGTAGGAGAGTCCAAGCGTACCTTTGTACACATATGGCTTTCGGCATGTATGAGTGTGTGTGAGAGGGAGCCAGTTTTAGTGTGTGTCTTCTAAGGCCCCTGTTGATCATTTTGACACATGTCTGAGCATTTCTGTCACTTTAATGTCACTCTGGAAATTCTACAGATTAGTACAACATCCTTCATGGTGCTAGGCCGATCCACATCAACAGAACGTATGCAATATTAAACACTAATATTCCCCACAGCCTTTATGCTCTAATATTACAAAGACAGAAGAAAGGTCTTGAATATTCACTTGAAGAGATGGCATGGACAGGTTTAAAAGAAAAGTGCACACAAACATCAAAAGAAAAGAGCTCTTTGTAGGCAAATGCAGATATTATACAATGATGTGTTTCAGATAATCAAAGCTCCTACAGAGAATAGGTCACATTAAAAGATGTCCTCCCTACTTAAATCTGGTGCATCTCCCAGCTCAACAAAAGAAGTAAGAAAAAAGGAAAGAAACAGCTTGGGAGGATGGATTAATCTGAGGCCGATAAATATATGGAAGCAGGAAAGAGTCAAACAGAAAAGAATTAGATACATAGAAAGTGCAGACATAAAGAGTGGTACAGGGTGGGGGTTATACAAAACGTTTGAGTGAAACGAAGCAAAAGACAAACAGAGGGGAAAAAAGGGCTGATTAGAGATGCATGCTGGGGGAATGTCATTGTTCTAGTCGATTTGAGACATTATTTGAACAGCGACTCAGGAGAGAACGACAGAGTATGAGAGACAGAGAGTTATCAGTAAAGAAAAAAAGGATAAAGGTTGTACTGGGACCTAGAGAGTAGAGAGACAACTGTAGTCTATAAAAAGAAAGCATGAAAGATTTTTTTATATTAATACATAGGCACCTGTTTATGTCTGGGAACATTTTCCACGACAACTTATTTTTTATTTTTATTCTTTATTCAAACATGGGTGAATGGAGAATGATATTTGTTTTGCTTAAAAATAATCTGAGAAGTTTTTAGTTGTTTTCGGTGAAAATTGTAAATAGACAATGGTGTTCACTGGTTCCTCTATAAAACACTAAAAGCCAACCTAATGCACAGTCACTGGGGCATGAATGATGTAGAAGTAGTAAATAATGTAGGTTGTCCTGTGTGACAGTGTATCAAAGCAGACATTCCTGGATATTTCACTCGACCAATGGAAACTAAAGCTGAGATGATGGCAACTGCTAGTGACATAGGCTTTTTTATTTTTTAAAGAAACAACCATTCATGGATGGCAGTTTAGATCCGAACATGATTCAACGGGAAAAGACAGCAGTTTTTAATGACAAACTGATAATTCTGTGCGTTACTATAATATTGCTTAAATAGAACATATCAGGAATCAAGGATCTTTCTTTGTCTCCCTCGGGAGAACCTCTCCCCAGACAGGAAACAGCTTCACCGTATACAACATACAGTCCACAACAAACTGAAGTCAAATACAGACTAGGTTTTAATCAAATACCATATTTTTTTCCAGTAATAGGATTTAAAATATCTTAAAAAAAGTAAAGCTAAGCTTCATTAATGGACTTATGAAATAGAAAAATTGAATTTAATCTTAGTCAATACAATCTTGGAGAAACAAAAACATGCACACAATTGAAGGACTCAAGTGCTGCTAATGTTGTATTAATTGTATCCACCTCTACAGTTATTGGTCATGTGTTTCTTTTTTTCCAATTAATTTTCTGTTAATGATATCTAAGTTTTACTTTATTATTTATTTTAATTTTAGCCTGAATTGTCTGTCTAAAGTTTACAAGGAGAAATATTATCGCAGTGAAGGCCTGATCAGATCAAATACATTTCATCTAAACCGATTTGGTCTGAGTGGGAAAGAATTTTCACTTGTAAAAAGAGAGGTGTATTTCTCCAATCACTATTCTGATTGGCGTCCATGTCCTGACCCGTTCGGATCTTTGGAGTAAGATTATCTCCATTGTGCATGTGTGCAACGTTAGTGTTACGTTTTTCCACCTTTTTTCTGATAAATTAGACCGTTTCATGCATGTTTAATTGATGGAATCTGCTCAATCACTTGTTCATGTATAGACAATCTTTATCAGATGTAAGCATAGATTTTGAATTCCAATGAATCAAGATTTAGATTGGGACAGTGAAATTTTGCAGATGTTAACGTAACAATAGTGTACATTTTTACCCAAGTATTAGCTTGAGCTGAGGTAAATTAAATTAAGATTATACATCAAATGTGGAGTACAGATGCTCAGTCGGAGCTGCCTTCTCCAAACCTCTATATAACTTAAGAGGCTCTGATCTGTCACTGAATAGGTCACTTTACAGTTTGATTTTCTGTTAAAACCAGGTACTAACTGAGCTAAGCAAATAGAATTCTAACCTACCTAACTAGATATATTTTTAGCTTTCATAGTAGGTTTTAATAAAGGGGGGATAATGGCATTGTAAATCCATGACCTAAATCTGCTAAACAAAAAAGTTCAGCCAATTAGATTCCAAAACACCAAGGGGGAAAGTTCCTTTCTACGACAGTGCATGGGAAAGTAATTAAACTTTTATGCATTTTTATTGACATTATGTCATAAAACGGTTCAAGTACTCTGCAAACAACGAATAGTTGAGGTCTACAAAGAGCGATTAAAAAGCGCCCTCTTAATTTGCAGTCAAAACTTTTAAAAAACTAAGGGCAATAGTTTAAACATTTTTTAAGGATATGAAGAATTAAATTTGCGAGGGAAAAAAGAAGAAATTTATTTACATTTAAAAAAATCATGTATTTTGTTGTAATTCCTTAAAAGTTCCCCTGATGTTAAAAAGTGATTAATCAGAACCCTGAGAAGTTTTTGCCCACAGGGATTTTCTCTCTCTTTACATTTTGAGCCCTGCCGGATTTATACAGTAACCTCTACATGCTTTAAGATGCTTGGATCTAATTCAGACATTTATAGTTGCATCTAAACCCCCTGTTAAAGCATAAAAGTGTGATGGTTATGTATTTAAATAGGTGAGACTTTTCAAAATGAACTGAAGGTTTTTATCACAAATAGTTGTGTAGAGCGATGTCATATTGCATGTGAGGTCAGCTTTATCTATATGATATAATTATTGAGCAGTTGTTACTCACATTATTTCCCACGGTGTGGCTCTCAGGTAGACACAGACAGCGGTAAGGGGTCACACTGGTGTCACACTGATCTGCATGGCCGTGACACTCACATCTGTTCAGGGAAAAGTTGGGTCATGGTGTTAGAATAAATATAAAAAATAGTGAAAGTTACTTATGCAACGGAAATTAAAAATACGTTTTACAATGAAAAAAAAAATACAAAGACTAGAAAACCATTGATAGTGCAGACCCCTGCCAAGCAGCTAATTTTGCCCCTTATTATGACTTACACCTAAAACTAAAACTCACACATGATCTGGATTATTACCAAACTCAAATGATTTGTTTCCTTAGAATAGTATAAAATTCCTTAAAATTTGTTCATAAGTTTTAAAGTAATCCCGCTAACAGAAAAAAACAACAAACAAATATTTCTTAAAACATTAGCCAGAGACTTTAAACGTTTAGCCACAGAACAAAGGGTAACCATTAAAAGTTGTGGATTGTCCACAAGCCTAAATTTGCATGCCAACTGCAACTGTTTCTTCCATTCTGTGTGGCGAAAAACCCACTTCAAGAATATTACTGCCACCTAAAGCTGCAGTGAGATATGTATCATCTTATTCTAGTTCAATGCAATGTGATTTAAATTGAGTGCCTCTGCGATTTAGAAATTGTGTTTAGTTAAATTGCAATTATATTGTAAATGCAATTAATGCCGTGGGTAACAGATTTTTGTCAAACCTGAGTAATGATGCTGACGTTTATGGCATAAATATGGCCCATCCTCATATATTTCAAACACTAAAGACAAAATACACAGCACAGAATCTGGACTGATCAGGATTTTTAATGCCTCTACATTTTTCATTCTATCTCCTTCCCCTCCTGTTCTTGTATTTAGGATGCAAAGTTGTGCCTTTCATCTTTATGCTACAGTATGCTTTTTCGTGGAATATGTTTGGCCTGGAGTTGAATTATATTTTGTGAATAAATTCTCATATTTTGAATGGAAGTTGTTATGCCTTTACTCCATATGTGTGCAGTTACTGTTTGACCATGATTTGAGCTTGAGTCAAACTCTCATTTGTTGTCCTAAAACACAGCTGGTTGGGCATGTGTTCACAGAACAAATGACAGTCCAAAACTTATTTGATTAAATATAAAATAACATGAATGAATTTAATTGCGAAATATTTTTACGGTCTCCCATGTGTGGGCATTGAATAAAAACAGTCCACCATCATAAAGAACATGAGACAAAAAATCAAAGATTCAGTTAAATATTTCACCTTTTACTTTCAAAAGGAAACACATTTTAAATATCATTGAAAATCTTCACACCAGCAATCTGCTTAAGCAGATATCGCAATGTGCAAGTCTGTGCATCCCTAATAATATCACTTTTCATTCTCCTCCAATATTAATGTTTACATGCTTTACCAAAAGAAAAAAAAAATACGGAAGACGAATTAAACAGAAAGGAGTGACATGCATGAATGAAGATCGCACAGATGAGGTTTCAGCAGCATTAAATCTGTTTCTCCTACTTCACTGTAACAAGCTACTAATTAAAACAGCTTAGAGGGAGGGAGAAGGAGAGAAAGAAGATGATTGCCTCCTGCATAATCCTATAATTACCACAGTCATAAAAGACAGTCACTATGTCAGTCACAATGTCAGTGTAATGAAAAGATGTGTTCACAATTACTCTCAAAAAGCTCTGCTGAATCCCAACAGTCTGTGTGGAATATTTTTTTCTCAGCTGTGCTCACTCACTTCTTACAAATCGGTTCTCCAATGTTTCTTTTAACCAATTATGACATTTATATTGGCTTTGATATGATAAAAATGACGTAAATAATGAAAAATCCTGACTCTTTAAACTTTTTTATTTATTTTATTCTACAAATATTTTTTTTTCTAACAAGAGAATTTGGAACCAGAACTACCAAAATTGCTTTGCCACCCTCTAGAATATTTAAACAGCTATAGGACCCAGGTGCATTATCAGATCCACACTAAATTGTATGTGCTTCCTGATGACTGACTGTTTAACATATTGCAATGGCAAATTGAAAACATCTAAAGCCCACCCACCGCCACTCACTGAGGACAAAGTAACAAGTTCTGATGAAGATTGACCGCTAATGAAAGGCTTCAGATGTTATAAACTGGAAGAGACTAAAATCTCCATGAGATTTTGAGGACTTCTCGCTTGTGTTAAACTAAGCCTGATTGAACATAATATCAAAGGATGTAACACTGCCTAGAGGTGAGAAGCAGAGGTTGTGGGACAGGATTTCAGAACACCCATGATGGTGACTCATGCCATTACGGTGTGGAGGTAAGGGAGGTGTTTAACACTGCATGCAGCTTTAATGATATTTAGCATTTGGTCAACTCAATATTTATGTTTTTTTTTTAGTAGTTCTACAAATTAAAAGCTTAACTTTATCTGAAAGATCAGACACCTTCAAGAACATACTAAGACAGACAGTATATCTTCAAAGACTTTTACCTGCCACTGATTGTGATCTCACTTATGGCAAAGTGTCTGTGTCGCTGGTCGACTCCATCGGCTCCGGTGTGGTATTGTCCTTTCATATGTATTCTGACCTGGGAAGCTAGCACCATCTCTTGCAGGCCAGGAGTTTTATAGAAGTCATTATATCCTGGCCTCGGATGTGGCTGTGTGGTCAGGAGACTAAAGGTGATATTACCTCCTAAAAGTGGCACATCACTGGTGTACAAAAAAAAAAGAATTAGTGTAACAAAGTAGAAAAAAAACAAACAGTATTTATAGATGAAAGAATTAAAACACTATCTCAAAATCTGAATAAAAAAAAAATCCTCTCTGAAATTAGAGAAACACTGCTTTCCTGGTTTTCCTAAGTGCTACCAATTTCAACTTTTTATTTCAGGTCAAACTTGCCGATTCTGTTTTTTCATTCATTCCAAACTCGGCAAACTGATTTGTACATTCCCATTTCCTACAAATATATACACAAGGGATGTGAACGTTATCTCTTTTTTCTAGTTACAGAACAGCATTGCAGATAGTGGGCCAGTGTGAGAAAAATAAATCGAAGATGAACTTTTCGAACAGTAAATTATGAAAAATATGAATCTGGCTAAGTTTTATAGATCAAGTACTCGACATGGACATGTTTGTTGCACGCTGAATCAGAATTGGCTGCAATGCAAAAATCTTGTTTTCAAATTTGAAACATATTTTAGCTAAGAAAATTTATGCTATTTTAATTATTGTCTAACTTAATGGTCTACAGTCAAAGTCTCTTTTTTTAACGTTAAAATTGCTATCCTCATTCTTGCCACGGGTGGGACAAACACTTTCTCAGAAATCCAAACTTTTCTTTTGCAGATAAAATTTGGAGCAGCAAAGCAGACTGTGCACTCCTCTCCAGTCAAAACCCACTGCATGCAGAGAGCAGCGGAGGCCCATTGCATTAATTCAGACTCGTGTGTGATACAAATAATAATCCCAGTGGATGACTTGATAAATAAAAACCCTAACAAAACATATACAGCAGATTTTCCCACTTGCAGACCTTGTTGGTCTCTTTCATTTTTATCATAGATACTTTTCAGCTGTGAGTTTTGGAAATTATAAAAATAATCCTGAAAATTGCATTGTGTAATTGTTAATTTATTAATTCACATTTCATCATTAAGGTGCCTGGAAAGTGTCAATGATCCAAACAGCAAACATATTGAAAATTAAGGCACCAAAATTAATGCTATACAGACATGTTCTTCAAATCTTAGTCAATATAGTTTACCAACCTGGGCATTTGCTGGCAGTTGACAGAGTCTGGTCTTGGTAATGGTCCATTGTTTTGCATATCAAAAACATTGCAGTTTCTGGCCATATACTGCCAATCTAACCAGGATTGCTCTGTCATATCCATCTCCTGCTCAGAAAAAGGAAGCTTCTGTCTCTGAATCAAAACTGACTCAGGCAAAGGCCCCCGAAACTGCACTATAACGTAGAACACCTGATAAAGAGAGTGATAAAAATTACAGAAATTAGTGTACCTAGAAAGAGAATTGTGGAAACAGATTTGTACTCAGTTCTACTACTACAGTATGAAGCTCTAAAGATTTTCTGGATGCAAATCATCACACATTGCACCATCACATATTTTTGTAGTCTGCCCATGGCAAGGTGTTCAATGACATTTGTATAAATGCAGGCTGTGGAAGAACCACACTGCTGGTACTACTGGACCTTAGTGCAGCGTTTGGCACTGTTGATCACCTAGTATGGAAAATTGGTTGTGCTTTTCTGGTAAAGGTCTTTTTTTTCTGAGAGTGGGTAACTTTATACCAGGGACCACAAATGTTACATGTAGCGTTCCCCAAGGGTCCATCTGAGGTTCCTCCTATTAAATATCTTTATCGAGTAAAAAAAAAAATTATTTTCATTCTGAAGGTGTGGCAGCTTTTAATTTGCTGTGCAGTGCACCACAATCAATTATGTATAGCGGAAAAACTGAATGTGCTATATAAAAAAACTGGCCTTGGTTCAAGCTAGGGTTTAATTATTTCCAGAATTTTAAATCTGCACCTTATAGTTATAGTAATGAAATACTGCAACCTTTGTTGTGTGTTTTTGCACGTTAAAATTATCTATCTATCTATCTATCTATCTATCTATCTATCTATCTATATATATATATATATATATATATAAATATTTTAAGAACCAGACTTTCACTTCTAAAGCGACCCTGTACCCTTTGACAACAGTTGTACTCACCACAATGTATTTATTTTAGTACAAATGAAAGATGATTTTTTTTTTTTTTTTTTTTTATTCATATCCATGTAGAGAAGCTACTTTCTATCATGTCAAATGTAATAATGTTCATATTAAATGTCACTGCTTGGCTCCCATCGAAGTTTTTATTTCAAAGATTTACAGTAGACAATGCCACATTACTTGTATATTTTAGCAAACATAAGGATGTGAGTTCTATCACATATAACCTATGAGCACATTTGTGCGTATGAGTCTTATCTGCCACTCCAGCGGGCCGGGACTCTGGGTTACACAGCAGGGAGTACATTAAGCCACTAAGGCTGTGAAAACCCACTCACACACAAACTCAAATACCCCTGACTTCAGAAAGTGTCTTTTATGTTGAGTTTTGAGTTGAGCAGCCACATGAGGACAGCCTCTAAAATATTGCACCCCCTACAAACAAACGTTATGTCCTGGTATCCTTCCAGGGGCTTTCCATTGCCTTCCATTCATTTCCCTAACTCAAACCAACAACCTAACTTGCCAACACATACCAAACGTTGCACCTAACCTCAAATTAATTCATGCTTTAGTCCTAAATCTAACCCCAACCCAAGAAGAGAACTTCTCCTCATGGGGATCCATTTTTGGTTCCCACAAGTCCCCACTAAGTAGCATTTTCCTTGGAAACTGACCCCACAAGCAAAAAAAATACATAACCATGCACATAGGCCGTACACATACAAAAAAGAGGAGGACAGGGTCTTCTAATAACAATACCTTAATCCAATAGTTTGCCTGTATATTTTAATTCTCTGTCCCTCTGTATTTTAGCTATACAACAGAGAACTACTTTTTACATTAACACACAGAAATGTTGCATATAATGGTGTGATCCATTGTCGCTGATGTAACAGGAACTATGCCCCTCTGAAGACACACCCCTCTGGTGTAGGTTTTAAAACGACTAGCTTCCTGTATTAGCGGTGCTGTATTTGCCGGTGGCTCTGTGTTGCTGAAGGCTAGACAAAGCGCTTCCAGCTAAAGGCTACACTAAGTAAAAACCATCCCTCCGGAGAAGTCTGCACTCGCTGGACCGAGTCAGACTGCCTTTTTCTTTCTTCTTTTTTTTTTTATATACTCTAATAATCCCAGAGTGAAATTACTTCATTTAGCTGCATTTAACCCATCCCCTTGCGGAGCAGTGGGCTGCCATTGTGCGGCGCCCGGGGAGCAGTGTGGGGTTAAGGGTCTTGCTCAGGGAGCCTGAGTGACAGTCTGTGGGAGTGGGGGATCGACTAATAACATCAGGATTCAAAGCCCTATGCCCTAACCACTAGACCGGACACTCCCCCCATTTCCTGCGATTCAAATAGAGTTGAACAAAGTGTTCCTGAAGCCTGCTGCAGCAGAGACAGAGAAGAGCTAATCCAGCTCTGTTAACCGCCGAAAAACAGGGCCCTGATCGTTGTTCGCCGAAGGAGTCGTTAGAAGCCGCCGGACCACGACTGCCTATAACGGAGAGACGCAGAAGCACCAAGGAGGTGCTGTTGGAGACCGGGGCTACGAGCTAACTAGCATAGCTAAAGAGGGAGACGTCCCGTGCTACCGTGATTTATAAAAATAACCCTTTGCAAATCTCCTCTTATTATTGCATCGGATTTATCCAAATCTCTTTGAGCTGGTGTCGGATGAATGGACTAGACCTAAGACGGGTCTGCAGAAAACCATACTGAGCTGAGGGCCTTTATTCCACCGAACCAAATCAGTAACCTCATCCTTCCCCTCCTTTCCATCTGATGCTAAATAAGTGCTCGATAAACTAGGTAGAATAGAAAGTCGTGTTGGTGTTTTTATTTGAAATAAGCTTTCTGATTTAACTGCTGATGGTATTAAGAGTGAATGCTAATGCTCACTGCAGACTGAACAAGTCACGTGTTGCTGAAGCTAACTGCTCAATCGTGAGCTAACCATCCCATTGTTTCAGTTGGACCCGACCAGAACCAGAACCGTTAGTCCTTCTTGGTGGTATGCTGACATTACCCTGGATACCCCGGCTCTTGATACATCACAAAGACTTGCTGTCTTGGTCACAGATGTGCCAGCAATACGTGAACCAACAATTTGTTCTCTTTTGAACTCTGGAATGTCACCCATAATGTTGTGTGCATTGCAATACTTTGAGCAAAACTGTGCTCTTACCCTGCTACAGTAATTGGACCTTTACACTCTGCTCTTATTAGTTCAATGTGCAATTAATGAGATTGGCCACCAGGCTGGTCCAATTTAGCCATGAAACCTCTCACACTAAAATGAGAGGTGTTTCAGTTTCATCGTCCAACCCCTGTATCAGCTGTGTTCTCCCAATACGTAGCACTGCAGACTATCAATTTGCCTCTAAACATCAGTGCTGTGTAGGTTATTGGTTTAACTTTTTTAAACACTTTATTACCAATCTGTGCCATATACAGTACATGTCAAATTCTATTTAATAGTATAATTACATCAGTGTTTACTAATCACATTTCTGGGGTATGAACCTGTTCTGAAGTAAAATCCTGATCAGATTGAAATACTTGTACATAAAACGCAAACAAAGGATCTCCATTAAGATCCCATAACAGATGGTAGCTCTATTTTTTAAAGATTATCATGAAAATGATAATATCCAACAATAAAAGGCCTTCTTATATGACAGCAAAATGCATCCTAAGAGTACAAACTGGTGGTTCTGTGAAATGTCTCTAGACAAAACAAAAAATAAAGTGTTTTGGTTTCCAAACACATTAAACAGTCATATATGAGTTGCATTACCTGATATTGTCCATTAGCCAAATCCACTGTAATAGTGATTCCGTCATCTAGCTCCTGCAAACTCATGACCTTAGACAGCCACATGGTGCCCATATCTTGATCATTAATGTAACTAAGTGGATGAGCGTTGATGTTTAGTCTCAAGACCCTGTCATTAGTGGTGTCCTCAACAGCATTAGGAATACAGTATCTGTAGAGAAAGAATAATTAAAATCATAATTCTATTTTTGGACCCAAATTTCAACAATTTTTCTTCAGTTTATAAAACTAAAATAAAAAAAACTTTTAAAAGATTTTACTTCACTGAAAACAAATGTAGTAACACATGTAACCACAGTTAAATTTGCAAAAATAAATGGGCATTTTTGTGATTTGCATTTAATTTACGTATATAATGATTTGTTAATCTCTTTAAACACTCTAGATCAGGGGTCTTCAACGTTTTCCAGGCCAAGGACCCCCTCAAACTGATAGCGAGATCAAACGGGGATCACCTAATTATATATATTGTATGAAATTGTGTTATGTCTAACTGGTCCTATAGTCACTCTATTACAGATGGAGTAATGTAACAAAAGTAAATTCTCCCTGGGATTATTAAAGTATTTTTCATCAATGAGGATTCTGATTCCTCATTGATGGGACAGAGCTCCTGTGTGTCGCTGAATGTGCACATTAATAACTGAAAGACATCTTCTAGCTCCATTTATCTGTTTACCACAGTGTGTTAAAATCACGTTAACATATATTTAAAGACATTTCAACTAGTGGAAAAAATTGCAGGGGGACCCCATGCAGTACCTCTGTGGACCACCTAGGGGTCGTGGACCCCATGTTGAAGACCTCCGCTCTAGATATTAAATACAGCTGTTCTTAAAAAAACAGGAATATGCTTCCCGTTTTATCCAGAGAATTAGTGTAGTAAATGCATCTAATCACAAATGGCTCATTTTAACAATTTTTACAGTGCTAATTTGAGTTCAACTGAACAGATGATGTTGTACTTCACCTCTCAACTAATGGATGTACTCTGGGATGGCTGGAAGGACAGCGGCACTCAGAGTGGACATGCAGCTTTGGCATGACTCCGGAATACAACTGGACTATTTCTCTGTTAAAGCAGCAAACAGCAACATCAAACATTATTGAAGCACCAAGTTCTGCCCAAATTACATGAGATATGAATATGATATAATATGATCTTCACACTGATGCATATTTTCAAATTAATAAATGAAAAATTTTATAACAGATTGTTCAATAATCTGCTATAAATAAAACAATTACATAGGTGTGCCGCATTATTCTGCTACATTGCTACAAAAACAATCAGCACGCTAACTTGGGACTGATCATTTATGCTTAAAGAAGTAAAGAGAGAACCATGCTTAACTTGTGGGACAAAAAGTGAGGTTGTTGGTTACAGCAGAATTCCATGCATCCTCATCCAAATCAAACCATTTCCCAACTTGCCTCTATGACTACCATTCTTGCCTGCTCAGATGCATTTTAACTGTAAATAACTAAACCTTAGGCTCTTATTGAACGTCTTTCTTGAAAAGAGGCTTTGAACCTAAATTTTTGCACAAAATTTAGGAGAACATGTTGACTTATTATTATTAATTTTTTATAAAATAAGCTTGTGCCAACAGGGATCTAAACATGCAATGATTAGCTATTTTTAGGCCTTTGTTTTCCTTTCAGTACTGTATGTTTCTCCTTTACTTTTGTACCAAATATATTCATGATGAGTTAAAAAGATCAATTCAGCTGAATATTTTATCCCAGCAGATGTTTACAAAAAATCCCTATACAACTCACCTGTTGGTCAGTGTAGTAGGATAATATCTAAAGTCCTGCATCCGCCCAATGAACCGATTAGACCCTGCAGAGATAAAAGCAGAGTTAAATGGATCTAAAGAAGGTGTTAATGGGTTTCTTCCAGAATGCAGTTAGTGAGAGGATTTCACAGTATTTACTGTAGAAGATTATCTTATCAGTTTCTTAAAACCTGCCAACTAATGCTGCCGACTGCTGCCTATAATGGTGAAGATTTTAACACAAAGTCAAACAGGGTCTGCAACAGAGCTCAATTGTTTCCACTGGAGAGCAACAGGCCTTTGAGGGCAAATTGATTGGTGTAATAATGATAGTCTGATTTAAGCTGATTAAAGGACCATGAGGTATAATCATATATTTTTCTCAAGTCCATCTTGTGATTGTGACATAGACAACCAATTGGAGATAAATTTTTTTATATATAATGTTGGTTTGGAGAAAAAAAGGCAGCTGAAAATATTCAAGTCATTTTGTCTGAATAAATACAGACCATCAGTATCATCCACATTAATACAAAAAATGTAGTCAGTTTTTATTCAATATAAAAATTTTGTAAACTTTATGAATAACTGTCAGACCTTCTGATAAGAAGGTTTTGGATTTATCTTCAAAATAGCTGCAAAAGTACAAATACTGTACAACAAATACTGTGGGTAAATATATTCCCTTAAATAACATTTGTGCTATGGAAAAAATCCATGCAAATTAACATGCAAAAAATACAGGATTTGCAAAATATTATTTAGCTAAATCTGGTGTAAGTACAGTACAGACCAAAAGTTTGGACACACCTTCTCATTCAAAGAGTGGTAGATTGTAGATTCACACTGAAGGCATCAAAACTATGAATTAACACATATGGAATTATATACTTAACAAAAAAGTGTGAAAGAACTGGAAATATGTCTTATATTCTAGGTTCTTTAAAGTAGCCATCTTTTGCTTTGATTACTGCTTCGCACACTTTTGGCATTTGGCTTTCTGTATAAACCTCGATTATTAACAAACAGAAAAGTTTTAAAACTTTTTTTCCTAGATAAAATATTTGAAAAAAAAAACTAATATAATAATTTCATTACACAGATATTGATTGGAACAATGTTTTAAGATAAAAAAAAAACTAAGGCTACGTTCAAACTGCTGGCCTTAATGCGCAATTCAAATTTTTTTGTGAAATCCGATTTTTCAGTGATCTCCTGTGTGAACTGCATTCATACAACGCAAGTGTCCCGCATGCGCAGCAGAGGACGCAATGATATCACAAGCCAGCGAGCTCTGTGCTTAGGGAAGTAAACATGGATGGTTTTGCAAGAGCGCATCTAGCGATCTTTTCCAACCATAAAAACACAACCGTGGTTAAACATACCTGTAACTACTACTCTTAGTATTATCTTCTGTCATGTTTGTGGTTTTTCTTCCCCCTACTGCATAGCAAGATGCAGAATAGTGACCTTTGTCGGGTATTAATGTTGTTCAGGCCGGATGAATGCGACCTGGCCGTTCACACACAGGTCGCATTTAAAAAGATTATATTCAAATCGTATTCAGGACCCGTAGCCATGTGGCCTGGGTCGCATTGGAAAAAAATCTGATCTGTGTTATTCAGACTGCCATGAAAAGATCAGATACAGGATGCATATAGGCTAAGAAATTGGATTGGGTCACTTCAGGCTGCTGTGTGAACGTAGCTTAAGTGAGTACACTCCTGACATTCTCTGCTTCAGTATTCTCTGCTTCAGTATGTCAGAGTAAAGGGCTGTGTATACTCCAGCAACACTGTGTTGCAGTGAGCTTGTCGCAGGTATGACGCAAATAATTTTGATTTATGCTCAACTTTGTAGCATGATTTGCGCTGTGTTATCCCACACCACAACGCAAGAGGCAAAATCATTAACTAGCTAGGATTTTGGATGTTTATGTGTCAGTTTGACGAGCTTGTTCGCCGTCTACAACACCTCATCCAACACTGGACAACACACAGTTCACCCGTGAGTGTTCCCGAAAGACTGGCCGTGGTGCTACATGTTTTGGCTTCGGGTGCAAACCAACAGACCGTTGTACAAAACTGCAAGCTAATATACTGCACAGTGTTTAGGATAGTGTCCAAGGTGTGCCAGCTACTGCGGACAGCATTACAGCCAGAGTTTCAGCCATTAGGTACCAAACAGGAAATATGCATAGTGTATCTGCGTTAACTGCGACACACACACAGACGACCTGGTTTCTGAGCATAAACCAGGCTTAAATGTTCGCATTCATGGTTTCTGCAATGACCCATCCAGAGCTGGGAATCTCTAATGCTGCCCCAAACCATGACACTCCCAACATCATGCTAGGTTGTAGGCAAGACACACTTGTCTTTGTTCTACTTGCCTGTTTGCCACCTTAACACAATCTAAACTAAATTTGCCTTTCCTGCTCTACCAACAGGAAATGGCTCCAATTATCCATGCCTTTAGTCTTCTTGTCTTCAACAAACTGTTTTGGCTTTCTGGTGCATCATTCCGGGAAGAGGTTTTATTCTTGGGAGGCACTCATGCATATCCTATTAATGCAGTGTATACCATATGGTCTAAATATTGACAGATAGAATGGCATATTTTAAGTGTCCTCCCAAAAAAGATACAACAAAATAAAGAACAGAGAAAATAGAAAAAAAAATTCAAATTTCTATAAAATGCAAGATAAACACTTTTTCAAAGGATTGATTGTGCTGGAATACTTCAAACACAATGGAAAACTGTCTGGGTGCACATGGGGATACACCAGAGACTCTGTCATACTAAACAGTACAGTTAACTCACATCTCCACACTAAGCAATGCAAAAATGATAACTTGGGAGTAAGAGACCAACAGAGATGATGCTGGTGATGGTGGCCCTGAGAGGAACAAAGTCTTTTTCTGTTCAAACAACTTCCTTCTAGTTTGACTAAGTCTTAGGAACTGGATAACGTCTTTAAGCACTGACAGAACCCCTGCCATGTTAAGCCTGTAAAAGTGTGCATTTCTGTGTTAGTGGCTTTACCTTGTGGATTCCAAAAATTATCCTTGGTTTAGCACAAGAATGTGTGTAGTTTGTAAATGTGTGCCTTTATTTACACTTGAGAGAGTCTCTAGTTTGTGTGCCTATCCACTGTATACATGTGTGTGTTTTGGGTAATGTTTAGAGTGTGGCTTGTGCATGGAAAACAGAGAGAGTGTGAGCGAGTGTTCTGGGATGTAAGTGTGCAGCCTTAGGCTTTGGCTCAGGATTTCTTTAGTGTGTGGAAATGGGATTATATCTTCCACGGAAAAGCACTATCCCTATTGTTACTGGAATGATGCAAGGTATAAGCTCTAATTCCCTACTGTCTGTGTTGGTCTCTTCTTTCTGTGTGTTTTAAATTGATGGTATTCAATTGTGTCTTATTGTATTTTTTGTATATTGTTAAAAAACGAAGCAGCTCATATTGAAACATATATATTATATAACATATATAACATATATATATAACATAACATATTGAAAAGATATATCAGAAGATTGTTTATTCATTTAGTGCAAATTTTGCATCCGTCATTAAATGTTTTAATGACTAAGAGACAAAACTTAAGATGCACACTGTATGAGAGGCGTTTAAAAAAAATCTTTATGAAAATGTGATATCTGCTGGACTTTTCAGTAATAACTTACCATTTCTAATCGTGACCCTTTTACTTTATTCCTACCATACTAGTGAAAACCATTTTATACATTTTCTTCTTTAATGAGGGAAGGTTAAACCAAAACATAATTCCCATCATCACAGCAGCCCAAAATACAGTCTGCAGAGCTAACACGTGCTAATAAAGTGATAAAATGTGGATGATGCCCAAAAAATTGATCCCCAATGCTGACTTGACTGACCAGGTTTCCAGCCTTGAGAAAGATTTTCTAGGTCTTGTAAAAAGTTGTGACTTTATGGCCCTTTGAAGAGAAGGGTTGTTTGTGATATTCTATAGTGAGTGTTAAAATGAAGTTATCTTGCTTGTCTAAAGTAATTTCTTTCTGTTGTATTTTGAAATATTTTTAGCACTGTATATGCTGCTCAGTGTGAGTTTCAGTTTTTAGCTATATGATATTAAAAGTTAATATGTTCTCTAGAGTATAATGTTTTTGATATTATGCATATTATTTGAAAAAAAATTGCTTGCTGATCATGTTATGTCCCGAACTAATTTTACATTTACTGCATTTAACATTCTTCCAGTCAGTTCAGCGATCATTAACCTACCCAAATGCGTCTAGATTCAGTCAAAGAAATTCAAATTATTTGATTGACTGTGGTCGTGATCCAGGTTGAGTGTTAACAGTTTGCATATTCCACTCGCTCCATTCCCTCTCAACCCTGATGGGAATGTAGGTAGTAGATAAACCCTAGCCAAAAAAAGTATGATGTGTCCTGCACTTTAGTTGGAAAATCTGAAAAATTAGGGTTTAGGAAAAAATTAAAAAAAATTTTAAAAAGAAAATTAAAATTGTGAATTCTAGAAGGTCTGTTAAGAATAGGTATAACCCTCCCTTTGTCCGATTTGGGGATCAAAGGCAGTGAAAAGCTATGGATATCATACAGTATATTAAATGCATGGAAAATACAAAATATTACCCTTGAAAAATAATAGCTTTAAATCAGTGCATAAAAGTATCATCAATTCAAGTTCATCAATTCAATATATTGATTAGTCTTACTAAGTAAGAATGTTCAGCTAGCACTGATTGCTGCTTTCTGCCTTTAAATTACACTCCACTACCTTTGGGGTATAAGGCTCCTTCCTGACTACTTGTGTTTGGAAATTTCAATAAACAGGTACAAAATCAAAAACAGACATGGTTGTTAATCGATACAGCTGATCAGTATTTGCATAATTAATCTTCAGATCAGAATTCCAGGCACTCCCCTTGGGTTCAGCAACCTCCTTTTCTTACACACAAAGGATACAAACACACACACACTTGTGCCGCCCTGAGCCAATCACTTTCATTGATCAACCTTTCTGATGTGATCTTCAGCTGATCAGATGCTACCTGCTGTGAACTAGGAATCAATGACTGATGAACGAGAACAAAAACACTCGTTTATCACTCTAGAGTTAAACGGATATCATTTTTCTCTCCGTTTCTCTGCTATTGACTTTGAAATGGCTCATAGGCTTCATGAATCAATCACAGATATGTAGTTAAAAGAGGATAAAGGCCAGAAAGGAAAACTGAGGTGAAGTAATCATTGGCACCATATTAAGACGAACAGATCTGAAATTCTCTTGGGCAATTTATTTCCTGTATGACTACAAAGCAAAGAAGAAACATTAAGTATATGTTGAACATTGTCACTGGGAAAAAAAATTTCATATAAAATTCCATTTCAATTTTGGTTGGAGGGCAGTTAGGGAAGCACAGTACAGTGGCAGTAGTTGGCTAATGCAGAAAACCTCTTGCCCATTTCCCCTTTTAGGGCAAGGGTAATACGGAAGCAGCTTTTGAAACCTGGGTTACAGCAGTTTTGGTAGTTTTAATAACATGGAAGTGTACCAAAAGATTTAACTAAAGTACTGATATAAACATGTCTAAATATTAATAAGTTTCATTCGATTGAGAAGTAAAACTAAAATACAACCTATGTTTCGTTTGCTTTGAGTAGCTTATGTTTGGAGGTCAGTTCCTCTGCAACTCAGGTGGCATTACTTCATTGGTCCAAACAATGAACAGAGCCTCTAGCAACAATAATTTTGTCAATTGGTGGGGGCACTGTGTACAGCGGGTAAAATAATACCATTTATCTCAGTAAATATATTTCTAGAGGTGCCATCATCGTGACATTTTCACCATTTATCAGTTACAATCCATGCAATTTACACATACAAAGAAATCAAAGATGTCCACAAATTAAGTTATGTGTAATAAACAGCACATAGGCAGGTATAGCATCATAAAACATTTCATCTAACATTACTTCATCTCAATATCTATACTTCTGAAAGTTACTAAAAAAAATAGGATTTTTTTAATGAATGTTATCTATTGTATTATCTCTCTTTTGCAGCAGATTGCAGATGTATTGTTTTACTTGATTCCTTAGTCAAGTAATGATACCACAGTGTCCATGTGAGACATTGCAGTTGTTTAATTTTCATCTATATTTCTCAAAAGGAAATTAAGTGTGGTCACTTTCTGGGAACCATTTAAAACATGTTTACATGTCTCTTGTTTAGTTCTTTGCCCTGCATGATCAAGGCAAAAAAAGGGTGTTTTTTTTTTTTTAAACATTAGGGACTGATCCTAGAAATTGCACATTTCCAGGAGAAAACCCAAAGATCAACAAAGTCTTAAAACAGAAATTCTTACCATTGGAGCCAAGTCCCACCCACATGTCACCATACTCGTCGATATCAGAAAGTGGGCTCATCAGATGTTTTGTGTCAAACGGTGTTTGGTCATCTTCAAGTCCATCAAGAAAAAGATTTGCATGCCTGTCGTAGATCTGTAAATCAAAGTAATATTATATACATTAAATGCACACAACTTATTACTTCAAAAAATATTCACATTTGTGCATTTAACAGGAAACAAAAAATATAATCTCCAAACTACAAAAAAATAGGGCTCTTCATTTGCTACATAAATGTTAACCTTTCACCTGTCTGTCTTTAGAAGTCCAGTAAAGAGGCAACTGGAAAGATTCAATCATCATAAGTCAGCAGATCCTGATGGTGATCTGGTGCTGAAGAGTCTGGATACCCGTGCAGAGCAGCTCTGTAGAATTCTACAGCACCTCTTCAACATTAGTCTGACCAGGGCTGGACTGGGAGATTTTTTCAGGCCAGGAGTCAGTCATGTAACCAGGGCACCCTGACATGACTGATTTCTTAGGTAGTGAAATAAAATAGAGTTGGGATCGGTTTTGCTTTGAGAGAATCCAACCGAAAAATTAAACAAGCTTTTATCAACCAAAGAGTAAGTTTTTCTTATATATTTGAGTTCACTTTCAACTTTGACACACATCAAAACCAGGTAGAGGTACTGACTGGATGTAGAGAACAGTCTGGTATCAGCTGTTTCTCACAGAGCTATAGGAGCTCGTCAATAAGCTCAAACGTCTTGATGAAAACAAAGCAAACCAAATTAAGCCATTCATGTCACATTGTATTGTTTGGTGGTGTTCATGTCACTTGTAGAAAGGTTCTGTTTCTGTACCTTCTCCCAAATGCTCTACTTCTCCTGAAGCACCAGCAGAAGTCATGTCATTACCATCACCACCTTTGAATGGCAAACAAAAATGCAGCGGCTTTTTTTTGTCTCTCTCCCTCTCTATGCCGCCTTTCCTCTGTCTTTTACCACATTCTAAGACCGGGTCCATTGCTTCTTATCCTCACTTGCACCCCTCACTAGATACACACATCACAGCGGCAGCTGGCACCAGACACATGTCACACACCTCTTCCTCCACACACTGCTGTCTGTGTGGTTGATACGGACTGTTGGGGCAGTAGTTAAATGAAATAAACAAATTGTCTTTCCCTCTTCAAATGCTACTGGCCAAAGTGGCCTGGTCTGTCCCTCTCTCTGACAGGAACCCGCTGCTCCGGCAGACTTTAAAGTAAAGAAGAAAAAAAAAGGGAGAGACGGAGGGCCAGCAGGCCAATTCCAGGCCGGCGCTTCGGGAATACTCCCAATTCTCCCTATGGCCAGTCCGGGTACGAGTCCAACCCTGGATACAGTTCCAGTGATGAGTGAAGATGTTAAGAAGGATAGGTTTGCCACATAATATATATGTGGCAAACCTTCCCTCCTCTGTCGTGCTGTTGAAGGTAGCCTGCTGTGGCTAATGTATAACTACTACCTGTTAATGAAATGGGCTACAAGTGTCATGTCATGTCTGCCAACGACCAAAGTCTCAGCTAGGTGTGCTTCTGCTTATAAGTTAATGTTACGTTTAGCTTCATGTCAAGGTTCCACCACATAATACATCGCTGGGAATGTATTTCCCTTTTGAACATTTTTTAAAGGTTTTAATTTTCATTGCATTATTTAGGACTGTGACAAAGTAGTGTGTAAAAAAAGATTAAATTACCTGATTAGCAGTGTTGCTCAAGTCACTCGGTGTTTATTTTTATATATATTAACCAACCCTAGAATGATAGTTAGTGACAGTTCAAGTGTGAATGTCTTTAATGTAATATTTTTTACAGGATTTTTCCCAAAAAAGTCAAATAAATACTGCATAGAACATGTTGCCCAAGAAGTTGGAGTTCCAACAGTCCATGAATACAACATGGAATGGGACATATCTCAAGTGCTGCTGCAAGCTGAGAATCATGTTTTCCCACCCACTCCAGTCAGATTGGAGTAAAAATTTGAATGTGAAAAAAAAAAATATTTGAAAGTGTAAAAAAAAAAAATCCTGAATCTGAAAAGGGAATTTTAAACTAAAAAGAAAAGGGTTTGAATCTGAAAATATAAAATCTAAAAGTGCAATAAAGAAAACATTTTGACCGCTTTCTGAATGCACACTTTTTTTTCTTTTTAGTCTTTTTGTTTTGTCCCTAAAAACTGGTCCTGAAAAGAGGGGGTTTTATAATCAAGGTCGCCTATATTCGGGTCATTACGGTATATACTTCCACAGTTTGCCTAGTGGCGGCGGTAATGTTAAATGACGTAGTGTTGGGGATGTGCTCTCTGTACGCAAGTCTTTCTTTGTGCGTATGAGGAACAGACTGCAGAGCAACTAAGGGACAGAGGGGAGACTTACCAAAATAAAAGATGAAAGGACAAGACGGAAATGTAACTGTGGTCCAAACATTTACTCTCATAGTGGCGAATAGTGCTCTGGCATTAACTCACCAAATATAGATTCAATTGCAATTTAGGAGTACTGCTTGTTATTTCAGGCACTGCCGAAAACAGGCAAGCTTCATCTCATATTAGAGGTCCGATTGTTCAGCTCCACATTGCGTGCCTTGCTCTCAATCTGCAGGTTTACTAGTGGTTCCTAGAATCTCTAAAAGTAGAATTGGAGGCAGAGCTATTATGCATTAGGCTCCTCTTCTGTGGAACCAATTATCAGTCTTAGTCCATGAGGCAGACACCCTGTCTACTTTTAAGGCTAGACTTAAAACCGTCCTTTTTGATAACCCCCACATTTAGAGTGGCTCAGGTTATCCAAAGCTACTTTCTGTAGTTATGCTTAGACTGCTGGAGGACATAGGGACCACATTTCATAATTCAGCTTCCTTCTTTCTCTATTCTCCCATTCTGCAGTAATTGTTAGTTCCTGTATAGATTGCATAACTTTTGTCCATATAGCTTTTTCTTTCTGTTAGTTCAACCCCTAACTTTTTGCTCTACCTGCTTTTCCCGTCAGTAGTTTTCATCTGGTCTGTACAATGTTTGACAGCGGCAACATCATGGAGAAATATTAGCAGTTCTACTCCCATCAATACCTTTGTTTATAGACGTTGAAGTGTAGTGTTTCTTTTACTGTATGTGCTCTTTTTAATCCTTTGACATGGGAGCTCATCTTTGGCTTTGTCTTTCCTGGATGGGCTACCAGTGGAGCTAACAAACAGTTACATCTTGTATTTGTCTTTTTTTTGTCTGCTTCTCTCTCTTTAAACCCCAGTCACCCTCGGCAGATGGCTGCTCACAATGGGCCTGGTTCTAATGGAGGTTTTTTCCTGTCAACACTGAGTTTTTCCTCTCCAATTTCACTACATATATGCTAGATGTGAGGGATTGCTGTCGAGTCAATGAATTAATGCAGTAAGCTGGGGTATTTTTGGATAGAAAACTTATAGCCAGTCTGACTGTATGGTCTGTTTGAATTTTCCCTGTAAAATGACTTGATCTGACGTGTGGTAAACTGACAACAAAATTGTATTTAAGGTTAGGTTTGTGTGCTTGTGCTTCTTTAAATGTTTCTGAACAATATGTATACACATTTATGCTTATGTGTGAGCCAATCTTCAAGCTCATTTCCTATTAAGCAGAAAAAGTCACATGCTCTACTGCATGAGCTGCGAAATTGCTTTGTGTCTGACTAAAGTTCTTCGCTCCAGTCTTTTTCTCTTTTCCTTCTCAATCAGTTCATAAATGTGCAATAACATAATATGGTTGTCAACACTGTTAAAGTACTGTAGGAGCAGCTTCCTTTCACATCAAACACAGGACAAAGGAAGGGTACTTCTCTAAGAAGGAAGTCCACCACCTATACGATCATAAAACCTCCAACCAGAAAAAAAGCTTTAATGTGCTCAAGCTATCACTTCCTACAGACAAATCTCTAAACTCTACATTTGAGAAACTCACTGTGGGTGCACTGATAAATGTGACTCCCCCTGTTTCACTTGAATCCCCTTATTCCCCCTCATCAAATTCTCTTCTCCTCTGGAATATTCCACCTTCCTTTGTTCTTTCTCCTCATCATAAGGCCACTTGCTTACCTGACCTTACTCTCATTTTTCCACTTTTTTCACTCATTTAATTTTCAATTTTTTCATCTCCATTTTTATATTTTCTTCCAACTCAATGCACTACTTTTTCTAATCTTTGTTCTTGTCTTTCTCCCTTATGTTTATCTTGCCCTGTCGCTCTCACTTGTTGTCAGCTCTTTAGGGGAGTTGAAAAGGTGTGAGGAGGGAAATAAGTCCAAGTCAAAAAACGCCTTTAGGGGATGAAGGCAGGCCCCGACAAGTGTCTGCCTCTCAGAGGATAGTTAAGACGCTCTGACAGACACTTTCATGATGGCTGATTGAAGACTGGCAAGCGCATAAGAGCACAAGAAAGAGTTCTGGAGCGAATATGAAAAAAAGGAAAGAGAAAAGAGACAGGAGGGAGAAAATGAACAGTCAGAGCAAAGAGAGGGAGCTTGAGGGAGAGACCCTCTTTAAGAATCTCTGAGCCAGAGCTGCAAGGCTCTTGGGGAGATGTGAGGGACTTGTCAGGATTGATGTAAATGAATCCTGAAGTACTTCATCTTTCTTAGCCACCACGCACCCTTTGAAAATCTCCTTTGTTAGCTTTCACAAACACTTTCCTCCCATTTTTTTGTCTTTTCTTCTGTCCAGCATTTTTTAACTAAAATTCTCAGTTTAGTTTGGCCTTTTTTTTTCTGGAATAAAGAAGCTGTTTAAATAATGCAGTCAATTAAGTCTTATTAGTACTGTCTCAAATTAGTCAACAAAACATCAGAAAGTTTTTAATAGGGATCACATAAACCAACCAAAGAGTATCTAGTACAAAGAGATTTAAAAAAAGACATGAAACAAAAACAGTGCTAAACTTGTTTAACTGAGAAGTCAACACCAGACATTTCAAGCATTAACTGATCAGTATCAAGTCAAATACATCTAGACCAGGGGTGGCCAATTCCAGTTCCTGGGGGCTGGTGTCCTGCAATTTTTAGATTCACCCTAGTCCAACACACTTGAATCCAATGGCTGACTTATTTCCTCAGTATGCAGTCAGTTCCTCCAGAGTCAATGGAATCATCTTATTACTTGATTCAGGTGTTGAATCAAAGGCATATCTAAAATTTGCAGAATACTGGCCCTCAGGAGCCAGAATTGCCTACCCCTGATCTAGACTGATGGGTGCAGCCAATTCAAGCTGAACGGAAAGAGCCACAGCACATTGGCGATCTGAGTGATGGCATACAACACAAACAAGGAGCCGATGCTCTGCAGCTATAATACGGTGCTGCTCACATGCTCAGCTGATAAGCTCCATCGCAATAAGCTTTCACAACATGATGAGCACTAATGTGACCAAATGTCCCTGTTTTAAATGAGCTCTAAGCTAATTAAGCTGTCCCCACAAATATCTGCAACTATAGTGTCTGATGAAAGAGAAAAAGATTCTTAGGTGTAGACCAAGTAGAAAGTTACTCATAAAACAATGATGGTTGTACAGCCTAGCTACTTAAGCCCGAGCATACTGCTTCAGTAAGAGACACTCAGGGCGTGGGTTTGTCTCTCTTTTTTTTTTTTTTTTAACAGCTTAAATGTTAGGCAAAAGCAACTTTTTTTTTTCCAAATCCATTTAAAGCTGAAGTCTGTAAGTTTTTAAAAATCACTTTTTTGTCATATTGGCTAAAACTGTCCCTATGCCCAGACAGCAGTACATGTGATATGTAACCTGTGAAAAAAAAACTGCTTCAATTGGTCCCGCCTACTGCTGTATTGCAATCTGGAAAGAATATTTCGGGACAAGACAAAACAACCAATCACAGCCAGAGGAGCGTCTGATGGAGTGTCAATCACAGCTCACACACGCTGAATCCCGCCCCCTCCCTCTCACCGCTGAACCTGCCGCTGCCGCCCGGCTGCCGCAGTCAGGAGGACGCGCGTGGAAGTCATGGCGGAGCGACAGCCACCAGCGAAAGAGAAACTGCCCTTATTGCCCCTGCCGACAACTGCTTACACGGCAAAGACTTCAGGAGTTCACACTCCATGCCGCGTACGCTGCTTGGACGCTTCTGGTCGCATGCAGTAGCCGCGCAGATGCTGTGAGAGGGGTGGAGCTTGGAGGTGGGGCATGAGTGAAGCAGAGAGGGTGGGGGAGTGGCGTGAAACCTGTTTTTCTTCAAATGTTCAGTCGAAGTCTGCTCTCTTCTCAATGTAACAGACTGCAGCTTTAAAAAGGAGGTTTTAAAAGCTTTTGAATCAAGTCCCCAATAGTTACCCCCAATAGTTAACCCCAATACATTATTTGGGTTTTACAGCACTTTAAGGACAGAAAATGCCATCTAATTGTCTATCAGAAATGTATGACTCTCTCATTAAAAGGGATTCACTGCCTGAATAAGCTATAACTGTTGTGCCACACTTGAACTAATAAGGTATGTAATTTCAGAAAAAAGTTATTCCTAAATCCGTCTGGAAATAAGGGGTTAAATCAACTTTCTTCCCCATTCTGATTCTCTGTTTGAACTGCAGCTGATCGTCTTGACAAGTTCTATATATCTAAATGCAGAGTTGCTGCCATGTTCATAGCAATTAGAAATTTGAGTTAATGAGCAATTGGACAGGTGTACATTTCTTTTGGTACCTGGAGATCAGACATTAAATCTGATTGATAATTAGAAATTTCAAAACTTCAGTTAGAGCATAGCACTGCACTACTTTAAATGAACACTTTGTGAGATATATTGTCTGTATGCTTGAAAACTGGGTTCTCTGTTCTAAGCCTTGAAAAAATCTCTCTCTATAGACTTCTTCGAAATTATTAAACATCCTTTATTAAAAATAATATTAATATCTCTAACAAGTGTCAACAGATGGATCATGGTACTGCGCGCTTAACTCTGACAAACTCTGATCTCCAGCTGTGCTTGTCCAAAAATGCGTCTTTGTGTGTGCATAGCTCAGAATCTGTGCTTCAAGCTCCACATTGATGGTTCTCTCTCAGCAGTAAGGCTCTTCCTGCCCTCGCTACTCAATAAACTATATGTGGCTGATCATCTTCTACCAAGCGTAAAAAATCCCTTTGACCAACTACCAAGATTTTATTTCTTCAAGGTCACAAGAGTTTATACCCATCTTTAAGTTCTTCCAAAATATACCAATTAAATTATATCCAAGGAAAATATTTTATTGAATACTGTTTATTTTTGGATAAAGAGCCAGATGAAACGGTACATAGATCTTTGAATATTTCTTTCTCATAGTTCTTGTTTCTATCTATTAAATAAGATGTAAATGTTTCCTTGAATAGTCATTTAAGCATTTTCTCTTTCCTTTATATATTTCAAAATTTTTGTTGACATATCAATTTAATTTCAGTCTGGATTTGCATGGCATTACAAGGCAATTATGGAGGTTCTCTCTGTATTTTTTATTTTATTTTATTTTTATAACAATACCCTGTGAGGGGTAAAATCTACTTTGACCCCTGAAAAGTGGTAACCAACGGGTAAATTAAAGAAATAATGCCAAAATTGCCAAAGTATAAAGAATAATGTTTTTGTTATTTGCTTTTTTGGAGTACTTAATATTTTATTGATCTGTGTGTAATGCATAATTAATAGTAGATCAGGAATTATTTCCTTTGAGATGGAATCCCTATATGTCTAAAACTATTCCTTTATTACACATTTCCTTAGCTTGTCTGTCTGCTATATTAACCAATATGATGTGTTGAACTAGATCTGCTATTTTCACAACTTTCGTGACACATTTTTCTATAAAATAGGGCATTCATTCATAAAAAGAAGTTTATTTGAATTCTGCAAATCAAAGTTTTCTGCCCAACAGCAATGATAAACTGGAATCTGGTTGTTATTTCAAATTGTAAAGGTTAACTTTTTTTTTTTTTTTTGCAACACAAAACTGACGTAAACTAAAGTAAAACATTAAAATTAAGTCAACTAAAACTATCACAAATTGTAATGAAAAAAATGCGACTAAAACAAATAATAGTTTTCGTCCTGAAGACTAAGACTAAATCTAAGATGGCTGTCAAAAACAACACTATTGTCCAGCCACTGATCGGATACCATGTAATTTGACATAGGCTGCTGCCTGTTGTTTTAACCGGTGAAGAGCTGATCACCTGACACCTGTCGAAGACTGCGCTTGCTACTACTGCAACTACTTCTGTTTTTTTATACTGTTCTATTTAAAAAATAAAATACTTAAATTTGCTGTATTCATTCAAGCTTCCATTCAAGGGTTTAACCTTAGCCAGGCCTCACCACAATGATGATATCAAAGTCATGCAGGCAGAGCATGTATATATATATATATATATATATAGTTTTTGTAACATATTGTATCGGAATTCGGAATCGGCTTGGGAGAGAAAAAAAGTTGATATTGGCACATCTCTAGCTAGAGATGTGTGTGTGGGAGGGGGTATAATTTGTAACATCTGATGCAAATTTTCATTCACTAATCACTTTGGCGCCCCCCTGATATAGCAGCGCCGTATACACCATGTATCCACTTTTTGGAGGGGTGTACATAATAATCATTTTGTATCGATGCATCGATCCAACAGCCGACGATCCGATGCATCGACACGTCCCAAGAGAATCGATTCATGTTTTTTTTTCCGTCCGGTCCATTTTTATCCATTTGCTCCTGGACATAATTCTCCCTCCCGTGCTGCGAAGGCGCTAAACCTATTTTGCCCTCCAACCTCGCTTCCTGGTTATACTCCTGCAGCAGTCTTTTGCAGTAAGCTTGACACAGACATTTTTCAATTATGCTCAATATTGAAGCGTGGTCTGTGCTACACACTGTAGGTCTAGATACAGCCAAGGTGGCGAGGAAGTGGGGGCGAGTTTAATCTGACGACGGAGGGACATGAGGGCCAAAAAGAGCGGAGATCCAGGTGGAAAAAGGGTCCCAGCATTCTCACGCACCTCGCTCTTCTAGCGGGTCAAACTTCACAAGTTGTTTTCCGCAATTTCGGTCATAAAAACAAAACAAACCGGCCTCCTGTCTGCAGCACTGTTTGCAGTCAGCTACAATTTGGGAGAGGTGCAGCGGAGCGTCTCTCAAGGGGGCGGGGACATCTGGAGCCGAGGTATTGAATTGCACTCATTGCACTGATTATGGGCAGTATTTTTTGATACAACTTTTCTACTTCTGTTATTTGCTGTTGTTTCTAAAAAAAAAAAAATGCATAACAATATTACAGCTTTCATTGATTTATTTCAAACTTAAAACTTTGTTTAGCCTGTAAGGTGTAAAAAAAAAAAAAAAACGATTAATCGAATCGAATCGTGGTGTATTCTTGAGTATCGAAAATAATCGAATCATTGGGTCAGGAAATCGATACTGAATCGAATCGCCATGATGGATGTAATTTACACCCCTATCTTTTTGCACCACAATTTTTATAATACAATAATATGGGAAACTTATGGGAGACTGCTAATACGGGAAGACGTTAAAGAGAGGTACGGTAGTTTCAGACCAACGAAGAATCAGAGGAGCACAGCAGCAGATTGGATAAGTCCACTGGGAAGACAGAGGCAGGTCTTACAGGGTTAAGGCAGGGTAGAGGCCGAAGCAGAAGCAGATTTTAAATCTTAAATCAATATAAAAAACATTGTGCAGTTCAAGTAAACACTATTCAAGTAAATTAAAAAAGTTAAACAAATTAAAACGTTTAAATCCAGCACATCATTGAAGCTTAAAAAAAAAAACACAGTTGCTAGATAGAGTTTTAAATCTTCTCCTTAACAATACAAAAGTAAAATAAGCTTAAAAATGTACGTTTCACTTAAGTCAACATCTTGTTACTTTTATGTTTTTGAAACACATTGTCATCTTACATCTGCCCTGCCTCTTTTGTTTTCTGTCTTTAACCCCTCTTCAATATTTTCTAGTTCCAGATCACCCCTCTGGATTGCCTTAACCCACAATGAACTGTTCACAGCTCTGATGTACAGCCAATATTCTCTCTATCATATTAACACAACTGGAGTGTATAAAGGAAGAGATAGAAAGGGGACATGAGGTGGGAAAGGATAAAGAGAGAGAGTCTTCAGAGAGGAGACACATTTGTTTTACTCATCTCAGTGCTAAAAGATACAATTACCTCTCACAGCATATTATCCATGTTTTATACCAGCCCAGGGCCCTATGCCTTTGCCTTGCCACGGTTACCCCATGTTAGGCCCATATTTTAACACTAGCTATGACAGTTTATTTAAGAAAAGGAAATTGTCCCCTGGGAGATGGAGAGAGAGAGAGGGAGAGCAGGGCGTGATGAAAATGAGAGGCAAAGAGGGAAGGACAAAGAAGGTGGATGCACTGGGGGCAGTGAAAAGGGAACGAATGAGAGATAGATGGGGTAACAAGAAAAAGAGAAACAGAGGAAGAAAAATTTATTTTGTGATAAAAACAAGGAAAAAACAAAAAACAAAAAGAGGGGAGTATATAAAGGTTTCAAAGCATCCTTTTGCCAATGATCATAAGGCTAGTAACAAAATAAACAGGATTCCCTAGAATACAAAATAGGTAGAGTTGTCAACACAAAAAATGCAAGAAAATTAGACATGTGCTACCTTTAGATAAGTGGCTGGATATCAAATATCAGGTACACGTCAGCATGATTGTGTTGTTGCCATTTTTCCTTATTATTAGATGGATAAGGTACAGATAGACATGAGTAAGGTCCAGAATAAATTTTGAACATAAGAAAAAAAGAATTCCTAAGTTGACATGCACATTGCCATTAGTCTTTCCCAATGTAATTGATGCCAGTGCTTGTTTGCCGGTGATGCCAGCAGTCAGAGGGCTACCACAAAGATGGCCTCTGCACACCTATAGAACGACCTTGCTCCACCTTAACACACATGCACATAACCACAATATATACAAACATACATGCAAACACAGTGCATTTAAAAAAGTGTTAAGTATGTTTTAAGTCTTTAATAAACTAGATTGTTATTTTGGCTTGATATCTCTATAACCAATACCAACGCAGTGTAAAAACACCTCCTATGATGTGGTTTATCTTAATGTTGTCTTGATCAACTATAAAACCTATTTGAAATCCCATGCAGGTGCATAAAAGAAATAAAAATCATGCTTTTGTTTCCTTATCAAACTAGTCCTCTTTCCTTTACAAGCAGAAATTTAAAGTTCTAATAAGATGGTCTCTATGAACATCTTTACTGCTAAGCAGCCTATTTTAAAAAAGCGTTGCGAGGCAAGGAAGCGAAAACACCAAACGAAGCTTCTGCCCGCCCTGGCGTCCTCTTCCACAACATCTTCATTCCAGCTCTCCTCCTCTAAATAAAAAATGTATGACGAAGAAGACTCATCCACGACCTCCGACACAAAACTCTTCTTCTCTTGCATGTTTCCGCTGTCCATCCATAGCTTTCCTTGACAGTGTCGTTTTTTAAGTCACATATTTAGTGCTAATTGGTCCCAATGTAATTTCCCATTGGGAACCTACTAGCACTAAGTTGCTAACTGGTTAGCAAGATGCTTCCAAAACACCTGCCACAACCAAACTTGCTTGGGAACCTTCAGCCACAACAATCCCGCTCCTTGATAATTGACCAATCAAATTCACTTTATTCAATCATGTAAAGTTGGGCACCACTTGGGAGAATTCGGAAATGCAACGGTTGGAACAGCCACTTTCCTACGACTTAAAGGTTTGTTGTAAAAAAAAACTGCAAGTACCAGAACATACAATTAAATATTTTTCTTTGGCAGGTTTTAAAATGTCTAGTTAATTTGGGTATTTATAAATTGTTTTGCAATTCATAGAAAAATGTTTTAGTGCAGTATTATCAGTTGTGCAGCTGATTGTAACGATCAATTATGCTATATTTTCCTTTTAGCTTACATATACTTAGACTTATGCTACGTTCACACCGCAGGCAGCAGAAGCAGCTAGTTTACATGCAAAGTCAATGGTTGACGTGCATCAGGCCACAGCAAAAGGTCCTGCAGCGCGTCTAGAACAGCTGAAGCAGCGCCTCAAAAGCTTCTGAGCATCTGACGCGCTGTTCGATTTTATTATTCTGCAGTTTGTACCACATACCTGAAAAACACTTACATACAACACTTACAAAAACCATCTATTCCCAGCCGCCACCAACAGTAGCGGAAAATTGTTAAGAGGCGACCGGGCCAGAGGCTGCAGTTGAACTGGATTCCCAGTGCAGTGACAGTGCACCACCAGTAGGTGGGGGTCTGAGTGGCTCCGACAGAAATAATTTTTGAAGGCAGGATGGTAATCTGAATAAACTGACTGCACAGATGATGTTTTCAGGTGGACTTTCTAACTTAAAAACATATTAAAACTACATTTTACCCACAGATTACAGCAAATATAGCTGCCATTGTTACAGGCAAAGAAAGGATAGGGTAGCTCTGCTCAACGTGCATCAGACCCACTTTTCGACCGTGTTTCAGCCGCATGTCTGAACTAAACTTGTACAAGCATCGAAAATGAAGCAGCACGCGTGTTTTTGCTGCTCCTGCTGCTTGCGCTGTGAACGTAGCATTAGACTCAACTTGATCCCTTGGGATTACTCCTTCAGGGAAATTCTGGATCCAGTAGCTTATAAAGAACGCAAAGGGCAGAGCTAAAGCAAGATGCCATTAAAGATAAAAAAATAAATAAAATACAACAGGCAATATAAAAAGAGTGCATTGAGTACAAAAAAAGAATAAAAAAGAACAATTCTTTCTTCTGGCTTTTTTTTTTTTTAAACATTTGGATTTTGAACTCTTGATATTTATTTTTCATATGCAAACAGCTCTACAGAAATTCCCCAAAACTCCAGGATCAGCTTTTCTGATTGATTGACGCTCGGCCGTCCAGTGGCAATTTAAATTTTTGAACTCCAGCGTCAAAAGCTCAGATGCAGGGATGCTCGGAATTGCCGCTCCCAACGTTGGACCTCACAACGCCATCCCCCATAGACTTTACATGCATTTTGACTCCCAGAAAGCTTTTGGTATGAATGCAGCTTTACTTTGCCTTTTAACTTTGGTCAACTATATACATTTAAACATAGATAATCTGCTAAATACAGTCCTTAGTAAGTTCATTAACAACACATACTAAGATATTTCTGATTGAAACCAACTGATAATCAAATATTAGTTAACAAACAAAGTTTGCACCAAGAAAATGAAGCAACGCAACAACTCAAGTTGTCAAGCATGAAGAAAAGATTAAATAAGACCAAATTCATATAAGAGCTAAATGATTCCAAAAACGTTTAACAGAAAACCACAAAAAATGCACAGACAGTGAAACAGTGTAGCTAACAACTAACCTTATGCAAGATAAAAATTGTATTTAAAATAAATCCATGTCATTTACCTTACTTTTGTTTCTTTCACTTTATAAAAAAAGGAATAAAAAATACAAAAAACAAAAGTACAAATGGTGTGTGTTAAATTCATGTGGATGTAACAAATGACTTATTTAGCTTTGTGTTTAATAGTAAGAGAAGGGAAGGGAAGGGTGCGTAGGCAGGCAAGTGTTAAACATTTATTCTGACAGCCAGGGTAGAGATGTGACTGGTGTGACTGGTTGTTCCTATCGCTGCCGCTCACATTAATGTTAATGCACTAACAGACAGACCCCCACTCTCCCACCCGCAACCTAGATCTCTGCAGGCAACAAAGCATGTAAATTGGGGTGAGGTTTGTTTTTAAATCTCATTCTCCTTACATTTTCAGTTATTTCAAAACAGCTTTTTGATGACTCACTTCTTGAATTGTTAAATGGTTGGGTCCTGAGTTATCTGGAAGTATTTCAAAAAGTTACAAATGTCACCTAGCCTAACCTCAAATCAAAAAAAATCTACATTACACATTGTTTCTATTAAGAGCAATGAGAAAAAGCAGGCTTACCAAATGTTCTTCTGATGCCATATTAAGACTCAGAGAGTCATTCATTCATTAATTTTATCACATAAGCTGGTTGCTACAAAAAACAGTCATCTCTCTTTCTGTTGCTGTTAGCAAAACATTTTGTGTTGCTAGAGCCTGACTTTTCAGATATTAGCAAGTAAAGCATCATTGTCCTCTTCTCCTCACAATGATGGCTACTATGCATTTGGTAAAGGTTACAATCATGATAAATGCATATAGTTTTTTTTGTTTGTTTTGTTTTTTACAGTGTCCTGTCTGGCGATGTGGCAATAATAATAATAATAAATGCATATAGTGACAGAGACAAAAACCTTTAGGATTTATATACTAGATCAGACCAGCTAAATTCATTGTGGTTCCTGTCCTCAGACAAGACAAGATACATATAAGAAATGCAACAGTAAGAGCGGCAACAGATGTACTGTAGAGTTACACAGAAAGTAGATTTTATACACACAATATGTTTCTGTGCATGAGTTATACGTTAAAGTTTGGGACTTCCATGCATAGGTTTAATGGCAGAAATCTGATATAAAGTCATACAAACCTCAAATTAAATGTCTTTGCAGCAGATCTTAAACCAAAAGTAGAAAATCAAAAAGCTGATAGAAAGTCCTTTGATTTCATTACTTGCTGAAGTGTTGGCCCATTTTGTGGCAGGCAAATTGCCCACAAAATGTGTGGTGAGCGACAGCATGCTAATGAGGTTAAAAATTTACTGGAATTGAGTTTGATATGAACAATTCATTAAAAATGCAATTACTTTGTTTGTTAAAGGTTTAAGACCACTAATAAAGAAAAAAGTTAATATGAAATCACTGAATAAAAGCACATAGTTTAAAATAAAGAAGCGCATATAAATTTTTACATTTTACACCGAGCTCAATAAGATAAATATAAAACATAGATTAAATCTTGAGTAACGACTTTACTGAGCCATTAGCCATAAGCAACAGTAAACTTACCCAATCTAGAATATGGAAACCACTTTAGTCCTTGTAGGTTTTGTTTACATGTGTAGATTGATCACTCGTAAAAAAATGGAGAAAATAAAAACTTTATTGTGCAAACATTTTCTAATATATTGTGCAACACATTTTTATACATTCTTAGAACATGAATAGAGCATAGTATGAGGGGATAAACTTAAAAATTATTTTTGTAAACATTTAACACTAATGCTCTGAAGGATCAGACATGTTCGCTGACTGCACTTATAACTACACTGAGCCTATTCCCTCACTTCCCCCATCTTTCCTCCTCTGTCAGTCCTTCCTGCCTCAGGCTGCGTTTTCCTCCGTTGTTCTCTACATCGTTACCATAATCAGATAAGACAACTACCTAGGGAGCACCAGCATCCCTACAGCACCTTGCTTCTGGCACCTTAAGTGTGTGTGTGTGAAATGCTCCTGGCACTTGGAAATTGGTATTCCTTTTGACTGTCTTTTTTTTTGTTTTGATCTGTACAAACTGACAGATGACTGGTGTGTGCATGCTCATGTATGCTTGTGTCTGTCTATATGTGTAGAAATTGGATTTTTACTTCTCTCCTTCTTAAAGTAATAGCTGCATTTTGGTTGACAGATTGCTACAAATTACCACTGAGTAGTGAGTTTGTGTCAGCGTGTTTATGTAACAGAGTGAGCAGATAAGTGTGTGTGCATGCCTGAGTGAGAACATGAGTATGTGAATAATGTTTGCATGTCAAGGCTAATTATGATCTTTTTCTGAATGGTCAAAACAAATCACATCACAATACCATTACACAAAAAGGCAGACTGATTTACAGAAACGCAGAACTGCGCCACGCATCAAAACACCCCAAAGCTACAAAAAAGGCTCACTTTAAGCAAAAGGCCTAAGAGCCTTTCTCAATGTCTTGTCTGAATTGGAACATGGAGTAGTGTGCTATGCTGAGACACACATCACAACTTTATCCCTAGAAGGGATTCTGCTTACTTTTTATTCACTGTTTACAATCTGAGCCATCAGCAACACTGCATTTAGTCAACAACAGGTTAGGCTGCCACATTTTTCCAGCATCAACACCCATCAGCAAACTGCAAACTAAGGTGTCAAGCTAGATTCCCTCTTCAGGATGAAAGATCGAATGACGCTGCAAATTGCTCAGTTTTCATACAGCAGGAGGATTTTTTAAACAAATCACATAAAAGAGTAAAAGTATAAACTCATGGTTTATATGCAGGACAAATTATACAAAATTTTTAAGTTTTAACAGCTTCCTGTGGACTACACTCAATTCTGCAAAGTGTTATTAAAGCGGGTAATTATGTAATACAATGCAGTCACCAATTACTGTATGCAAGGGAAAGGGACTACAAAGACTTTCACACAAAATTTAAGAATGTGCATAAACAAAAAAAAGTCCACTCAAAATGACAATTGGGTTACTTGCTAAAGATTACAAACATTTACAATTGCAAAGCTGCTCAGTGTAATCATGATTCCTCTGGTTAGTGTCATTGGCAGTATTTGTGATGATGAAAGAATGAGGCAGTCCAGTGGAAAAATCTGTACAATGATCCACTTTATCAGAGACCGCAATAACACACACAGAGATTCATTTAGACCTCAAAACTCTCTCCCCTTCACTAGCTCCCACTTAAGAGTGATGATGGTGTATGAAAGAGTTTTTTGTCCACGAATGCCATGAACTGCTCTATTTTCACTCACCTACAATATTTGCCGTTGACATAAACCACTTAAGTGAACTGAGGTAGATGACAAAGAAAACCAAAGTGATAAAATAAAAATAACGGAAACCTCCGAATGATTTGTAATCAGAATACATGCATTATAGATCTATTTAATATTATTTTCTATTGGTTTATGTTCCTTATCTAGTTTATGTTCTAAGTATTTTGACTATAGTTAATATAAGTTAAGTCACTTTAGTTGAATCAATTGGATAACAGTAGACGGCTAAAATAAACCAACTGGCATAATTGTTCTGCCTCTTCCATGTGTCATGACACAAAAAAAGCTTTAACAATATCTACCAAATGGTGACTTAAAATCACTCCAAATTTTAAGAGATAATTCTGAAATGTATGACAAATATTCATGTTATAAATACAAAATGAGACAGACAATGTTGGTATTGATATTAAAGATTGGGTATCAATTAAAAAAGGCCCGAGCCATAGGGAAAGATTTAGTCTGCCTATTTCTATAATAAATTCAAGTTTAGTTAAAAATCTCCTGAAAGTTTACTCCTTGATAGGCATATGTCTTTAACTTAATAAATAGAGCCAATTTGAACCCTTACAGCTGTATATTTGTCTAAACAAAATTTAATGTTTTCCTGACTTATTTTCTGTCCTTCTGCTAATCTTAAGTTGCCTTTTTCACATGTACAAATCTACATTCATACATGCTGGTAGGGCGAAGTTTATATCAGCTTCTTTAGAACAGTAATGATGATAACTTTAAAACAAACAGAGCTCTGGTATCCAATAACAATCCGGTTCTGTGGATATACAAGCTTTAAATATCTGAATAAGAATTGAACAAATTTGCAGCGTTACATTCTTTGACAATTATTTTCCTTATGGAGGCAATGCTTACACATTTTTTTCCTCAGTTGTTTGTTTTATCCAAAATTGAAGCAGAAAACTATTTTGTTTTCTTTTAATGGTTTATGCAGTAAAACAAAATGTAGTAATAAAATAAATAATAAAAAACTATCAAATAAGATACAATATTTCATAAAAGGAAACTCTAAAAATCATAGAACCTAAAAAAAGTAATCCTGATAATTGATCCCAAGAACTACCATTTCCTACCTGCAAAGTAAGATGAGTCCATCTGTTCAGCTGTAGCCGTCCTTCTGTTCTGAAGCTTACACTAGGAGAGGTCCGACCATTGGTCGCATTGTATCGGAAGGTTACAGCTCGCTCTGATACTGTCAAAGAAAAGACCAACCGCTTCTCTGAGCTTTTCTCCAGCAACATCCTGCAAAAAACAACACATCATAACAGTCAACAAATCGCAAATTGAAATTTGGCAAGCCTAGAAAAAAAAAATAACAAGAAAAAAGCCCACTGAAGCTGAGCACCACAACACATAGTACCTAATTTTGTCAATTTTACAATGAATTCCAATATCTTACATAACTGGGAGGGTTTGAATGTTGCATGGTGGATGGAAACCTACAACCGCCACGTGTCATATTAACCACCTCCACTGACATTTTATGGGAAATCATGGCTTTTATGAACCCAGGGCAATATACCCAATAAATCACAGAATCCTCCAGATGGATTCATGAGAAAAGGAGCATTTAAATTAACAGTAGACAGTGAGCATATGCAGAGACTTGTATCTCCATATGCATGTCTAAAAAAAGCATGAGAAAAAAATTTATTAGACAGATTAAAAGGGACAGATAATTAAGCAGCAAATACCAATTGGTCAAAACCTTCTTTCCTCAAAGTTAAAAGCCAGTTGGTTAGTTTCTCAAAGAGATTAGATAAATCGTTGGAGAAAAATGTATGATAAATTCTTGGACGTGAATGTATGTTGGTGTTAGTTTGATTTCTGTGTCAAATATTCTTCTGTCATTTTTTCCCTTTTGTCTGCTTTTTGCTTTTCATCAGCCTAGGAAAGTTTTGAACATTTTCCGATTGACCTCATTTATATACACAGGTATATAAAAAAACTGAAACCACAAACGTTTCTTACACAAAATAAGAACATGGCATATTCGGTTTCTTGTTATTGATGCAATAAATAGTATGGGTTGTGAGAACAGGTGGTTAGCTCTGTCCATTGTTCAACTGAAAGGAGGGATGTGAAATCACAGAGAAATGAGGAGACAAAGAAATGGGGTGAGGAGCAATGGACAGAGGTGAAGACAGAGACCTCCTTTCATCTGGCTTTTTTGATGGCAGCCATGATCATCTCAACAACAAAAGAATGATGGGCAACAAGAGCAAGAGTAACAGAGGCAGGGAAAGTGAGTGAGAGGGAGAGATATGACTCTATTGAGACGCATTCAGCCATACAGGTGTCATGTTCAGCAAGCCAAGACAACAAGAGTTTTCCATCAACTGACTCCCCAGACATTCAGCTTCGTAAACACATTGAGAAATATCAGACAACCTGACAATTCCAATTTAATTTTACAAACAGCAAAAAATCTAATGCATTGCTATGAAACCATTGATGTATTGTATTTGAGCTTTCTCCAAACCTGAGGCCTCCTTTAAGTACCAGATGCATATCCATCTGAGGCCCATTTTACAAAAGCTGAATTCAGAAATCCATGATAAGAGATAAAGCCTTGCTTGGTCTAACATGATAACTGCAACCTGGCTTCATGTATTTCATAAAGACTAAGCCAGGGTCAGCAGGTGCAGCTATGTCCGGACAGGAGTTACTAAACAAGCCTAATTCAGGTCTCTAGCTTCAGTTGCTTATGAGGTCAAACACACGTTCAATCCGAATACCTCAAATTAGTAAGCACACTAAAGCTAAAGTGCATCTGCTGTCGCCATAAAAAGTGTTATAATAGCGACGGCAGTTACGAAAGAGCTAGAACCAGGAAGGAGTATGCTTTCTCATGTCAACCAGCTAGAATAGGGAGCTTCTGACGTCCCTAGCCGTCGATAGGAACTATACTATACAACAATCCACTATGTGATCGGCGTTTTCGGCACAGCCCACCTCAGTTTAACAGAAATAGATTATTTCTTGATATCAGTAAGACACGTCATTACCTTCATATTGTTTTGGTTTCATATCAGAAAGCCTCATCCAACATTTGTCTAACTTTTTTCTTTGTAGTTCTGATTGCCTGTACCCCCAATTTGACACTCGGCAGCGATTTCCTTTATTATGGAACATCAGTGATCGGCCAATACATGGAAATGAAATCGATCTTATCCTCCACTGCAAAGGTCTAGAAATTGCACATTGTAAATGGGCAATGTCTCTAAACTTTGCATATGTATTTACGATGACTACCTAATGGGTAGTTATGTTTTTATTGCTTCAACATTGTTGGATGTATTTCAGTAAATAAAGACAGAAATATTGAAGATGTCTTGTTAAGGATCAGTAATTGTTCAGAAACCTGCAAGCAGTTAAGGAGTTACTTATTTTGCTCAAATGAACAACTAACTCAAAAACTGACAGTGGAGAGTAACATTGTAGGTGATAATTTTTGATTAGATCCTTTTCACTGCCTTTTAATTTGTTGTTCTTATAACTATTGTTGTTGACTATTTTTCCCTGAGTATCTCTTCATAAAGCCTTTTCTAATATGCCAAACAATGAAAAAGGAAATAAAATTATATATAATTCATGCTATAATATCGGTTAAATATTGGTATTGATCAGTACTTAAAACTACGATATAAAAAAAATTAAGTTGGGAGACTCCTACAACAGTTTACTTGGATGTGCTAACACATAAGATTCAGTAACTAAATATTTTTAAAGATTTAAGACGGGGAGTGGGGCTTGTGAACATCTCAGTTGCCAATCAAAGTCAACAGGTCTGTTTTGCGAATGCATTTCCCTGGTCTACAGACTGGTGCATGTGATTGAAAGCTGATCTGAGCCTCTGTAACTGTGCACCACTCTGGCAAGGCCTGGAACATCCCAACACACTCACTCTCGCTTTCTCCAACACTCAAAGAGTCTAAGTAAGACATGACAGCTTGTTGTTTCCTGATGTGATACTCACCTGAACAGACATGACATGTTTCTTATGAGATCAGTTTCAGGCTGTTTTCACTTTCAGGAAAAATATACAAAACTGTAAGGACCAATATATGCAATATTGGATGAAAGTTATAACGGAATATTTGACAGAACTTACACATATAAATGATTTGAACCAGGATCCTGCACAAATGTCATTAAGTGTCAGTATGTCAAGCTGTTCTCACATCGTTTCCTGTTTTGCTACGAGCTATGGCAAATGGAAAGATTCGTCTTACACAGGGTCTAAACAGAAACAATGTACTTTTGTGGGTTCATCTTGCATCTTTAAAGTTTGCATGGTGATACTTTTCATGCATGTCACTGATGGGAATCACAGTTTTCTGTGATTCCCATCAGTTCAACCATTTAGGGTGCAAAGTTGGATGAACCAACATTGGTAATAACAGAGCATCTGCAAAGCATATAATGACATTAAGTGTCATCGTTGGTTCACTGCTGGGACATTCCAGTAACACAAGTGTCAATTGCATAGCAGTGGCGCATAGGTGCAGTATCGGAGCATTATTTACTAAGAGATACAGGATATCCAGCTACGGTAAAGATGATGAAAAGGGACAGCCTCTTAAAGGAACCATTCTTCAAAACACCAGAACTTTGCTTTCAATTTATTGCTCTCAATGTAATTTTATTTTAATCAGTAGCTCTGATTTGGGTCAAGTTTTAGAACAGCCGCATGTACTTGAACTACTTTTCAATGAAGTCATAAAAATAGGATGTTTTCACATTTACAGAATCCAATATCTTGTGCAGAAGACGTCCAAAAAGCACTGAAACCTATTAAAGATGCCACTCTAGTGATGTTGGAGGACAGTATACTAACAGTGTCACTCACAACACAGTTTCATCCCAAGCTATTCATGGGCACTGATGAATTGGATATGGTGAAGGACATAAACGAAGCAATAGCTCAAGATTTAAACAAAACGTGTCAATGACAAGATGACGAAAATTATGTCTTTAGCCGTTGACCCTTGTAGACATCTACAGTTGACGAAAAGCTTTGGTGGTTGAGAAATACGTAAAAACAAAATGGTTCAAGCACAATACTGGTTGATTTGTACATGTTGTTTACATCTTTCAATTCATTAATATTTCTTTTCATGATCTGCTCTGATAGCTGGCATTAATTGCTCATTTCACTCACCTGCCTAGTCTGCCCAGTTCATAATCATCTCTGATCTCGTCCACCTGTAGGTTCTGCTTTATATTCAATCCAGCCCAGCTATCGTGGCAGATCATTCTTTGATGTTTGTTCCCCGTTTGCCTTCTGTTAGTGTCCTGTCTGTCAGTTTTAGGTTCATTTCCAAGGTTCATGTTTCTGTTCCAGTGAGGAGTTTATTCTTCAGCCAGTGTCCAGAGGCAAGGTATTTCCCTAACCCGTGGTGAGAGTGTTTCAGCGTTTCCGGATTGATTCCGTTTTCCTGATTCCGCTCCCTCTCACCCACTGACCGTGTCTGTCCCTGTCTCACCTCCGTGCCTGAACCTCTGTTAGACTCCTGATAGATTCTGCCTCTCAAGTGTGTTTCTGTCTGAGCTGGATGCTCGACGCACAGGACTCTGAACCTGCCTTCGCACTCTGGATTCCTGGAACCCGTAGCACGTTTCTGTTCTTACGTTTTGAACTTTCCCACTGGCTGTCTCATCTTGAATACTGGGTCCATCTATTCCGCTTTATGACATTTCTAGTCTGATTTTGATTTTTAGCAACATGAATGAGAGGAAAACGAATATATTAAACAAAATCAACCAGTGACCAACCTCCAGCCACCACTGGAGAGAAGTGTAGCATCATGTGCTTTAGCTGACCTGCTTGGTAGACTTTTACCTTTGCAACGGACATTGCTACACAAAAATCTGTACCTGAGATTGCCACAACTGAGGTAAGAATGTTTAGAGGACAATGACCCTCTTCGCTGATGAAGGAAGAATATTGCAGATTCCCCTTATATTGGTAGAGTTGCAAAGTTTTTTTCTCTGCATTCCGGGTACAAGTGTCTCTAGAGTTTTTCTCTACTGTAGGAGACATAGTTCCTGCTTAAAGAGGTATAAAGGCTGCATACACAAGCCAGCTTGTGTTCTTACACAACAATCTTAAGATAAAAAAAAAAGGAATAGATGAGCATTAAAATGTCAACACTACTCAAGTCACAATTAAGTTGTTTTTTTTTCGTATGTTCAGGCATAGGCTTTGGTTACCTTTAACAAACGTTTTGCCCTTTTGTTTATAATTGATTCTATAAGGGGCAGATTGCAAGATTATAAATACTGATAAGAATGTTAAGTCTTTTAAAGCTAAAACCTGGTACTTATTTAGTGTAGAAGGATTTTTGCTACCGCAGAAAATTTACTTAAGCAGAAATGCGATTTTAATTTAAAACAAAATAGACTAGCACATTTAACCTTTGTTCTAATTTTGAACTTAAATTTGGTTGTTGTGAAAAACTATTTTATTTTTCATTTAAAACCACACAGCAAGCATAGGAATTTGTTGCAAATAAATTAAATATATTTCATGCAGTAGTCTTTTATTATAATTAATTATAATTAATTAATTATAATTAATTTATTAATTATTATATACATATAATATATTATTTAAAAAAGAAAAATCACCATAAATTTTCTATGATGCCATATTGTGATAAATGTTCATGACATGTATAGTTTCATGTTGGATTTGTTTTGTAATTAATTGCATTTAGCTTTTTGGAATTTAAATTTAGAGATTAATTAATAAATTAAATTAGATTTACTTTTCCATAAGACCCATTTCTAAGTGACTGGCCATGGATAACACACTGTCTAGCTTATCTGAAATCTGACTCAAAATGTCAACTAATGTGGTGTTCCTTTTTAAACAAAACCCTCTTTTATATCAAAAGTTCCACACTGGTTAGTCAGTTCAGAGAGGATGACATACTTAAAAGTTGTGTTTCTTCCAAAAGCAACACTGAAATCCAATATGTTTAAAACAACGTCACTTGGGTATGCAGGCTTAATAAAGGGACCCTTATTTTTTTTTTTTTTAAAGGTTACAGCCACATCTACAAGCTCCAGGACCTAAATAAAAATGTTGCACTCATTAGATCTTCAAAATATTTTAGGATTTTCTGTTTTTCTCTGAATTCAACAAATGGTTAGAAACATTTTTGCTTAAGAACATACACACCTCACCTAGTGTGAACATTTGTATTTTTCATCAAAGTGGGCCGGATTTTTCAGTAAATGGTAAACTGCAATAACTATTTGAATACACCCAATTAAATTATATGATATTAGACAAGAAATATTAGCATTTTTTAAGGGCACCTTAAATTATAAGCATCAAACTCACATTTCTCCATCGGAGCTTAAATTATAAGCATCAAACTCACATTTCTCCATCGGAGCTTAAATTATAAGCATCAAACTCACATTTCTCCATTGGAGCTTGGCTTTAACCAGACAGCCAAAGTAAGGGAACCACGTGGTCCTATTGCCTGTGAAGGAGGAGTGACCAGACATCCATCTTCGCTGGGCTGAAACAGTACACTCTGAGCTACAACAGAAAGTCCATCTGGACTTGTTGTGCTTCCAGCCGCTGTTTCCGTCCCAGGATGAGTGTCAACCACATCTTCAGTTACACAGGTACCCCTGGCAGAATTAAAATAATACAGGTCAACACAGGCACCTCAAAATGGTTTTATGTGTACAAATATCTCAACATGTTTTTATTTTTTTGTTTAAGCAGGCTTTTTTGATAATTAAATGGGCTATCATCTGTACTCATGATCCCCTTTTATTCCCTTCTTCTGTAGTACTTAGTAGTTTTGCGCCGATGCCATTTTTTGGCCCTGGTACCGATACCTGGCTGTGCAGTATTCTGTTTGAAATTGATGTGTGTGAGTATATATGAAGAACTATATACTACTTGGATGTAAAATAATTGCCATCATGGCTTTGTCAAGCTGCTGCCTACCTTTGTGAAGCAGGAGAAAGACTAATACAAAGTGAATCCAGTAGAACTTTTTATTGCCTTCCTGGAATGGGTCACAATAGTTGAATAACGTTTTGGCTCTCAAGATGGTATCAGTGCCCTATTAGTTGTTACTCACCGATACCCCCGCTTTACTTACATAAAATATAAAAGATCTATTTATGTATAAAGACTTTTTGATCCAATGTTCTAAACGTACTTTTAACTTAAAGGTACATCTAACATTTTGTATGCAGTACCAATAACAATAATTCTAATAAATTAATGATAATAAATAATGTGGGGATATATTTAAAAAGCCAAAGACTATACATAGTACTGTAATAACTTTCTAAAGGCTTCAACGAGCTACCTTTGTGGAGCGAAGAGCAGTTGCGCATACGGTGGTGTGGAGGATCTATAGGGGCACTCCTGGACACACATGGCTTCAAAACACAAATGCAGTTCATCCCGTGAGGAAGGTGATTGGCAGTAGCTGCTCTGCTTTGGAAAACCACAGGTGGATCGAGCCGGCAGTGTGGACACAGGTTTGAAAGCTGCAACATTCTCCATTCGTGGGAAATGTCCCTGCGAAGATGTAGAAGGGGTGTCAAGCTCCTGTCTTAGCTGATATTGTCTACTAATATCATTAAGCATAGAGAGCTGATGATCATCAAAGGCATCCCATCTAAAAATAAAACTGTTGGAATAGAGTTAAAAATAACTTGTGGGACAAGGTTCTATTTTACAATTTGGTTGGTTTTATTATTAAATTATTAAATATATTTCATTTATTTAATAATAGTTACAGAAGTACACTTTTTTAAGAAGTATTAGTATATGTTTTAGTGGCAAAAACAGAAGTAAGGGTCACTAATAATTAATATAAAAAAAAATCAAGTAATAATAGCTCTAAAATTCAGGCACACCTAAATAGGAAAAAAAACATTAAGATTGTTGCGCATGTCCTACAATATGTATGTCAGTCTAACCACCAAGTCCCACTTTGTCCAGCTACACTCTAACTTCTTTGACCTCCTAATTTGCAATAAATCCACTCTATCAGGGTCTCCAGGAAATGTGTGCAGATTTAGCATTAAAAGCTTGTTAATAAAACGGAAATCAGACCACAGCAATTCCTCTCTTTTATTTTAAAACTGATTAAAACTTCTTCGCTTTTCGTTTTAGGGCATCCGGATATTTTCAGGAGTTATATATATATATATATATATGTACAATGGGTGATAACCAGCCTCACACCGAGCCTGGTTCTGCTCAAAGTCTCTTCCTGTTAAGAAGGAGTTATTCCTCTCCACTGTCAAAGCATGCTTGGTATGAAGGATTGCCTTTAAGTCAATGAGTCGATGCAATCAACTGGTTTTCCTTAGGTAGAAAACTTTGAATCAATTTGACTGTATGATCTGGTTAAATTGTAAAGTGCCTTGAGATGACATGTTGTGAATTGGCGCTATATATATATATTAAAAAAACTGAGCTGACAAGTACAGTGAGCGCAGAGAAGCTACATTTGTTGTTTCTATTTGTTCTTCAAATATTCAGTTGTTTGGTTTAGATTACCTATTTTAACATACAGCCCAGTGATTGTTCTAATGTAGGCAGTTGATAGTATACATACATATATAACAATACTCATAAATGCCTTAAAATAATAAGGCTTTTAAGCAAATAAGGTCAAATTTAGTAAACTATTCGAACATATGTATGCTGTAATCCTTCAATTTCCTGCTGAAACAATGGGATTTATGAATATTTACTGCGGTCTTGCTGTGGCTTCCGGATAGAACAGAATTTAATCAAGTTTGCCAGGGTACCGTCTGCTCGCTGCTGCAGTACGGAGACACTCTAAATGCACTGATTGATCATAATTGTTGCTTATTTGCTCCACAGTTTGTAGCTGAGCAGAGCAGACGCTATGTAAATTAGTAGTAATGCTGTCCATAGTTAACAAGGATTAAATTGCAGCCTAGACACAGTTCTTCAAAACCACTCTTACCTGTGATGAAACAGGTTTAGCACAGAAGCTCAGGATAAGAAGACATAACCAGAGCTGGACCTTAGGTTGCCCAAGTCTCATGAAATTCATCTTTATTTTCCCTCCATTTGCGCTGCGATCTGCCAATTTAAACACAAGCCTGAGCTGCTTGTTTTGTATCCTGTTGTATATTTGCAGAATATCCTTCCCCTTTTTTGTAAACGAACATATCCCTGCGAGATCTGTGCTGTCATCCTCTTCATTAGCCAACTTGACAGATCCTTTGACATATTTTCTATGGTCTTTTCTGCAAATGTGAACATCTTGGCCCATTGTTTGGAGCTTCCTTAGAATATTTTTTTCTTTATTATCATTCTTTTCATTGACCTTTATACATTTAACTCCATGCAGTTCTTGGATCTTTAAAGAGTTCAGCACAGTTCTAGGTTTATGGATCTTCACAACGGGTTCCGGAACAGTCCTGAAGGATGCAGGATCTTCAAGAACTGGAATTTTGTTCTGTAGCTTCCCCAAGCTGTGTGAATAAGTGATGACTGTCATGGCTCCGGGATTCCACGCTTACAGGGACATTTTTACAGACCAGGGCCCCTAGGGTGAAGCTACTGAGATTAGTCCTCAGTTACACAGTCTCTGTCCCTCACCCCCACATCCGCAAATCAGGCAAACCACAACCAAAGCCTCCACATGATAGGTAGGATTTCACAATCTGGAAAAAAAAAAGAGAAAGAGAACTGGTCAGACCAAAATCCAACATCAGACAAATCTGAGGAGAGTGAAATGCCATGCAGGCTATTCCCCGGCCAAAGCCCACACTATCATGTACAGCTTGATGGAGGCACAGCTCAACTGATACTGCTACATTGCCTCTCGCTTTTCTTCATTTTCCATTGAATTAAACATGCCCTTTTTCCTTCAGCATCTGGCCCCCAGGTTTTATCCAACTAAACAGGTTCTCAAATAAGTTTGTTGGAAATTGAGGCTTAGGCCAAAGCTCTATTTATTACAATACTTTGCAGCTTCAATTTCACATTTTGACACACACACAAAAAAAGAGGCCAGCCGTGTAGTCATCTCAAGTGTTATATTACATGGCCCCGGCTCTTTGCTGCAAAGTCTGTTAGAAAATAGCAAAGCCTCCCCCTGAATCTAATAACGCATGCTTCTCTCAGTGCAGAGCAAATTTATAAATCTATGCAGATACTAAAACATACTAAATATGTAGTAGTGGCGGGATATTTACCTCCTATAAAAACCTCTTCCCCATCATCCGTCTGCCATCGACCAGCATTCCACTTGTTGTTGCATGAGTCAAAAAAACAAATCTTCAACAGGTTGCTCCTCACACCTGTCAGCCGGTAAAATAATTAACTTCCCCCCTCAAAGGTAGTCTATTGTAAAACACGTCTAAATAACTTTGTCCGTCTTCGTTTACAAACATTAGGTTAAAGCTGAACTTGTTGAAGTTGTTATTCCTTTTTTTGTGTGCCTCCCTGTCTCATTCAGAACATGCGGCGCGCGCTATTAAGAAGATTACCTCGCGCTGCCATCTGGCCAGCAGCGCTCGAGGCGGTATGATACCAAGTAACGCGCCTGAAACGTTATACTGTAACGGAAACTTGAGAACCCTGCAAGCGGAGTGAGAGAAAGCTGCGCCATAAAGCCATTTGGCATCAAAAACAGAACTCTTTAGATTGTTTTGAAACTGAAAGATATTACCATGGGATTCAAATAATGCCCCCTCCCCATGAGGCTGGTAAAGCTTCACCGCCCACCTACGTAGGATGCGTCTGGGTTTCAGACAAGTGGCTCTCAGGACCAAAGACGAAAGCTACTTCAGTCTCTAAGCAACGGTAATCAGTGACACAACCACTGAGGAAGCCTGGTGGGGAGAAATATAATGATCATAATATTAAAATATTATATAATATCATTGGAATGCAACTAGTGCACACATTTAAACAAAACAATGTTAAATATAATACAATTATACATGAGCAGTTCTACGCAGGGGCCAACGGGGGCCAGTGCCCCTTTAAATCATGTCCTGGCCCCTGTATTGAAGACATTATACTACTGACGATATGTACTTGAACAGACATGGTTACTAATTGGACCTATTGATATATATATATATATATATATATTTTTTTTTTTTTTTTTTTTTTTACAAATTCTGTTTTACTAAATATTTTAAAACAATAAGGTGATAGCTTCAGCGGTACTGAGATACAGTCCCTGTTTTCATCTGCTAAATGTTTTTTTCCAAGACCAATAAAATAAAAATACTTGTTTTACAGCTGGATTTTGAAAGAAAACTGTTATTTTTACTCCATTTAAGTCAAAAATATGTAAAATTCCATATATATTGACCTAATTAGACATATAATATTTATTAAACCTAACTGAATTGAAATTTCACCTCATGCAGCTATCTTAATATATTTGAATCCAGGGGAGGATCTAGGATTCTAGGAGATCAGGGGCTTAGCCCCGAGGGTGAAGATGAGCGTGTAGACTTTCTGCTAAATCCCGTTCTAATGTAAAATATGACAGATTACTGGATTAAAGAAATTTCTAGTATACTACATGCTATCACACATTACAATTCCAGCTCCATAACATGGGAAGAAATTCATTTACCTGCAAGTCTTTTACTGTGTTTATTTCTTTCTTCAACAACAAGCTCTGTGGAGACATTTGATCATTATTTGCCAAAGTTATGGGGAAATCATATATTTTAGCCACCTGATATAATCTGCTCCCCCATAACATGGGAAAAATTAAACAAATCCTGTGAATTTTGAAACTGTCATTATTTTTCTATATTATGTTTGAAACATTTATTATTTTATATTTTGAAATCTTAAATAGTTAATAAGAATATGTCAATTCTCAATTCAAAATGTCTGGAATAGCATTACTTCAGACATTTTGAATTGAGAAAGCTCTCTGGATGGAAAACGAAACATATTCAAACTTGGAAAACAAAGTCCAGCTGTTTTGGTTTGAACTTTTCTTTTGAAATATATTTGTAAATTGTTAAATAAACATTTAAACAGAAAAGAAATTTCATAAAGATCATCAAAGGGGAAACAGATTATATCAGGTGGCTAAAATATACGATTTCCCTTCATAACTTTGGCAAATAATGATTTAATGTCACCAAATCCACAGGATTTGTTGTTGATGATGAGAGGAATAAACACAGTTAAAGATTTGTAGGTGAATTAATTCCTTCCCATGTTATGGAGGAGGAACGGAATATTCCAGGCAGCTGAAATATCCATTCTCTCCTCTCCTCCTCCCATATGTTTAGGAAATAAACAGCAACTGTTTCCAAATTCTCAAAAATTTTTATGTTTGATAGCATGTAGTATACTAGAAATTTCTTTAATCCAATAATCTGTCATATTTTACATTAGAACTGGATTTACCAGAAAGTCTACCCTCTCATCTTTTCTGGAAATCTTAATTTTTGTGTCCTGCCATCAGCCGGTTTCCGTCCTCTTACTGTATATCAGCAGTGAAAAATGATAATTACTTCTGACTTTTATTTCTGTCAGGGGAACAGAATTTTATACAACTCCAGGACAAAGAACGTCTGGAAGTCAGTCAGAGCTTCACATACCTGGGACTAGAGTCCTGCAACGGGTCGGGTACCCGTGGGTCCCCGACGGGTCACCCGCTAAAGTGCTCTTTTGCGGGTGAAAAATACATAAATAAAAATAAACGGGTACGCGGGGTTGGGCAGATATTTTTTTAGTGCGGGCGGGTAGTTGGTGATTTTTTTTTTTTTAATGCGTGTGTTGTTATGGACATCAGAAATTTTATATTAATCAGGCACTGGGATTTGAATTGAAGATATCCGCGGGTGACGGGTCGGGTTCGGTAGTCATCCTAACGGGTTCGGGCGGGTGCGGGTTGGTAAAACTCGACCCGTGCAGGACTCTACCTGGGACATCAGTCTGTTTAGCAACAGCTAATGGGGACTTCTTCTGCACAGGAATGCTACAGGCTACTTTCCTGCACATGCTGCCACTCTCTGGTGAATTCCAGTTCTGCACATTTTACTCTAATCAGCTCAGAAGCGAGATCCGGGGCTCTTGGGGAAACATCCAGGGCTGCAGCCCAAGTAGCCACCCCCTAGATCCGCCACTGTTTGAATCCCTTGCCCTGTTTCATAGTTCATGCTTTTATGTGGCCCCATGAAAACACGCTGGTTCCCTGGTACATTTAGTCCAGAACCGCCACTGCAATTATATTTGGTTTGAACAGAGCAGAGACTTGCCAGAACATTTTAATAAGGGTGGCCAGGCAATAACCAATGAACACTGAGGGTTGGCTGAAAGAGGATCCAGAACCTCAGGGTCAATCTACCCTGTTCCAACAGGAAAACGAACGAGCATAACTATATTTTCTAAATAATGACCAACTTTACTTTCCTAAGCCTTTGCTAACAGAGGTGTCAAGTACAGTAACAAAGTACAAATACTTTGTTACTGTACTTAAGTAAACTTTTTAGGTATCTATACTTTACTCCATTACTTATTTTTCTTCCTACTTCTGATTTCTACTCATTACATTTTTACAAAAGTATCTGTACTTTCTATTCCTTATATTTTTAAAACAAACGTTATTCATTACTCTTGGCTTCTGTTTAATGTTTATACATATTTATTTCACTTCATGTGCGCCATCCAATGCAGATCATTGGCGCCATGCAAACCTAGTGAAAACTAGTGTAATAGGATGAGTCATATAACGTAAACATTGGTTAGCTATTGGTCAAATGTGTGCTGACCCCAAAGGAAATCATCAGAAGCAAGCAGGTGTTCTTCAAACTGCAAACGTGAAAAAGATTAGCGTAGACTGGACAGATGATGCCAATGTGATTTTATCCAATTTTATGTGCTTACTATTACCGGTATTCTACATTAAAGGTATGTAGGACAATCTTTTATTTCTGGGTGGATCATCTCAATAAATGGTCCTCCTAATTGTCATTCATTCTGGGGATTTGTTTACATAAGACTGTCCCGTTAGCTTTCTTTTTCTGAGCATTCGCACTTTCAGGCGTACGTCTGACGTGAGCTACGGTTTCAGCCAGTCACTGAAGCTCACCTTTCTCACCACAGTTCTTTGAAAATGGTCGAGGGTCTTAAAAGAAAAAGTGTCTAGGAAGTGTATGAGAAGAAAAGGAAAGCCTCAGAAGAGGCAGATATATCCTAGAATGCTTAGGGATTTGCTGTCACAGCAGCGCGCTGTCGCCATAGGCTGTTGCTACCTGATGGCGGCGACCAATAACAAAGATGGCGCAGGCACCGTGGCACAGAGTTGTTTTAAAGTGGAGAAGGCGGGTCTTTTAAAAAAATTGCGAAAATTCTATAAACTGTTTTCATTTCCAATTACAGTATCACAACTTGCTTTCGGTTAGGCCAATAGCCAACACAGCTGTAACCCCTTTTTAACTTAAGGAGGGCAAACAGGAAGTTTCAGACACAAAAACAGGATTTTTAACAATAAATGTGGGATAAACTTTCATTATAATCTCTAGGGCTTATAGTCAGCATTATAAGACACATATGTAAGCAGTTTTCAGCATATAAAGTAGATATCGGGGTAAGTAATCCATTAGCTGTCCACGAGGAATACATTGATGGGGTAAAGTCGATTTAAATTTTACTGTTGCTGGGGCGGTTCTAGAGGGGTGGCCAGGGGGGCCAAAGCCACCCCTGGCCAATCATTGCCCTCCCCTGTGGCCAACCCTACTAGTTGAGTTGTTGTTCTCGCAGGGATGTAATTTGATACCCTTGGAACAAGCAGGTCTCACCTGATGGTGGCAGCAGTGATACCATCATTTTCTACAATGACCTTTTAAAGCTGGTATATTAAGCAAAAACTGAATACACAATGTAGCAAAAATTATTCACAACTATATACTATAAAAAAGCAGAAGTAATAGAGATTGTTTGATCTTTTATAAATTAGTTTTTAGATTTAATAAGGGAGAGTTTGTCTGTAACCACCCAGGACTCATCTCCAAAGAAAAAGAACATTGCTCAACCCATTTAATGTATATATCATGTAGAACCATAAATAAGTTTAAACAGCGCTATTGTATAAATATTGACATGGCTTTATTAGCAAGGAAAAATCTAAATCTGGCCTATTGTATCTGAAAATATAGATGCTGTGTTTGTACCTGACCCCAACCACCCCCCCCACCCCGCCCCCCATCAAGATTTTCTGGAAACACCACTGGTCAGGCACCATGCTAATGTGGCCACCTTTGGAAATCCTTTAGCCACTGCAGTAAGAGTTTCCTAGAACTGCCACTGGGCACACATATTGATTTATTCCTGCAATTTGCATTACAAACAGCAAAATCTTATTGGTAAACTTTAAGCATGACTCTTGCTTTGAAAAGCAATGATTGAACATAGACTGTAAATAAAAATTAATTTAAAATCCCTATACCCATTTTCATGGCTGCATGTAGTATTTTTATTTTCCCTGTATCTTATCACACAAACAAGAAAAACAAAGGCACAGGTATACTGAAATATAGATCCCTATGCATCTGTAAATTCTCTACATTTTAACTATGTAAACATTTCTACTAAGACACTGTTTGTTTTTTGCTTTGCTCTGCTGACAGTTTTTTTTTTACGTTATCATACTAATCTCATTTGAACAGCTGCAATTTGCTTTGCTCGAACAAAGGCATTCAAACTAGGTTTTAATTAAGTGTTCCTAATGACCTTAAGGAGATTAGAGGTTCGCCTTCTAATCAATACCAGGCAGAGAGCAGCAATGGGAGGGGAAAGAAGTAGAAGGGCGGTGGCTAGGGGCTAGGATAGAGGTAAGGAGAAAGAGGTGGGGGAAAATTAAGGCAGTGGAGAGCGCCAAACGAAATGTAAATTAATTGTTGAAAGAAACTTGAGAGTGAAAGGGAGAGGTTGTAAAAATCAGAATGTGACTGAGTAGTTAGTTCATTATTATCTAATCAAAAAAAACCTGACTTTTCCAAGGGTTTCCCATGTATTTAAAAAAATGGCCTTGCCAAAATTGCTTAAGGAAATGTTTTCTGTCTCAGAGGATATATTTTCACTATTGTTAAAAAATTGACAAGATTTTCCAAAGAAATAAAGATACTTTTTATTTTTAAACTTCATAAATATATGTTTTTGCTTTTTATTCCCCATTTTTCTTAAGAGGTGAAAACATTACACCATAGTGTCAGACTATAATCACCGAGAGCTTTGTTATCCATGAAGAGTTCCTCTTATCCACTCTTCATGAGACATTTGCATAGATTTGTAAGAAGTGTGTCCACAAGACAAAGAATCTAGTCATACATTGATTGTGCTAATTTATTCAGCAACGCGCAGTCAGTTCCACAGATTGAAGAGCTATCAGAGAAACATTTTAAAACTCGATCCAGAGATTAATATTACTTGATTTTCTAGATTATTTGTGCATGATTTTATTTTCCTAAATTGCATTATCCCATCTAATAACGTTAAGACTAATATGGTTAATGATGGCTGTAAATGTAATGTGCCTCTAAGTCTTTAGAGTGGCATGAATATTTATGGAGACATCCTTGCCCTCTCTGCTGATTAGGAAAAACTAGAATAAATTGGTGCTCTATTGGATCTTTTTCTTTTATAGATTAGATATATATCATGAAAATGTTACAAAAAAGACATGTTTCACATAGTCCATAACCAACATGTAGAGTTGGTCAGAAGTTTACATACATTTAAAATGTACATAAATACATTAAGGTCTTCTATAATGGCTTTGAACGGGTCTTTTTGCAGCATGGAGGGATGATGCAATGAACAAATCGATTGACTTTAGGGGCAAAAATCAATGTTTTATTCCGATTTTCTCTAAATGGGGCAACATTAGAAATATAAATACAAACTCCAAAGTATAAATATTGTCCTACTAATTTTGGGATTATTTCTCTTTGGCAATTTGTAAAGAAATGTTATGTATTAAGAATAATCTTTGGTGTCATTCATAAAAAAGATGGGTTAAATATAAAAGAAATCGGGGTTAAGAGATGTTTATAAGAAAGTAGTAACCAGCCAGACATAGTGTAGTTAAAATATAAGAGTTTTTGATGATCTGGAGTGTAGACAGCAGATTGAGACAGACAGATGAAAAGATATATAATGACTGAACAGGCTGGGTTAATTTACGTGGTAATTTGAAGAGGATAATTGTATTGAAGATTTTTTTTAGGTAATAAATCTTCCAATAATTTCATGTTTAAGTATTTAAAGAAAGTGATGGGCTTTGGAATATACATAGACAACTCTCCAGAACTGAAACCAGAACTAGGTGGATTGTCATTTTTGTTGGTTTCTGCCAAAAAACTTCCTGGACCATCTTGGAGAGAGCACTCGGTCAAATGACACCTGCATGAGCAGCTCCCTATCCCACATAAAACTTAAAGGAATAGTACACCCAAAACATGATTAGCCTTCATTTTCTACTCACCCCCATGCTGAACAAAACTCTGGAGTACTTTTTTGATATCTCAAATGCATCTGGAGATCTGGGAGGCTTCTTGCTGTCTGCTGACATTCAAATAATGGAGGTCTATGGCGCCCGAGACAGAAAGGTCCATAAAAGTCCACAAAAACGTGTCAATATTCCTCCATACTGCTCGTCCAATGTATTCCAAGTGTCCTGAGTGGGTAGCGTCCACAATTTACTCGAAACGAAGTCATTTAGAATGTTTTTAGAGCATAAACAGTAGTGTATAAGATTTCCTAATAGCGCCCCCATGCGCGCTCACGATTCTACGGAAGACGGCAGACCAAACCAGCGCATTCAGCTCGGCAAAGAACTCATGCTCTTCCTCAACACTGAAGTCCTCAGACATTTTTCTTTCGTTGTTTCTTTCTTTGCACAGGTAAACAGCACATTTCTTCTTCTACGCTTGCATTATCGGCAGAGCAGATGCTGAATGCGCACTTTCTTCCGGCTTGGTCTGCCGGCTTCTGTAGAATCGTGAGCGCGCATGGGGGCGCTATTAGGAAATCCTATACACTACTGTTTATGCTCTAAAAACATTCTAAATGACTTCGTTTCGAGTAAATTCTGGATGCTACCCACTCAGGACACTTGGAATACATTGGACGAGCAGTATGGAGGAATATTGACACGTTTTTGTGGACTTTTATGGACCTTTCTGCCTCGGGCGCCATAGACCTCCATTATTTGAATGTCAGCAGACAGCAAGAAGCCTCCCAGATCTCCAGATGCATTTGAGATATCAAAAAAGTACTCCAGAGTTTTGTTCAGCATGGGGGTGAGTAGAAAATGAAGGCTAATCATGTTTTGGGTGTACTATTCCTTTAAGGAAAACATGAGACCATCTTCACACAGAAGCCATACCTGATCACAACTTAGACAAAGGTAACCCATGCTGAGGATGAGGTTAATCAGCCTTGCTGACTAATGTCTCTATGTCTTGTACCTGCAGTCCAATTGGACATGTAAACCTCTGGCATGTATGTGCCCACATGAAGTGTGCATGTGTTGACAATAATAATGGTGAGATGAGTGCTAGAATGACCAGAGAGATCCTTTATCTCATAATCACATTTGGGTGATGGGTCAACAGCAGCTACACGACGAGCTGTGTCCAGCTGTACAAGTTCAGTCTTTACCCTAAAAACAGATCGGTCAATATAATAAAAAATTTGGTTGATTTTACACATCTGTTTGGCAGTAATGTGTCCAACTAATCTTCTGGTTAAAGAAACCAATCTAATTTGTTCATGTTTTTAACAAATCTATACTACCGTAGTTAAAGGTAAAACCACATTGGTCACTTCGGCCAAAATAGTGATTAATTAATGCAACGATATTGAAATCCAGGACCTGGGCTTGAACCATCAACCCTTTGGTTGTAGAGCAAAAGCCTAGATCCAGTGGCCCACTTATCCTTTTCAAAACTTACTAATACTAATTACTAATATTACAACCAAGGTTAGATGTACAACTTATTGTATCTGTTCTCTAGGTCCATAACCATTATATACTACATTTGACTACAGTCAAACAGTCAGAATAGTAAAACATGAGTTACAATTTTTATTGGTTGCTTGGTAAACAATTCAGTTGGCTGATCCCAGACCAATGGCTTAGTTGGTTTCTGAGCAAAATGTTAGTTAATATAGCCAAAATGGGTTTAACCAACTAGATTGGTTGTTATTTCCAACCAAATCATTCTTGCTCGCCACCTCTTCAACCTTTTTAACAACTACTCCAGTGTTATGGAAGGAATGCTTTGAATGAACTTCTGCCTTCATTTACACCAAACTTCTATGCTTGTATATCAGCTCACAACTAACTTTGTGCTATGTAAGTATTGAATAACTTAGTTGCAGAAATACCCTGAAAATGTCCGTGAAACGTCCCCATAGAGTATCAATGTCGCTGCAAATAATTAAAACTAATCTAAAGTATTTTCTTTTTATTTTCAGGGCTTCCCCTACCAACTAAAGGTCATGATTTTCTCCTCTCAACTTCGGGAATGATAACCAAAAATATAATTAAAATCAAATAAAAAAATTGTTGTATGTAAAACAGTATCAGAATTTTTACCCAGCTAGGGAGGGCCTAGTAATATTTCTTTTCTTGGTGCCTCAAAATCTTGGCAGTGCCCCTGGGCACATGACATAGGCCTTAAATATTATTAGGCCAACATTAATGAACAAAACTTATGACAATCAGTAAAGGATTCATGCTCATTATTTAATGTGAATCTCATTTGTCAGATTATGTCCATTTTATTAACTGTAATGTTTTCGTAAATACCGAAAAATTTAAATAAAATAGTTTTTTTCAGGTTATGTATTGAACCATTTTTTTTTTTTTTTTTTGGAAAACTGCTGGAAAACCAAGTGATTTTTTTTTAACTTTCCTTTTTAAATTAATATTCTAACTGTGATTCTGTGTTTTTTATAGAAAATTTGAAGAAAATTCTCCATTAAGCTGGGCATACAGTGTACAATTTTTTTCAGTCGTTACATGCAGCTACAGCTCACACTGTTTGAGGAAACCCTGCGGTTTTGTCGTACAGTATGAGTTCACAGCTCGCAATGTATGTTCTCACACGGTGTGGCACGACGCTCTGATGCGATCTACCTGCTCACCCTGTACATCTGAAAACCATGTCGGACTCCGCAGTGAAATGGTGATATTCAGACTTGTCTAACCGGAAGCCAAACGAGTAGAAGAGGATGAAGCTCACTAGAGTGAAACGTGCTGCCTTGGCAACTTGTGCAATTTTGTGCTTAAAGCCCTAAAAAGAATAGACGACGACGCATTTGGACAAAGATATGGCTGAACAAACGTGGCTACTACGCTCTGTCAATTTTACAGAAAGAACTCATTTTCATTCACACCCCCTACATGCTTCTGTGTTTTTGTCTGAGAGGAAGAAAAAAGAATACTTGGTTGGGCATGCCCACTGAGCGATTTGCCCACGACCACCTTATGACGGCCAACTGAATTTCAAACATGTTTGACTTTCTCCCGACCTTAAGATTCCTGATCAGGAGGTGGTCGTGAGAGGCTGAATGTCCCTGGTTACCCCCTGTACACTTCACGACGCACGTGTCGACCCGATTGAAAGATTCTTGTACGACTGGAGAATCGGCCTGAACAGGCCAAAAAAAATCATACGGTGTATGCCCGGTTTTATTGAAAAAGGGTGAGAGGAGATATGAAATAAATGTAGAGAGTCATTACTTTCAGAAATCAAAATAATGACCTTCATAGACTGCCAAGTTTTTTTCTTATGTAATTTCAAAAATCTTTAAATGAACAGGCTAGGTCCTTTTCCTTGTCTCTACCTGCATCTTCTCCACATAGTGATCATAATTGGCATGTGTGCACTGCTGTTGCAAACTGTGGCTCTCTTTGGGATGCGAAATATACTAACAGACAAGTAATGAGTGCAATGATTTGCTCTTATAGAAAATTACACTGCAACACGTAAATATCAAGTAAACATATTTATCCTCTTCTCTCAAGTGTAACTTTGCACTAAAACGGTATCAGTGGAAGCAACAACACATTAACGTTCACAACCCTGCTTGTTAATGTTTGGGGAATTGCAGGGACTGGGAGCCGCTACACAGCTAGAGTGACAAAAAAACACGTGCAATGAAGCTTGCAGAGTCAGATGCAAGGAGTGTATTCCTGTCTTAATTTGGTCAGGTATATTTGAAGTTTCACTCATCTGACCAAACTCATACCCTTAAAGGAGCACTGTTAAACAAATCTAGCCACTAGGTGCAGCAAATTCCAGGTTAAGCGCCCCTGAAGACCACTGGCAACAATGCATGCTACATGCAAAGACAAGGTCCCATTTACCACTCCAGATTAAGTCCCTCATTACAATATTTTTTTTAATTGGTCAACTGCAGCTCAGACTTGTAAGAGAAGCTTTAAGTCACATGCTCTGTTTAAGTAAAAAAAAGAAGTCATATAACTAAGCTAATACTTCTTTTGAAGTACATAAAAAAATTATGCAACCATTTTTGCATGCACTTAATCATATTTGATCACATTAATACCACTTTTTTTTTCATGATAGAAGAGTGGGACATAAAATGAATGAGTTAAAGTAACTAAATATGATTAAGTATATGCCAAAAATGTTTGCATTTTTTTTCCCTTTTATAAATCCAGAAACCCTTAGTGAATTTAAGATCAGCATGTAGAGTGGGCTGAGTGAAAAAAGGGTCTGCAATACAGTTATACAACAAATGTGTTACTAAAATTCCAAAGAGCTTTGACTTTGTATAAAAAAGCAAAAGATTAAGTTTGGTTAAGGTTTATTCTGCCATTGTCATGTCTTCTGTGGTATCAAATGTCAAAGAAATACAACGAAATGAGGCAACATTCAATCTTTTCAATAGTTTGGCCATATACTCAAACAACTTCAAGGTCATAAAATACTAAGCACAATAAATTCTGGTTTAATTTATGTTCATATATATATATATATATATATATATATATATATATATATATATATATATATATATATATATATATATATATATATATATATATATATATATATATATATATATATATATAATCTACACATATGCAGTTTTCAAATGGTTTAGGCTCTACCTATGCGTTTGGGTCAGGAAAGTGCAGAAGCTGTCTTTAAATACTCTCATACATCAGATCTAGGACAAACTCAACATGCATGGTTGGCAAATGTGCCATTTTGAGTTAACACATAGTTAGTTCTGCTGAAGTCAGTTTTTTATTTTTGGTGCATGTCTTCATGTTTTTTTTTCCTTCAACACGTCTATGTCACACTACTGTCTACAAAATTTCTGTGTGAGGCATTTGTGTTCTATAATTATTCAACTATCCCACATATCCCTTTCTCCACTTCTTTCTTTTAGGTACTCCATTTCAGAAATGCTGTTACTGGCATTTAATAGTGGATCTCTGAATATCCTCTTCTTTATTGTCCTTGTTTCATGCAGCATTTTGTAAAAATACATAAATATCTTTTAATCCACATTCATAATCTATCGTTCTCAGCTCCAAACAAAATGTACCAGAATCCAGATATAAAAAAAAACAATTTGGCTTTTCCTTAACCTTCCAGACTTTACACCCTGAAGACATACTGTCCATATTGTGAGTATGTGCATGCACAGAGATGTGTGTGCGGGTACGTTTCATGCCCCCTATTGGGGTTGAGGCCAGTGACACCCCCAGGGCTGTGCTGTTCAATCCCCTTCATGCTGCTTTTCTATAGGATTGAATTAACCTCCTGCCTCTTTTCACAATGCACATACACATATCATCATCTAGCAGAAAATTCTAAAACACATACATATACTTTGTCTATGCCAATCACCTTTCCCCTGTAAAGGCTGTATTAGTAGCTCCGGGCACCTAAATTCTCCCATGGGCCTATTAAATAGATACAACAATCTTGATTTATACTACACTAAAGCAAAGACTGAGAAGCATATCAGTAGATGCACAGTGACCATAGGCAAAAAAAATGACGGTTAAATGAAAAATACTGCACAGATTCTGACTAAAACTGGGCAGAACCAAAAGAAAAATATAAACTATGAAATTTAAAGTAAAGTGCAAATGTAAACCTTTTTTTCATATATCAATTGACAAATCACTGTAAGTCATCCAAATTGGGTTTAAATAACAATATCAATGTAACTAAGAAGTTTTAAATTTGGTCAAATATTCAAGCCGAAGCAGCGAAACACTGCGGAGGCCTGTTGTAAATCGAAGTTTTGTTATTGTTCTCTGAAAAGAAATATATATTTGAAGACCTTAAAATATACAAAAACTCACAAAACTTTGCCCAGAGTTGTTCCCTGTGTAAAATTTTTATATTTTAAAGGAATTCAAAGGTTGTGTGGCCACACAGCTGTACAGCAATCCCTAAAATGAGCTAGACCAGCCTAATAAAACGTCTCTTGACGTTGTAACCTAAAACCAACTTAAGCAGAGATAGCAGTATTCATGTCCTATGGGTGCCTTATCATACTGGTGGGCTGTCAAGGAAGCAAAAGCCAATATTTAGTGAAAGCAGCTTAATCATCATCAAAGTCTGTCTTCTTGCCATAAAGCATCGTGGTGTTAAAATTTAAAATAGCAGGATCTAGTTTTTACTATACAGTAGTTGCTGTATGTCATCTCAACAATAAACTCAAACAGATGCTCATTCGCTGATGTAATTTTAGCTCCACCTCCTGAAAACAAAGTGTAATATTTTTTTGCTGGAGGTTGCTCTGTTTGTCCCTTACTCATACCATTTACAGTCAGTGTCTGATGGGACAAATATGTAATATAAAAAATGACATGCAAAAAACACATTTTTGCACCTGTCAAGTTTTGTTTTAATGCACATTGCACATTTTCTGTTAGTCCAATAAACCTCAATTCAATACTGAAATATTACTGTGTCCTTAAGTTATTAGATTATATCAAACTGAAATAGCTGTTGCAAACACTCAAATAATTAGAAATAAAAATAACTTTTCCTTTGACTGTATATCTGACCTAAATCATCTCTTATTTATTTGAAGTGGTTTAGCTAAAAACCTTCTGATTTATTGTTACTTTGAAAGTTTATTATACAGAGTTTTTGTATTAAGAATTCAGATCCTTTCATTTGACTGTTGTTTTATTCTATCAATTCTACCTATTACTTCCTTTTTCAGGAAGCCTTCTAACATTTTAATGCCTCTGGATTCCATTTCCTCTAGTTTCTGAATCTTTTGGCTTTTTATTTCTTCTTATCTGATGATAATTAGATTATTTTAAGTGTCATCCCTGTTTTTCCAGCCTCAGAGATGAAAAATGCTGATGTTCTAGGGAGCTCATACTCCAAATATGCCTCTTTAAAACTTTTGATAAAATCTTCATCTTCAAGCAAAGATGCATTGTGCCCCAAGTTTGTATTTTATTTTAAATATTTTCTTTCATAATTTTTTACATTTAAAGAGATAAGAGTTTGATCAATGACGGCTGTTATGTGAATCCCAGAGTCTGAGATGTTAGTTAACCAACTGCTGACTAGGAATTAATCTAAGTGAGATTAAGAATGACGTGAGAAATAATGTATATTCCCGCTTGTTAGGGTGCATCACAAACTCCCTAATCGCTCATGTACTGTTTAACTGGATTCACTGCCAACTACAAATTATTTTATTTTGTTATATCTATTTCTGCATTTTGGCCGAAATTAAAATTGCCCAAATTAATAAGTGAAGTATGCAAATGATCCAAGATAGTGGAAAAAAACTATTGAAGAATGCGGGAGTCCTCCAGGTTTGAGCCATAAACAATAACAATAAAAATATTTTGGTTATGAATTGATATTTTCACCTGCACATGTGTCTAATACTTTGAAATGTATATTTTGGGAATTGAAATAGCTACTCCTCTTTGCTTAGAGTTATAGCAGGCAGTGCTAATAATCATACTAAGTATTAAAAGTAGAAATTATAGTACATATCTGTGAAGAATTTAGGTCATGGTCAAGCTTGAAAGATTCGGTTCAGGCAACTGGACGTAAAGTGTTTTCTAGAAGACGTTTCACCTCTCATCCAATAGGCTTCTTCAGTTCTAACTTGTGGTGAGAAGCACTATGATTAATATATTGCAGGTGTTACTGTTACGGCCCCCTGTATGTCTAGGGAAGTGGGGGCATAAACATATAGGCAGAAACCGGTAAGTTCTTATAAAATTATTATTTATTTGATAACAAGAGGTGCAAGCAATAAACAAACAAAAGGAGGGTGGTTGAGGGTGCTGTGAAAATAACAAACAAAGTTAAATAAAAGAGATCCTCAAAATGAGGATTGTACCTAACTAAGATTTAAACCAAAAGGGGATTCTTACTAAAAAACACAGAGAGCACAGCACTGACTACACCTAATGTAACTAACAAAGAAAAAACTCAGTGATGCAATCAGTCCAGACTCTGGCCCTACCTCCAGGTGGTGACGAGCCATTGGTTGAAGGTGGAACTGAGGGAACCAATGGATGGAATTGAAGTCAGATCCCCAGAAACCAGGAAGTAGGTGGGTCTTTTCACAGGGCCATGCAGCCTACTAGTTGAGGTGAGAGAGAGGGAAAATAAAGGGAAAACACAAATATGACGGTGACAGCCGTAACAGTTACAAAGAATTAGGGGGAACAAAAGGTGCCTCTGATTCCTCCCACTGCATTGGCCATGGAGTTCACCTGGAGGGTTACTGATCATTAGCGGGATCTCATTGCCTGGTAACTCCCTCATCAAAGTGGTTTCGGTCACATGCCTTATTGAAGTGGGAGTCAGGTGAGGGCAGTTGAGAGGTGAATGTTCTCGGTATTGTTCCAAAAAGTGCTTTGAAAGTTGGTAAAAGGTTATGTCTAAGATGACCTCTCTTGAGAGCATATGGTTTTTTTCAGGTTAACAAAGATGGCTTCCTTAAAGGGAAATGCCGTTTTTTTACATTTGGCCCTTGATTTTACGTTATTACATCATATTTTACTCACCCATATGAGTTCGGTGTCATTTGGAGCCGTTCTAAAGATATTCGGTTCGTTTATATCCAAGTAACGTCTTCCTATGGGCAACAAGTTGAAGGCACAAACTAAACTCTTCATAATTTATTCTTTATGGTACGCCAGCATTCATAACATGGAGGCGAATCACTGTCCCGCAGACATCCACAGTTATATTTTTGTTATTTATAGTTTTTAAACACAAAGCGAAGTGTGTATGACGTCATCCGCGCGCCAGACTGGAGTTGTGACAGGCAGCCCGGGCCACAGATGGCTACCCCTTCTATTCATTCCGCTAGCTAATCTGAATCGTTCAATTCCATTTCAAGAGCGAGATCATCTGTGGTAGTAGCGCTAGACATCTTCCAGACATGTGAGTAAAACTAGCAGCAGTTTAGCGGACAGGATGAATGAATGGTAGCCGGTGCTCACGGGTGACGTCGTACATACTCCGATTCAGGAGAGTGTATGTCGACTTGGATGGTGATAAAAACAGGTGGGGGTGGGGCTTTAAGTTCAGATTAAACTGCCATTCTAACTCATGGTTTAAAATATGTGCAGTTTCAGGGATAGTTTGTTCAATCTCTCAGTGTAAGCACTATAAAGTGGCTAAACTTGAAGTCCTCAAACTCTGGAAAAACACTGTCACCGTGACACCAAAAGTGAAAAATTATCATCTGTTTTTTAACAGAAAGAGATCGTAAACTGAATCTGTCTCAATCTAAGCTGCCATTAAAACACAGATCCACTATTATCTTATATTATCTTAGGCTTCATTTAGAGACATTCCATCTACTTCTAAGTTCCTCTGTCCTTTATTGTTATTCCATCTCTTTTTCTCTGCTATTTGTTTTTAGTCCTTCAAGTAACTGTACTTATTAAAATTTGTTGTTCCCTATTTTTGTGATTCATCCGCAATCAGTGATCTCTTAACCCTTGCTTGACGTTTCTTATTTCACTAAAATCCTGTGTTCTTGTATCATGCAATTTTTCATTTTCTCCCCCATCCCTCTATTACACAAGGTGTAAAGTGGTTTTTGCTGCCTGCATGCATTTGTGCTGCATGTGCAAGCTATATATGAGGGTCAGCTGTCTATTTGAACTTTTTAATGTCTTAACTCTATACGATGGGTCATTTATTCTCATTCTCCCATTTCTCTCTGTCTTTTCTCTTCTTCCTTCTCTTCTTTCTTTCTGTATATATTATTCTCTATCTCTCTCTTAGGACGGTAAATGTTTTAACTCCCCATTCTATGGTCCATTTATTAGGTTAGTGTACTTTAATAAATAGTCTGACGTGTCACTGGCGAGTGAATTAGTAGCACTTTAAATCCCCCAATAGTGGCTATTGGATAGATGGTGGGTTCAATATGCAATGGACACTTTCTCAAACACCAGACTAAAGCTGATATGTACATCAATAGAACGTTAGCACATTCAAGAAGACTGCCTTCAAGAATTTTTTTTGAATGCCATTATGTTAATTCTGCTTCATATGCTAAATTTATGTTTTTGCCTAGTTTATGTCTTATTTGCACATCAGTATATTTGTGCTTTGTGATGTTATTCTTTTCCACAGTGAACCTAGTGTGTACCAGTGGAGCTAGATGCTATGAAAGGCTTGTGAAACCCAAGGGAAGTCCACCAGTGATGTAGGGGAATGTGTGGAGAAAGGGAACACATGAAAACACAAACACACACACATACATGTTGTGTCACACCAAGAAGAGACCATTTCCTTGCTGATTGTTGGTCTCCGCAAATTGTAAGTCCCGAAATTGTACCATATTTCTGGGAAATTGGCCCCTCCAGGTAACAAAAGCGGGATCACACGCTCAAGGACCTCTACACACACATGCAGCTTTTTTCATGACATGTGGGGACATTTCATTGACTTGCTTTTTTATATGGCCTAACCCTGACCCTTACCCTAACCCTAACTATTACCAACATATACCTAACCCTGCCCTAAACTCAATTCACACCTTAGTTTGAAACCTAAGCCCAACTCAAAGAACAGAGCGTTACCATATGGGGACCAATTGAATATCCCCATATGTTCCTGTAAGTCCCCACATGTAGAATATTTTACAAAATACTTTTCCCCTCAAAATTGGAACCTGTTAGGAATCCAGTTTGTGTGGTCTGTTTTGTGTCTTTCCTTTTTCCACCACCAGGAGGTGCCCTGTCTTCTCTGTCCCTCCCTGCACACCTGCGGCTCATTGGATCATTATCTGGAGGAGTATTTGAGCAGTGGGCTGTCACTACCTCGACACCAGAGTGTTTGTCAGGTTTGGGTCCTCTAGCCAAACTGAGTTTAGCTAAGTCTAACCTAGCTTTGTTTCTCTGAGTCTGATGACTTTTTGTCTTTGCTCCCAGGGAGGAAGCTTTACTGTGTTACTGGATTCCTGGACCTTCTCCCCCCTGGAAGGAAAAAAACGAGTTACACTGAGCAGGGGAAAACCTCCACATGATCCGTTCAAGTATCCATCGGAAATCCGAGTGACAGCCCGCATTACTCATTACTCCTCCGGGTCCAACGCTTGTCTACCTGTCCGCCCTCCAATGTGTGCACTATTCTCTGGATTTACCACACAGACTGGATTCAAGGACTAACAAGCCCCCCACAAACATGAGTCCAATTCTTGCATAATTTAAGTGCTTCCAAGATTTCCACGGTCCCTGAATTGACCACTGAACTTCACTTCTCACCTCCAGTTCCGGGTCACCAGCTCACTAACTTCCAGATCCAACTCCTGTATTACTCCCTCAGTAAACCTGTTAAACTTTTTCCATGCTCTCTGAGTGGTTTCTGGGCATGTGGGTCCGATTCGTAAAACCGATCATGATAGCACCATAATGTATTATAAGAAAACCCCCACAAACAAAGACAAAAAGCTTTTTCTGTTATTAAAATAGATTCCTAAGTATCTGAGCCCTTTCACCCAGTCATCCATTTTCCATCATGGTTATCCCTGCTGGGGTCTCGACAGCCTACCTGCTGTCAATGGGCGAGAGGTTGGGACAGTTCGCCAGTCCAGTCCAGGGCAACACACAGACACACAGGACAAACAACCATTCATGCACACACTCACACGTGAGGAGAATTTAGAGAAGCCGATTAACCTAACAGTCATGTTTTTGGACTGTGGGAAGAAGCCGGAGTACCCAGAGAGAACCCACGCATGCACAGGGAGAACATGCAAACTCTATGCAGAAAGATTCCCCAGGCTGGGAATCGAACCCGGAACCTTCTTGCCACAAGACAGCAGTGCTACCCACTGTGGCACTGTGGAGCCTGTTAGCCTGTTCAAACGAAAATGTCCTGTATCACCACAGAAAAACTACCACACAGTAGAGTCCTGCAAGGGGTCGGGTACCCGCGGGTCCCCGACGGGTCACCCGCTAAAATGCTCTTTTGCGGGTGAAAAATACATACATAAAAATGAACGGGTCGGGGGGTCGGGCGGATATTTTTTTAGTGCGGGCGGGTAGTTGGTGATTTTTTTTTTATGCGTGTGTGTTGTTATGGACATCAGAAATGTTATATTAATCAGGCACTGGGGTCACCCTTGTTGTAGCTTAAAGCCCTGCCGGCAGTGTGGGCTTCCCTCCAAAAAGGCCACAGTCAGTGGATACACGTCTGCTGCAGTGTTAATGGCGCTGATCTGCAGCGCAGCGTACTATAGCCTATTACTTGATGTGTTAACGGGTCGGGTTGCGAGTTAAATATCAACGGGTCAGGTCGGGTTCGGATTTGAATTGAAGATATCCGCGGGTGACGGGTCGGGTTCGGTAGTCATCCTAACAGGTTCGGGCGGGTGCGGGTTGGTAAAACTCGACCCGTGCAGGACTCTACCACACAGTGGCAATTAGCAAGCCACATGCACATTTACATGAAAAAAGGAAAATATACCAATCACTCACACTAGATTAAGAGGTAAAAAATCTAATCTGGACTGATTTTTTGAATAACCCTGTTTTTTAGGTAATGCTAGAGCGCTCTTTCTATATAGGATTTGCTGCAGTCTGTTTTCAAGTGTGTTATGTGAGGTGACACAACCATCTGAGCAGAATGCCTGTGTGCCTAATTTAAAGATGTTGTTAGACTCTTAATAAAGGAGTAAAAATAAATATGGTAGGTAGAGATTAATGTAAAAATGGAGACATGAGAGGAGCAAGAAAAATACAGGAATGATGGTCAAAGAAGCAGAGATGCAAAGAAAAATCCAGATGAAGCCAGAGGGTGGGGTGAAAAAGAAATAAGCATTCAAGTGGGCAATAGTGATGTGGCATGTGGAACTCAATCTAACACTTGTTCCACAAGGTTAACAATAAGAGCCCTCTAGCAGCTAAAATGCCCAAGTAGCTTTTATTATATCATAATAATCAATCAAAAATAAAAAAAAATGTACTCCAAAAGGCAACCAAGTAAAATAAAACATCTGTGTAGAGGGGCTGAGTGTGCAAGCAGCAACTTAACTTAAAGAGTAATAGGTAATTGTGCAAGAAGGCTATAAAAATGATTCGCTTCACTTATACCTTCTTATGTCATCTGGTTGAAAAATATTTGCCTGCAGGTCAGGGCTCCCCCCGTTAGGGAAAAAGCTTCTTAAAACCCTTGATGATTATATGCTACATTAAATATCTGCCCTCTGCATTCCATTTACCGTTGCTGGGTATTGAGAAAGAAAGGACAGGGTATGAGGGCAAGGAAGCCATTTAACAATATAGTCTCAAATAAGAGAATAAGATTAAGAAAAATATTATGTTATTGTTGGCAATGTCAGTTTACCTGGTTTGTTAGTTCTCCATCAGGGGGCCTAATGGATCATGGTGGTTTGAAAGGTTCCAGGTCTGCTGATGCACACCCGCAATCAATCCTGCATCATCAATGGAGTTAAAAAGGAGCATGCTGCCAGTCCTTCAGTTCCTATAATGGTAACTCCAAGCCCAGTGCGACCCCTATTCTTTTATAATCTCCTTTAAAGAAACCCTTGACTCACCTTATTTTTTCACTCCTTTCAGGTTGTCTTCATATCATATTCTGTATCCCTTGCCACTTTGCTTCTTTGCTTCTTGGCTGTCTCCACGTCTTGCAAAACTCTGGTATTTGCATCTCCAACTTTCTCCACCACAACTTCCTTAATTTTGTCTACTCTCCAGCACACTCTGCGGATACAATTCGCAGGTCTTAGCACAATTCCAGAGGCTCAGGTCTACACCTGGAATGTCAACTTTGCATCAACCTCAGATCCCACGGACTAGTGGCAGAGCCACTGGGTGGCCAGGCAGAAACCAATGTGGACTGAGATGGGATTGCAAACTAATGGGAGCCAAAAACCGGTTCAGGGTCAATCTATATTTATCACACTGTACCAATAGAGAAATAAACACAAAATCTATCTTTTTCAAATAAATCGCTGAAGAGAGAGTAGAATCTTATGAAACTGCTAAATGGATACATGCACATAATGACACATCTATGCTGGCTTCTCTAAATATTCATTGTTCTTTATCTCTAGCATAATTTTGGATCAAAACACAAATATATGAAATGTTAATTTAGTTCAGACCTTCCATGTAAAATCATCACTGCTGCTCTGTCTAGTAGCAGAGATATGTTTTAGAGATAAACAGATTTTTTCTGAAGGAGTTGAATTATGTCCAAACAAGAACATCTCATCCGCTAGGAGTGGCCACCCCTTCACCCTGCCCCTGCCACTTATTCTTTCCTGGCAGACCTCCATCCACTACTCAGTAATCACTCATTTGCAAACTTGTCACTTAATCCAGTTTCATGAACTCATCTCTCCACCTTCGGTGTTTTGGGATCCTGTCCGTCGGGTTCTTTTCTCTCCCAGGATCAGAGATCTACCCTTGCAATAACATTTTTATTGTTAAATAAACCTTAAAACCTTCAACTGAGTTCTGAGTGTTCATGCATTTGGTTTAGATGCTTACCATAAACCATGACAGTTATGAACCCAAATAAAAATCATAATGTTTTTAAACATATGTAGGTAAGTTTTCATATTCATTATCTTCCACTTACCTTGGACTGGGTCCAGGGGCCAGTCTCAGCAGAGATGTCCAGACTTTCCTTTACCCACTTCCTCTCGCTCCTCTAGGAAAGTCTGAGGCATTCCAGGACCAGTAGAGAGACATAGTCCCACCAGTGTGCCTTTGGCCATCCCCTCAACCTTATCCCAGTGGGTAGCCAAGCTCCTCATCCTATCTCTAAGGGAGTTATAGCCACCCTGCAGGGAAAGTTTATTTCAGCTGCTTTTACTTGGGATCTTTCTATGGCCCAGATTCCATGGCCATAGATGTGTATAAGAATGTATACAGACTGAAAATTTGAGAGCCTTGTCTTTCTCTCAGCTCTGTCTTCACCACAACAAACCAGTGCAACGTCCACATCACCACTGGAGCTGCACCGAGCCATCTGTTGACCTCCCCCATGGACTCAGAAGAGCTGATCTTTCCCTCAGCTGCTTTATACTTGGCTACAAACTGGCCCAGCGGTTTTCAAGTCTCGGCAGGAAATGGCCAGCAGAATCAGGTCCTCCCCCAAAATTTAAGAAATCTGCTGTTCCCCAAACCAGACTACAACCATGCCAGAATACAATATGCACCAGAAACGGGTCAGACCTAATCCTGTTCAATTTGTACAGATGCCAGATGGCCCCTCGTGAAGTGCCACTGATTCCATATTCCCTGGAGTGCCCTTCAAAAGGCACCATGAGGGACACTGTTGAACTACTTTTTTAAGTCCTCAAAGCACATGTGGACCCACTAGGAAAACTCCCATTAACCCTCAAGCACCCTTCACAGTGTAGAACTGGTCTAATATTCCATGGACGGGATGGAAACTACAATGCTCCTTCTGAAGCCAATGTTTAACAATTAACCAGAGACTCTACACTCTGGCTGGAGTTGGAACACAAACCCTCCTTTATGTGAAGGGGTAAAACCACTCCGGTCTGCCAGTCCAGGGGCACTGGCATACAATGTTTAAACCACAACAGCCTGACAACATTCAGACACCATATGTACTCAGAGCAGATCTAATCCACTCTCGAAGCCTTGCCACTATGAAGTTTTTAAATAACTTCCGTGACTTTGGCTCTGGATGGTGAACAAGTCTGTCTCTGAGCATTCAGTCCCTGCCTCTACTAGGAAGCCATGACAACCAGTTTGAGGAGATCCTTAAAGTAGTTCTTTAACAGCCTAACAATGTCTTCAGTCATAATCAGCACCTGTTAATTCATACTATATTCACTGTTTGTGAAGCACTCCTTCCACCTCCAGAGGTGCTGGACAGTCACTTTGAAGCCAACTTTCTTCAGGATATCTTTGAACTCATCCCAGGCCAGAGTTTTTGCCTGTGCAACCACCTGGGCAGTGGGTCAGTCGGCATCATAGTTGCCGTTTGCTCCCTCATGGACCCCCAGAAGCCTACCAGGTTTGGTAGGACTCCTTTAGCTTCACAGCAACTATTAGGGGGGTCATATTGACAATAGAGGCATACAACATGGTCCACTCAGACTCCATGACCCCAACCACCCCTGGATTCTGAGAAGAGTGCTCCTAGAGCTGCGAGCTGAATACATGCATATGTACATGACCGAGGGCTCCACCAGACATTCCCAGCAGACCCTCACTACTTTCTCTGGCCTTCCAAATCTGTCCTCTTCAAGCTTATCTAATTCGCCACCACGTGATGAACTGACCCCATTGTTTACTCGAGTGTCCAAGTGTCCATGACATGCAGCTAAATGTCAGTAGATGTGGTTACAAAATCGATTACAGATGTCTTGCCTAGGGTGTTCTGGTGTCAAGTGCAACCCTTATACTTAAACATGATATTCATTGTGGCTAATCCTTGACTTGCATCAAACTACAGTAATAAACTACCACCTTGAGCCTAGGGTCTTCACGATCACTCTCCTTCAGCTATCACTGTCTTTTCTGACATGGGCACTGAAGTCCCCCTGTAGAATGATAGTGTCCCTGAGATGGGTACTAACCAGCACACCAACTTGAAGGCCTGGTACCCTGTGCCACCGCTTGGCTTAAAGCCTGTGACAACAGCTACAGTTCTCTCTCCTACCCAAAGGCACTAGGTGCACTCTGACATGAGATGGCTAAGGTATTATTGGAGTTAGTGATCCAAACTTCCATGAGAAATTGGTTCTGACAGTTTCTTTTTTTTAAGAGTATGCAGACTTTAAACCTGGTTATGTAGAATGCATAGAATGCATAGCGGGTTTGTCACCAATAGGAGCAAAGTACAAGTGAAGTGCGTGAAAGATCTCTATCAAGAGTTTGCCCCAAAACATACTTTTTCTTTACAAAACACATATTTTTTTCTGCTTTGCTCCAGAGGATAAATGGTTTCAGAGAAAAGAAATCTGACACATGAGGCTGATTTTCAAAACTGGAAGCCTGGTTTTAATTGATATTGCTCTACAATAATAATCCTGAAAGGCATAGTTTGGAGTAACACATGTAATGTTTAAACCCATAATAGTTTAAGTTACAGAATCATAGGTCTCTCTTTTTGCAATGAACAATATATACAATGTGAAATAAATACATTTACACAAATGGACATTATTGTTGGAGCACAATCGTATGATACACGTCACAAAAAATATACAGGTTATTGGTCTTCTTTTCCCCCCTTCTATTTATTGATGTGAAACACATCTAAAATCTACAAACATGTTCTCAGTAATAGTAGAAGGTCTTTATCAGGAATTTTTCTCCTCCATTCAAGTGCCTTGCATGCTTGAAAATCAACTATTTTCCCCAAAGTTTCTCTCTCCCTTAAATGTTCTCACTTTTGCTAATTCAGACTGGAAATATGTTGTAGCACAAGTGGCAGTTACATTTCTTGGGATTAAATATATCTAAATGACAAATACTGCAGAGCTATAGATTACAAAATTTTGGTCTTTGTAGATTTTAAGATATCAATAATGAATTGTGATTTGCCAATATGGGTCAATTAGTTTCCCCCTTGCTTAAGGGTAACCCTTCTAAAATATTAAGGTATTGGTGGTTAATTTGTCTAAGCATCCAATTAGAGGAACAAGATGTTTCCCACAGTGCAAACTAGTCAAAATCTTGGTATAACCAGGCCAACAAAAAACCTAGATAGTTCATCTTCCACTGCTCTTTGTGGAAATACCAGTTTTGGTGTTGGTAATTCATGTAGATTACATCTAAATTCAGAAACCTAATAATAAAATACATATCACTGTTTGGCTTTACAATGCAACACAAAAAAATTTGTTACTTTAGAAAAGTTGTCATACATTGTTTTGAGAATAATCCTAACAAGAAAAAAGTGCATAAGGTAAAATATTAAACTCCACAAATTGTGGCTTTCGGTTTGATCAAGTTATCTTAATTTGCCATAATAAGGGTCACCAGTGTAAACCATTTCCAGGTACAAGCACATAGATTCTGTTCAGCCTTTATCACCTATTTAACACCCTTCGGCATGTTGAACAGGTCAGGAGTTCAAAGGGCTGCTTAAGACAATTGACAAATAATAAAAAAAAACAATAGTCAGAAGAGATATCTCCATACTCTGTGTGGAATAATGTACAGTGGACTGCATTTAACACAATTTTCCTGACAAGGGGACAGTGGTCAAGAATATTAAAACTTACAAACAAATCAGGGAAATCAACTTTTGTACCATAGAACTTTAATTACAAGTCTTTTGTCTATGTTTAGCAAATTTCACTGTCTTAAAACAACACATGATATAACAGTGGTAATGGTGTGATTTTAAACATGTGCCTTTGCTGTTTAAATTTGGGCTATACCATGTCTCCACAATGCCATGGATGTCTGGGGAAGTAGTAAGATTTCTTCATTAGGAAAAACAAAATTCTCCAGTTTTTTTTTGTTGGTTTTTGTTACTTTTTTCATCTGAAAGGGCAAAAATAATGACTGAGCTGAGCTTTACATAGGGCAGTTATGTACAGTGTTTGTAAAAAAAAAAAAAGTTTTACCTATTAATTACTCCAATGTCCTTTAATTTCAGCTTAATTTTCCTAAACATATGCAGTATATTCTACAGGAGTGTTACAAAAATTTTTCTTTTTTTTTTTTTTATATTTGTTAATGTGTTTCTTCATTTAGATACATGATATTAAATTATTCGTAGTTTGGTAGAGATGAATGCTGTAATTTGATCCTGGTAACCTAGTTAAAAAGCCTTATGTCATGTTTGTTTCATTATGAGAAACTCCAGTGCCCAGACCCCAAAGGATTGATAGGACAAAAAGACAAACAACATGGCCTCTACTCTGCGCTGTTGTCTAAAGAAGAAGCACACAGCACAAATCACCACAAGATAAATTACACAGCAACGTCTTAAGAAGACTCTCAACACATGAGGAAAGAAAAATTAGAGACAACTTACAAATTAAAACTAAATAAATAAAAGACAGAGCTCTTTTTCTTGACAGGAAAAACAGCAAACATGAAACACAGAAGCTGAACTACATTTTTTTTCCACAGTTTTTCTTCATTTTTTAACAATAAAATGTGTAATGCTAGAATTATTATCTGCATAATTTACAATATACAGCAAGTTTAAGAAGGTTAAGGAAATCCCCCTTACTAAAAATACTGATCATGGATACAGGACATGTTGTTAGAGGTGAGCTACACAAACTGCTGCACTTCTCAGCTGTGAAATGTTGCCATTTTACAGAAGATTACAGTGTCATCTACAATAAATATTTTGGCATTCTTATTTGGCTTTAGAAATTACATACAGTAAAAGCAAAACAAAATAATCCTAAGGAAATGGCAACTGTCTTCCCATTAAAGCTGTGATTAGTTAACCACGCGATATGCATCTTGTTCCCGATCTGAAATAGGATACCTTCTTTTATGAGTTTATAATAAAACCAAACAGTTTTTGCCCTTGCTACTCAAATACTTTCTTCAAGAGAAACAGTGAATTTAGATAAAAAGAAAATATTATATATAGTAAACAAAATGCTGTCGTAAAAATGTATTCCTCATTTTAAACCATCAAAAGCTACAGTATAGCTTAGTTAGATAAAAAAACATCTTAAATCACTATTCTAAAAGGCCTTAACAGTCCAGGTTATACACAAGTTATGAGGCAGATTTAAAGGATGAGCCACAAGCTAATTAGGTTAGCCAGACAGGAGGCACGTCAATGAATATTAGTAAAAACGCATTTGATAAACTCTCCCGATTCCCTTTTGTCTATAGGCCTATTATTTTTAACCATCTATACCTTTCAGTTTATTTGCATTTATACTGAATTTTAGTATAGTAATACACTTTTCTTTACAAGAATGAAGCTAGCTAGCACAGATTTTAATTCAATCCAAGTAAATCTACTTTCCAACGTAAAAAAGGGTCTCAAGGTTTTTATGTCGTCGTATTTGTGACCTTGTTAAGCAGTTTCACTTAATGTTCAAATTCCACAGGTAAATGTATATAAATATCAATAACCATCACGTAACTATGCCTCAATTTAGATTTTAATTGTTACCAAAACAGGATTTAGCAGCAACTTAAAGGATAAAGTTGAAGTTTTATGCAAAACAACTATTTAAGGGATTAATCCTCCCCACCCCACCCCCATGCTGTTAGTCTATGACAGCGAGTGAATAGGATGTGGACATGAATATGACACAATCCAACTGATGTTTCTTTTTTGCTAGCACCAATACTTCAACAAGCAAACTTTAATTTAATGCACTTTCTTGGCTGATTCCAAATAATTTCTACTAATGTTGAAAATTTAGACTGATGTTTTATTTGTTAGTTTCAAAGAAACTTTGTTGCCTAAATCTCGTGACATCTATCCAAAAAGATTCAAAGAATAGTGCATGCACCAACATTAAACTGGTAGAATCGAAAACCAAATCCAGCATCTTGCCCAGGATATCCTGGTTGATCTAGCTTACAAATAACAGTCTGCATCAAATTTAGGGTTGAGTTTCTCCAAACAGCTAATAAGTTATACAGAGATAAAGAGAAGCAGCAATTTTTTAACATATTCTTTCCCAAAGTTCAGACTGGCACAATAAGTTAATACTGTGGGCTCTTTCCAACTACCCAAATCCTTACATTAAAAACCATTATTGCTTAGTGTTTTAAGAGAAAATGATTTGTTTATAGAGTATTACTTGTGATATTTGTTATATATATGTGAATATGTTGAAAGTGGTTAGGCTCATGGAATGAAAAGACATTGACTTATTCAGTTATAAGAAGACAATTTTAAAATAAACCAAAGCTGGTTTATATGTCATATACATGAAGATAATATTTACAACACCTAAATTTGTATCGTTATTATGATTCTTAAGTGAAATTAATGAAAAGAATTTCAAAGCAACAACAGTTGTCTTAAGGTTAGTTAATTAGGCAAACGTTTCCTTCTGATTTTTGTATTTTGTTCATTGACTGAATCTTATGCTACAATTCCTGAGTGAGTCACAAAAATCTGTCTGCACTGCTGCAAGAAAGTAGATAGGAGTTGTGAACACTTTAGGGTGAGGAGAGTTCTGCTGAGGTGAGACTTTGGAGTGTGGAAGGTAATCTTGGGCCAGACCATTTTTAACTGAGAGAGTGAAACTGGTGCAAGCTTTGTATGTGGAGAGCTCAATTCCTGGCTGTTAATCAGGTAAAAATATCTCAAACAAATGTCCAAACATAAGAGGAGTGAATGACACACTATATAACCAAAGAAAAAGTCAACTGTTCAAAATATATTTTAGGAAGACAGCTTTGATTTGCAAAGTTGATCATAACATTTAAGTGTTTAGAATTAAATGTAGTTTTGCAGAACAACACCTGCCCTTTTTAATATAACTTTCAGATTCTTAACAACACAAACACAGCTGAGATTTTTGGTTGACCAGAATCAATCATCTGCACAAAACAGCAGCAACTTTTCAAGTGTTACTGAAAAAATGGAGCTGATTGTTACAATGGTTGTTTCCATCCAAGGTCCCAGCAACAAGTATACATCAGGACCAGGACTGGAATGCACCTAAAACCAGAACAGTGGGGTAATATGACTGTAAAGCTTGCTGGCATCCTCTGAATGGGTGGTTCCATTCTTTGGCAGGGGAAATTTCCTCTTCTCCTCTTTCAGTTCATCCATCCAAATTAATCTGTACATTTGCACTTACAACAAAATCTCAGTAAGTGTTGATTTTTTCCCACTCAGTTGTCCTTGAAATAAAAAAACAACAAAATTTTAAATGAAAAAGGAGTAGGGAACGAAAAAGTAGGTACAGTCAGAGTTTTCCAGAGCTAATATGGAGTGTTTTATTGTCTGTAATATGTCCTCAATTATTTTGGATTCACATTTCAACTCGATACATAAAAGTTCTGTCACAAAACTGATTTCTGTTGGGAATTGTTTGATAGATCTTAATAAGTGCCTGTTCTGACGAGTCTTTCATTGGTTATGGGGTAGGGTTTGAGTACTTCAGTCCCTGTCTCCATCCAAACAGATTCCATTGAATGCTGTTCAGTCATCAACTAGTGCTTTAGCATTCTGGGATATAGGTTTGATTGATTCTGTAGGGGGGGTGTCAGCCAAAATCTTTAAGAATTTTTCTTTGTGTGTGTTTGTATTTCTGCGTATGCAATATAAGAGTATCTGCATGTAAAAGAACAAGAGGTCATTCAAAGTTGTTGATCAAAGTTTAACTTGAAGCTCACATTGGTCAGACTGATGTCTATTTGTCACTCCATCCAGTTCCAGCACTCAGACCTTTGCTTCCAGCAGCTCCAAGAACAGTTTGTGCATTGGGACCTTCCCATCCTGCTTGATACTGTAGAAATGCTGTACAGCCTTTGTTGAGGTCTGACGGAGTAAGGGGAGAGTCATAAGCAATTTGCCAGCCCGGCGGGGATCCTCCTGGTGCTGGGAGGCCTCATAGTCCTGCAGGGCCTCATGAAGAACATCTTGGAGCTTCGTTACTGCATCTACATCCTCAATATGCATGGAGTCTGAACAGAGAGGACACACAACTTCAGAACATATTTCGAAAGAAAACACATTGTCACTTCATAGGAGAATATGCATGCAATGCTTATGGAAATTAAGAACGTTTTTTTTCTTCTTCTTATACATAGATGGTTCAGTACAAAATTATTTCAATTCAGAAAAAGATGCTGTTCTTAAATCCAAGATAGTGTTTTGAAATTACTTAATTTATTAAAACACTATCTAAAGTACCCTGGGCCCATGTAAGAAGCCAATTACCCCTTTGTTTCACCATTGTTTAGAACAGCTACCATTAAATATTTATGCTAAGAAGCATTGCATTGAGTGTTTTACACGGTGTTGTAGAATTTTGACCATTTGACTTTATTCATTTCCACAGGGATTAATACTTGGACCTGTTCCTTTCTAGTGAAACATTTTCCCTCAGAATTTTCTAGAGAGACAAGAATTATTATTATTTTTTTTTATTACAGCTATTTTTCAACTCCTAGAGTTCTAAATATTGCCAGAAACCATAATTTTGCTACCAACCACCATGTTTGATTATAAAAATTATAAACCATATCTAAATTGAGACACATGGTATTATCATTTCACAGAATATGTAGCAAAAGTTGCGTGGTAAAGTAATGTCTCTTGGTAAATGTGAAATGATGAAATTGTATTCTTTTAATGTTTGATGCTCTATGTCTGGAATCTTTTCCATTGACACGATTTATGAACAATTTATGAGCGATTTATGTTTTTTTATGGTTCAATCATCAAAAGAGAATAGATTTTTGTTTTTTGCTTGATGAATAAAAATTGTTTAAAAAGATATTTAAAATATCGGTTAAAATGTGACGAATGACATACAATTCTAAAAAAACAAGCACAGAATAAACCATCAATTGGTCAAATTTCCCACAAAGTTGATGACCTGTTCAGAGGCAAGATACAAGTCTTTGACTGAGCTATGCTTAACTGGGAGTTTGAGTAAATGTAATATAACTTCCTGGTTTCATTGACTTTTACTAAAGAAAAGGAAAAAAAAAATTTGCAAGTGTGTAAATCGTGTAGTAGCCTTTCTTCAGCCAGCTGAACACCAGTGTGCATCAATAGGTGGGGGCTAGGAAAGTCTTCATATGCACGGTTAATTTGTGGAAGTTGCCACTGGAATCAAATTAAAAGCTTCAAACTGTAAAATGGCAGAAAATTTGATTGTCTTAAAAAACAAATCTGCTCTGTCCGATGTGTCATTAAGTGTGTTTACCAGAAAGAAAAGATCGAAATATTTAATCTGAAATCCTGAGATTTTGGATTTAAAAAAAACTAATACATATGAATACTAAACATGGTTTATCTGTTTTAATGTTTGCAGACATATGGCGAAACTGAAGTAGATATATTTGTCTAATAGATTAGTTAACATTGATACATTTATTCAAAAGGCATATTTTTTGTTGCATAGGAACAAATATTAACAGTGACCCTTTTTTAGCTTTAAAAGTAACATTTGTACTTCTTCTTTTTTACTTGTTGTAGTTTTACTACCACATAAATCCAGACATTTTTCTCAATGTCTCTGAAAGGTGCATCTGTGGGTGTGATGAATGGACAGGTGAAAAGATGAGTGGGAAGACAAAGAGGAGAGATTCTTGAAAAAATTGAGATAATAATATCAAACATAGTTTCAGAGTGTGTGTGTGTGCAATATGTAGCCATATGTAGCTACACACACCTGTAGTCTCTCCTTGACTTGGACTGTTTCTGCCGTGTTTCTGCTTGCAGCAGTAAAGCACGAGAATCTCTCTCAGTAATAATACTCCTTATTGCCCCTCAGAGGCCAGGTCCTAATGTGGGCTGGCCTTCAACTCCCAAACTACGATCGATGTCATCGATCAATGATTACATGCATGTTAAATAATAATCACAAGGCAGCTATCAATGACCACCTAGACTGCGCTTTTACCACATGCACCTTCCTTCACATATTACAATGTTTTTCATGTCCATTGGTGCACATACAATAATATAAAGAAAAAAAAAACATTCTAATCTAATTAAAGATTGTTATTCATCAAATTCAAACACCCTCAAAGCTGTCACTTATTCCTAGAGGAGAATAAACTAAAGGAAACTGGTTACATACATTAAAAACCAGGAGACACAAACAAAAATGATAAAGCTGAGACAGACAAAATGAGTCAACATTTACACAAAGATTTACTCATCAACACACACAAACACAATCAGATACCCAATGCTGAATCTATGGAGGGTAATACATTTATCGGTATGCAGGAGGAGAGCAGTCAGCGGGCTGACTTATGAGGAATCAATAGAAAGCTCAGTCTATCATATTTCTGGATTGATATCAGCTGTTGTGTTTCTATGTATTTTAATTCTTAGCAGTTAAATGGATAAATGTATTTACAAAAAAAAGAGTGAGGTAAATTCATGCTCCTCATTTGCTTTTAATATAAAGCTATAAAGAAAATGTTTATTTCTGCTGGATAATTTTAGGGCAACTATAAAGTAAATGTATTTATTAACTTTTCATAGCCTCTGTTGACAAGACAGAAAGGGAAGTGTAATATTGATAGAAGCATTTAGAAAACAAAAAAAAAGATATAAAGTTAAAGTCACTGTCTTTCCATATGTCCAGCTAATGCTGCTCACCAGGGTGGAGTTTTATCAACATTTAATGAGTTTCACATTATTTTATATTAGTGAAGGATTTAAGCTGATAGACATGGCATCTGCCTGTGCCCTGACCTGCTGTACACCCACAGGTAAAACAGTAGACGTTAATGAGCACAAGCACATGTTAAAGTGTACATGCTAACATGGCACTAACACACATATAAATGAGGGAAAACACAAATGAATGAACACATTAAACTACAACACACAGGTGTTTCCTGCTTCTTGTGGCTGGTTCAGCTCTCTTTATATGTTGGGCACGTTTGCTAACATTTCTTAAGGCTTGGCTTCATTAATGCAGACGATTAGCATCCTGTGAATTAATTAGTGTCAATGCCCTTCAAAATGCTAATGCTAGCATTCTGTTGTGCTGGCGTGCAGTTAGTCTGGGTAAAGATACAAAGTTCTTACTGTAAATGGACGGAAGTCATGTCAATTTAAATAACTCCCTGCAGAGTGCAGAGGCCTGTCATCACAATCAGGCTACGGTTCTACTTGACTTTAGCTGCTGATGATTTTCCAGGACTTCTTCAATTTGAATTTGCTATTTCGAATGTTACAACACGGTGATAATCAGATTTTTTGCAAGAGTAAATCACATGATTGAAAAAGGACGACGCTCCAAATCAACACAAGACAGTTTGGTAAAAATTTGTAATGCAGAAACCTAGACCCAATGCCTAAATGAAAAAACCCTGTGCATACAATGCCATTCAAAACCTTTAAAACCTTGAGCTTCATATTAACAATATGAAAAAAAAAAGAAATCAATTATGAACAAATTAGAGCTATGCTTTCCTAAGCTATTGAATACTGCCCTTTGCTCTAATTTCATTATCATGGCCGTTAAAATATCTACCTACTGTTACAACATGCCTGTTTAGATGGAGGGCTTATTAAAGCTAGGCTTACAGTGCCAGGCTTACAGTACCAGGAGGGTAACTTTTTACCAATTTGCATATAGACAAAAATCTATTTTTTTATTTGTTTCTTGATGTAATCTTGTTAATATTATGCAATCTGCTTACATATTTATGTAAATTAATTGTATCTACTTGTCTAGTAAAGTCCCTGTTGATGACATTTGTGACTTAGTGATATATTACGTAATAAGCTGGACTGAAGTTATACACACAATCCTGCAATGATCCTTATCTTCATCACCAACTACCTTTTTGGGAAAAACCCATCAATTTTTTAAAATACATTGATTAATTAATTACAAAGGTTTGTAAACCAAAATAAATACAGAGAGGGCATGGAAACATAAGCACACAAAGTGGTGCAGGTGGAAAAAAAACAACCTCACAGTCTACAGAAAAAAGAAAAACACATCAATATTTTCTGCATAAGAAAACCAGGATCTAGACTCTATATCTAAATTATTTAAAATAACTATTCAAGGCATTCAGTATCAGAGAGATAGATTAGTGACACCATATTTGTGTGTTGATGTTTAATTTGTTTGTGAGCACAGATGATGACAGAAACTAAAAAGGCCCTGCCTCCCCCATTAAAAGCCCCTGCAGTACATTCTTCCATTTAAACACATCGTATTGACAGATTCCCCCTTGTAATTAAAGAGTACTGAAGAGTTGGCCAGCTTCCAAGACAAAGTTCAAAAGACGGGTCATGAGAGGAGGAAGGTGTGTGTGTGTGAGGGAGTGCGTGTTCGTCAGTCAGCTGTCGATGCAGCTGGACACATCAGAGACGGGCCTTTATCGACATATTCGGGAGCCTAATGATTTTACTTTATTTAACAGGCATCTGAAGAGACGACTATGCTAATTATAAAAAGGGATTGCCACATTGTTGGGGGGTTGAATTCAGATTGAACAGGCCTGTGTGTGTTTGCATTGTGCCTCTTGAGTCTATGCATTAAATATGTGTGGGCACACACTTGTGACAGTTGGAGTATGACAAAAAAAATGTGGGCAGCAGTCACAGTTAAAGTGGCAAACCTGAGTACAAAAACAAGCCGCCCCTTACATGTAAGCGAACTTCATCAAACATGCACAGCAGTGTTGTATGTTTGTATGCATGCTATTGAAATCAGGCTCCGGTGTTTCATCCTAAATGAGCCCCACGGGAATAGACTCAATTCCTGGGATTTACTCTCTCTCAGCAGACAGACACAAGTGTGCGGAGAGAGAAAAACAGTTAAGAGAGAGCTTATTCAAACCTGAGTTAGCCAGAGCGATGGCTTTGAGAGTCACAAATTCTTCCTTCTCCAGCTTCATAGACTTATATTTCTTGACCAGCTGAAGAATGGCGTTGTTCAGATCCAGAAGGCCTGCAAGTTTTGACTGGTCTTCATCCATTATGTAGTCCTCAGCATAAACCAGCTGAAAAAGTAGCACGAAACAACAAGATAAATTAGATTTGAATCTGCATATTTTGTGATAAGAACATTTTCTGGGCCTTCCTACTTTGTCTTCAAAGGAGAGGGAGCGGTACACAACACGCAAAATCAATATCTCCATCCATGCACTCTGCAGTAGACTCATCTGGTCTGCCAAAGACAGTGTGGAGAAACCTGGAGAGAAGCGAAACAGGTAAAAAAAAACATTAGGTTGGGTATTTTCTTTTTTTTTTCTTTTTAATTCAGAAAGAGTTATACGTGCCCAATTACCAAATGCAGAGCAGATGCCTATTTAAATGAAGGTATTTTAACATATCATCTATTATTATTATGGAAACAGCTTCATTGATTTAACTATGCATGTGAACATTTTTGCTATCAATTGAATTAAATATGGGCAAAATAATTGAAAATGCAGCCCAGTGGACTTTGTTTGACATAGAGCTAAAGTAGGAGAAGAAAACATACAGAACTCGGGAGAAGATAAGTAAAGTCCCCTGGAGAGGTGTTGAAAACTAAAAAAGGCTCAGACATTTCAAAACAAATGAACAATGTTTTGGCTTTTTGCCATCTTGAATTTGAATAAAATAGATTTTATTATGAAAACATATTGTAAAACTTTTTTTAAAAAGGACAATTTTTAAGGACATTTAATCCTGATCACCAACTATTCATTAGTAATACTGTTATAGGCTTTAATTAGACGCAGAGATTACTTTAGTAATAAAAAGTTAAACTACAGAGTAAAGAAGTTAACTAAAAGACAAGATAAAAGGGTCAAGCTCAAACTCCCTCTTATCCTTTTGTTTCACCCTTCATCCATTTACTTGACCAGAATCCTCTTCCTAGTACTCCTCCACTCTCCTGTCCCTCCGCTCAGGGCTTTTCCCTGGGGATGGTAAGCCTTATCTCAGCCTGCCACAGCCTCAACGGATCAATGCTGCCCATTGCTGCAGCGCTGCTCAAAACACACACTAATTGCTGCTACGGCCTTAAAACTGCTAGTTTCTTTAGTGTTCAATCCATGTCCTTTCATTTGGAGATCGGTCTTTTTCTCCAGAGCCAGTATCTGAATTTGTCTTTCTATGACTGATCATTTGCTTGTCTTTTTCTTGATCCATCTAGGTGCATCTCATGTTTTTAAATGCTTCACATTTCTTTCACTGTTGTGGTTAAAATCACGTTGAATTTTTTTTAAGCATAATTTTAATAATGGGTTTACTTTAGCGTGATGAACTCTTATTTATCGGTCTATCTATTATATTTCTCTTTAATGGAACACCTGCCTACTCACACCTCTTCTCACAGCTGTCCCTTCCTCAAACACCTGTCCATTCACACCGGCCTGTCTGCCTACATGGCTGTGTTTTGGGGAGTGCAAACCTTCACAGAGACTTCAGTGACAGTGCAACCTGTCAAACCTCATTGCAGAGCCACTTCCCCGTGTTTGTTCATTTGTGTGTGTGTTAATGTATGTTTGAATGGAGAACCATGCCAAGAAAACAGGCAGATATGCAGGCAGGTATGACTCCTGAGATGCCTGAGGTAGAGTTTTTGGATGTGTATTAGGGACAGGCATAAGACAATATCTGAGCTGATCTTTGCTAAAATTTATTGGTTTACATATTCAACAAATAATTAAATAAAAAATACACTGCTTTGAAAATGCAAACAATTATGTATGTTGTTTTGGAATTTTTTTTTCTTTTATAAATTTCTGTTTCTTAAACAGACCAAAGCAAAATACTCCCATATTACAAAGTGTAAGGAAATAAGATGCATGCATTCCAAAATCTATTTCACACAAAACTTAAGAAGGAAGATGTGCCTCTGTATCCATCCCGGTTTATGACATTAACCCTTAGCAAATCCAGTGCAACCTCTGGCCTTTAGAAAACATCAAGTTAATACACCTTTGTATAATTTAATGTCAATAGAAATCCAGCTGTTCTGTGAAGGTCTAAGAGGTTTTTTAGGGATCATTATTGAAGAAACAGCATCACAAGGACAAGGGACCTTAACAGTCAGGGCAAAGTTATGTAGAAAATATCAACAGAATTAAGTTATAAAACAACTTCCCAAACTTTAAACATCTTCACGATGCTTAAATGCTCAATTTATCATTTAACAATGTAACAAGTACTACTAGTGAAACAGGGCAATTTCCGAAAACTGACAAAATATATGGTGAAGCAGTAAAGAGGAAGAGTTGCAGAACTGCATAGGTGGGAAATCTGCAGACAACGCCAGTATTAGATGTGCACAAATATGGCCCTACTCTTGAACAAGGGCCGTATTAGTTGTGTACATCACAATTATGGCCCCTGTCAGATAGCAGAAAAGAAACAGTGAGAAGTTAGCTCCTCCATTTTCTTAGCAATTCAGGGGGCAGCAAAGACGTTAAAGATATCACTCTTTAGGTGAGACCAATTATGGTCTGTAAGCAGAACAAACTACATAAGCCACTCCTGCTAGTAAATATTGTGGTGGAAAAATCATGCAGCAGTTTTTCTTTTGTTCTGCAGGAAACCCACTTAGAGACCCCAAAAAGCCTTAAGGCTAGTTTAGGAAAACTACCCTAAACATATTAGTTATTTTCATTGTTGTACAGCACTTCGGGCAACCATCTATACAAAGCAACATGGCACTGAATGGTGATGATAATGATGAATGATAAGGGCTGTCCAGTAATACGGTGGGTAGCCTTGTTGCCTTGCAGCAGGATTCGATTCTGGGTTTGATTCCTGGCCCATGGTCTTTCTGCATAGAGTTTGCATGTTCTCCCTTAGCATGCTTTGGTTTTCTCCGGGTACTCCGGCTTCCTCACACAGCATGACTGTTGGGTTAATTGGCTTTCCTTAAATTGTCTTATGTGTGATTGTGTGTGTGTGTGTATGGTTGTGTGTCTCTCTGTTGCCCTGCAACAGTCTGGCAACTTGTCCGAGATGTACCCCGCCTCTCGCCTATAGACTGCCGGAGATAGGCACCGGATCCACTGCCACCCTGACAAGAACTAGGCAGGAGAAAATGGATGGATGGATGGATGGATGAATGATTATTATTTGTCGTCAAATCATCAGAAAGGGATCACCTGTTTATTATTATCCACTTAAACAGTCACAATGGCAGATATCTTCAAGTGTTTATTTCTTAAATAATTCTGGATTCAAGTACATTTTAGAGTAAATCTGTTCTGACATAAAATCAAGTGACCAGAATATGTAAATTAAGAACTATCGGCAATACGGATCTCCGCCATAGTCTCTGTCTTTTTTAACCTTTCTGTTTGTGCATTCACGATACCCAGAGTCTGGCAGAAGACATTTTCAACATCTCACTGTATGATTTGATAAACATTTTCATACATGTGTGCATAAAGTCATTAAGCAATACCAATCCTAATGCAGAAGGTAACATTTTGTTAAGGGGAAAATTAAAAAGGGATTCCAAACCAACTCCTGACATTTACCCTTTACTGAAAAGCTTTTTACCAAAGTAGTATTGAGGTCACGACCACAAATTGGTGCACAAAGTAAACAAGTATAAGTAAACACAACCATGATAAGAAGAAAAAATGTACACATCATCAAAAATTTTCTGCATGATAAGTGGGTCTGCGAATGCTTTCATTGACGAACACATTCCCGCTAATTACAAATAAAGTGCACTCAGGTATGCACACACACATAGCATGCAAATAAAGACCAATAATTAAAACTCTGTAATTAATTTATTGAGCTGAAGGTGCAGCTTTTCTTTTTGAGGCTCATCAATTATTTTTATCAGAATGACACCTGTCTTGTGTGCGTCCACTCTGTGTGGTTTTGCAAACAAGTCTTGAACGCAGTATGGGATAAACCAAACCAAACTCTCAGGGTATTGGCTTGTTATGTCTTTCTTATATTCTGCTTATATATAGAAAATTCCCATACATGAGGCTTTGCAAGAGCACACCTTTCTGTGTGTATGTGTGCCTCTCCCTCTCCCTGCCTCGCCAGCCTGTCTGCGCCGTTCAGCCATCCAATGCCTCTTATCTGTCTGATTAATAGGCGGCCGGCTTCAGGACAAATTAATTAACAGATAACACCATCTCTCCCTTCTTCTCTTCCACCCTTCCTCCACCCCTTCTCATGAAGCGATCGATACAGCAGAAGAAAAGAAACATCAATGGGAATTTAGTGCTGATGATGGAGAGAGAGGGGTATTGATGGAGGGAGAGAAAGTATAAGAGAGAGAGAGATGGAGGAGAGAGGAGAGCAAAAAGGGAGAAAGGTGGTAGGAGGAGAGCTGATGGTGGAGGTGGGAGGGGTGGAGACCTTTCTTTCATACCTGTGATTTCAATTGACAAGAGAAGGTTCCCTATTTGGCTCTAATTACATTTCCTTTCTGCCCATTGTTGATAAGGCATCTCATACTGAGTAAGGAGGTGTGAGCGGGTTTTAAGAACATGTGCTGCGAGTTGCTTTGAAGTTATGTTGGCTTAGAGGTATATGTGGAGCGAAGCAGCTTTACATATTTGCTCAGAAACTTGAACATCTAGCAGGCAATTATCTATAATCTATATATAAGTTCTATCAGTGAGAATAATTGTACAGTAAAACTTGTTTGTTTTATGCCAATTTTGTAGTTTAGTGAGTGCGTTTGGGGGTTTTTGTGTGTGTGTGACTGTGTGTGCATGTGCCGTACGTAGTCTGACAGAAAGAGGCTACAGTGCAGTCATGCAAACTTAACCTCCGCTTCTTGCTCTTGTGCTCTCTTTCTCTTTTCTTTTCACTTTTCTCCACCAGATAGCCACATCAAAACAAACATGCGCACACACACAAAGAAACACACGTCGATTCCCCAGCCACCCTGCGGCCTGTTTGTCTGCCAAATGAGTCCTGACTGCACGTTTACACCGGAGACCTCACAACCGCCTGCCGCAGACGCACACACACCTACAGGATAGCCCTCTCTCACGCTCCAGTTGCCTCACAGATACACACAAGCACCCATATCTCAGAGCCCTATATTTGTTTTTGTGTGGTTACAGGGCAAATAGGAACCAGTGAGAAGCGATTGAAGCTTATGAGCGCATAAGTGCGATTTAGTGTATGTGTGATCATGCCATGCTTGTGTGTGCGATAGCTGTTGCATCAGCAAAGGCATTTGTGTGAGTATGTAGTGCAATGAGGCAGGTGCTATGATGGTGACCTGATCACCACTATAAACACACGGTGATCCTGCTGGTAAATTCCTGTGTGGGATTTTGACCTTCACTTTTTCAACAAAGTAAATAAGAAGTTAATATTGAGTTCTTTATTGATAAATGCTTTTATCATTATACTGAATTTAATGTTCTTGAATGTGGAAAAAAATGTGATTCAACTACAATAAAAATTACTTTGTTTTTTTTCCTAAAGGAACAATATCAACAAAAGAAAATATGTTTTTAACAGAAGACATCTGACAGCTCGTCTGATACTATTTAGAGCTAAAATGAGTCCAGTGAGATACTTCATATGGGGATCTTGTTGCTGCTGATGTCTCTGACATTGGTCTGAGGATTTTTTCCCCTCTGTACTCCCCTTTGTGTTTCAGATTTTTGAGCTATGATATTTCCTTTTTTTTAATTCACAGCCTTTTTACGTCTCAAAAAGCATCTCCTGTTCAGGTTTTTTTTTTCAGCCTGGGGCTTCCCGTTTCTTATTTCTCAGATAGATCTTACCGGGTTTACTGTAGGTTTTACTTGATTTTTACTTTGTAAATAACACTTCTTCAACCATAGAAAGTCACACCTTTGTCCTCTGACACATGGTAGGATTTATGGTAGAATCTGTGATGGATAGCGGTAGCAAAAGGTACCCAAATCAAACCCATGCTTCATAGTTGGTTTGAAGTCTTTTTTGTGATCTCGTTTTTTGTTTAAGGCAAACGTTTTCTCTATTCTTGTGTTCAAACAACTACTTAAAGCTCCAGGTCATTGTCTACATTCTACCTGGCAAACTTTATTTTGGGCTGCATGTTTTTGTTCAGCACGAGACAGTTTCACTTCTACACACTCCTTCTGATTGTAGGTCGTGCACTTTTTTATTTACAATACAAACACCCTCCTGTAAGTTTCATGAATGCATTTTATGATTTTGGAGACTTCTTTAATACAGCTTAAAGTAAAAACCTAAAACCTGTCAAGCTTTAAAAGTTAAAAGGGGGTAGCTAATTGATTCATATTCTCCAAAGGGGGAAGTGCTGCCATGAATTGTGTACGTTTATATGCTGTCATCACTTTTTTAAAAAGTTTGCTCATTCTGCAATGCCATTTAATTACAAAAAAATGCAGAGAAATATCTCAGTTCCTGTCAAATGTACTGAATTATACATTTTTGTACAAGTTACAGGATGATACACTGTGCTTAACAGACTCTTTAAGGTCTTAAGAACTGCAATAGACTCATGTGAAGCCATGAAAAGAACTGCCATGCATGTGCAACTAAAGAGACAGACTGGGGAGCCACTGATGTACCTTCTGTACCTCTATGTATTCAAATGTGAATCTTGTGCAAATACTCATATTAGTTGGAATATTTTCATTGTAATCACATTTGATTGTAAACAATGTAATTGTTTTTTTTATTGCTTGTAAATACATAAACAATAAGGGTCTCATTTCATTCAGCAATCTTTTTATAAGAAGACAAAAGAGGAAACTGAAACAGTGGAGTTGATTTCTTTTGATTGTGGAGTTTCTCATTGTTTATCTGAGAAGAGAGGATAGTCTATGATCAGCATGTGCACATAGTGTTTCCTGCATGGGACAGATTTAAGTCTACTGGCCCACTGAGACCGAGATTGCATGAGGGCTTGTGGAGTTTCCAACAGTTAGCAGCTCATCGGTGCGCTGTTTGTTTCTCAGTATGTGCTTTTGTTATGTATGCACACTGTCACTGCATGAAACTTCAGTGCTCAGTCTCACCGTACTTTCTGTACAGTATGTATTTGTGTTTAAATGTACCTAAATTGTTTCCTGCAAGGCAATACAAGTGCTCCCTTGTGGTATTTTCTGAGTGTGCATACTTGTTTCTGTTTGTGTGCCTGCATCTCAAACTGTTTGGTACCATACGGACAGACGACAACCAAAATGAACATGGGCCCCCTGTGATGACTTTGGCCAAGCTCAAACAATGCACACACAAAATATGCAGAACACAAACTGTCTTGCACGCACACACCCACACTCACCAGCTGACCCAATTACACAGAGATGCGCAACGAGATGGAAACAAATCTACCCAGAAAACCAGTTAATTTAAGAGAGCTTAAAGACACACAGGATACACATTGTCCTCCAAAAGCACACACTAATACATATTGCGGCGCTTTGGACTACACGTTGTGTTTCTAGCTGACGCAACATAGATCTCTAAATCATATGCTGGGTTTCAGCATTCCTGGCCAAAATCCATTTAGAATTACAGCACAAACCAGATTTCTTGATGCTGGTAGCATTTTCTTTGGTTTTATTTGAGGTCTGACCCGGTGATTCCCACTAATAAACTGAAATAAGAAAAAAAAAGTGCTTCAAAGTTGAAAGAGGTACTGATAACTAGTAAAGAAAAAAAAAAAAAAAAAAAACTTATTAAACATATGTTTATTTATGCACTAATATTAATATTTCCAATCATTCACTGAGTTTGACTAAGCTGGAAACCAACTGCATAGAAGCACATACTTCTGGCAAAGGCTATAAAAACTCTGGAAGTTCTTGATTTTAATCAGTTCAATTGACTTTTTAACAAATTTACCATTCTTGTAAAATCCAGTCCTACTTGTAAAACACATATGAAATATAGTGAATTAAATAAATCATCATCCAAATAGTAATGAAAAATAAACAGGTTCAAAGAGGATTTTTGTATGATGACAACTTAAATAGAATGTTGAAGGTAAGTTACATTTACTTTTTATTATTTTTCTCCAAAGTAATCTGCGACAGAATTTATTTTGAGAGATATTCATATGGTTAGTAATATGAGGCCAGAAACATCACTTATAATATAATGTTAAAAGCCCATGGTATAGCATAGAATGCTGTGTTAAACCGAAAGTCTGTGTTTTATATCCTATACATGCTTGTTTGATAATAGCAATCAGTAAAACTAGATCACATTGGAAGCTGTAGGTAAGTCTTGCTTTTTGGGAACACAATAATTAAAGATTTACAAATTGAACCATTTTAATTATATAGCTAATTTCACTTTTCAGAGAAACTTCCTGCTAAACATAATGTAATTAGAGGACAATACTGTTACTTAGAAGATACAAATTGATCATTGAGTCAAAAAATCTACATTTACTGGCTCCTTTTACCACTAATCCCATGAGGAAAAGATTGATATTAAAACTTAAGACATAAAATTTGTCATTGAATACACTCTCGTCAGATATTTAGATCTGGAGTATATGTATAAGTAAAGTGTGAAGTCTTTGTTTTTTAGCAGTTAAGCATTTCCCATAGTTTCACTCATTTAGTTTTTTCCTTGCTTTTAATTTCTTATGGTTAGTACAAATTTAAGGAACAATGATATAAGTTGAAAATACTACAACTAAATAAGAGTCAGACATTTATCATAATTTGACTTACCGTTGGTCTCATGCATCCAGGACACATTTTTTAACCATAGACCATAACTGTTTTACACACACTTTGACAAATGGCTATTCTAAGATGGAAGAGTTCCTTCTCTGAATTATGATCAACTTTATACATCTCTATTAAATAAAGAAGCCACTGACCTCATCTGAAATTACATTCAACTTCAGCTCAAGATATGAGCGTTAAATTTTAAAAAATTTGATTAAAGGTCATCCATGAAGCAGTTTTTAAGCAAGAAAACCTTCAGTGAATATTGATGAAATACCTCCATCTAAAATGGAAAACGTTGGGCTTTTTCTGTACTAAAAACCTTTTGAAAATCTCTTAATATATGGCTAATTTTATATATTTAATCAGAGAAAAATAAAAAAAGCAGTTATTGGTCTTAACATTCCTCTAAAATGACTTTATATGATCAATAAAAGAAATGGACATACAGTATGAGTTCAAAACTGTACTGGATTTTCAATTTAGTCCCACTTACTAAAGATATATTGCACACACAATTATATGTCTGGACCCTCATTCTCTCTAAAATTCTTGGTTAAAATATCTTTTCCCCTTTCATCCCCCCTCCCCCTTGTGCTCTCTTTCCTTCACCCACCCCCCTTTTCTCCATGTGGCCTGGGGGAGAGCAGAGTAGTCATAGGGCTGCGGTAGCCTCTAATCAGTGTGAACAGCCAGCTAATTACCAAACCCTCAGCCCTGCCTGACTGTTAATTGCATACATTAGACACCATCAGCAGCACTGCAAGATTAACACTTAAAATCTTCCCATTGCTGTAGTGAGAATGAGTGCGTGTGTGTCAAAGGCACAGAAGAGAAGGGGCATGTTCTGTGTGTGCCTGTGTGTTTTGGTATGTGTGCTGTCTCTATGGTTGCGGGTGCTAATTTTTAACACTTAATTAGACCCAAAATGATATTGTCTCAACATGAAGGCGTTGTCTAGTGCTTTAGCTGTTGCTGTAGAGGGGATTTGCTTGGGTGGGGGCAGCTGGACATTGAGGTCGTCAAGGGCAACCCCAAATCTCTGTAGAGACGACAGATGGAGTGACATTAAGAGCATCACAGCGGAGCCATTTCAAATAATCAAATATCAATATTTACATTTTAATTACCCACTTCTAGCTCTACCAGGGCAGAGTCACTCAATGTGTGTACGTGTGTGGTTAAGTGTGTGAGCACTGCAATCTCCGCGGAGGCCAAGCTTTCTTGACTCCATACAGAGACAAGAGACTTGCTGAAGAGATAACCTTCAGTTCAAATGAATAATTTTTAGTGAACTATATATTGCAGCTATTCAGCCTATCACTACCAATACTCTTTTTTTTTTGTCTTTGCTGATTTCATCTTCCTTTTTCCTCGTCCTCTACCTTTGCATCCTTTCCTTCCTTCCATCAATAAAATGCTCACGCAAGGTGGATTGACCACTCTTTAAGTGTAAGCAGATGCATGTGTGCAAAAATCTGTTTGGGGGATTAATTGTGTTTACACACAGCTGAGCAGCTTACAAATGATGTCTTCCTGTCAGAGAAAAACATAAAAGCATGTGTGAAACTGCTGGTCATCTTTACCTGTATTAATTTAATATATAACAACAGAAAAGTAATTGTTGAAAATAAACTAGTCTGATACAGCTCTATGACCAATTATTTATTATGGTTTTTGTTAAGCTTTTGCTGCAAAAAGAACCCTAACTCATTGAGGCATGAAGTTCATGAGACCCCAGAAGGTCTGCTCTGGTATCTGGCACAGGTATGTTAGCAGCAGATCCTTTCATTCCTGTAGGTTATGAGGTTAAACTTTCATGGGAACTTGGGAACTGGAGCTCCAGTCAGCATTTAGGGATGGTACAGGTATTGTAACCGGTCTGCTGGTTTGTTTTCAGCCCTATGCACACCGCCTGTGATTTTTTTCAGCCTAGCTTTTCCTCTCCACATGCATCAGTGACAATGACCCTGTTGCTGGATAATCAACGTTCCCTTTTCGGATCACCCTTGGATGCTATTTTTTTAAGCCTAGAACACAGCAAAAGCACTTCTACTTAACAGATATGCAGCTCCCATTCACAATATGGCGATTATTAAAGTGTTAAAATTATTACATCAACCTGGAAGACTACCGGTATATATTGTCCTTCTGCCTAATTTATCCCCCAAATAATAGGTATGATGGTGATGAACTAATTTAATTGCCTTTAACTGTCAGTGACCATGATAGGTTGTCCAGGACATTAATACCCAAAGATTAGGTGATAATCCCACTTGGGGTTCTTGCTTAACCAGTATAGGATCTTGATATAAGTAATTAAACTAAAAAATAAACATTTATTTTAAAGTCCATAAAAATATAAAAAACAAACTAACCACTTTGGTTGTTGAATGCAACCTGTAATATAATTACACCTATAGTTAATTAATTTGTAGACTTAATCAATAGTTTAGGTCATGAGTAGACTCTTCTATAATTTCTGTGGGTCAAAAGCTGAAAAGTTTGAAAACCCTTGTCCAAGTATATTTGGTTCTTAGACTAATATAGATCTAACATTAGTACTTTATGTTTGCAATCTATTGCAGTAAGTATTAAAAAGAAATACCACCACAGAGTTCTCTGCAGGAAATAATTGGCGTATCAGCAGAATCTTGCTGATTGTGGCTTTAAAACAAACCCACATGTCCTCATCCAGGCTGGGTGTCTCTATATGAGATTATGCGGGTGTGTTGATTCTATCTGCTTAATCCCCGTAGCGTCCATAAAGGGAGCACCACTGAAACTCCACAGGGATTAATTTACCATTCCCAGATTAGAGTTATGGTTGCCAAAATCACCAGCAAGAACCCAGCGAGCTAGAGGATAGGCGTCAACCACTGATCTAACGCAGAAAAAAAGGAATAAAGGGGAATGAACGACATAAACAGGCTGATAAGGCAGCAAAGATAAAAACGAATCCACACAGAGCCGCTTTTCCTGAAGCACAAAGTCTTAATGTCATAGCTTGAAGACAAGAACATTAGACCTCATTCCAGTTCCTCATCTGGGCCTGAAAAAGCCTGGGCTGAAAATCTTAATTAATTGTCCAATAGTGCTGTGGGGTCATTATGCATTGCAATAAAGAAGCGTGTAATTATGAGATTTAACAGCCATTACCAAGGCCAGGAACTCATATGTCATCATCAGCAACCAAGCCAGTGGTTTGGTTCTGCTGTGTGTGTGGCTTGATAGACAACACACACACATGACAGACACGGATACATACGCATAACAATGTGAAAAGAGTGGTCGCAGAACTAAGTGAGAAGTAATATACGGTATGGTATATGATGCATGCAGACTAAAAACAACAACAACTATTAACTGGAGAGTGGACACACTCAAACACACACAGTCACATACTCATAAGCACTTAACACAAGCCCATGACTCTGACCCAGACAATAAGGCAGCCAGCTGTGATAGCAGCCTGCAGATGAAACATCCCATCAAGATTAAACAGACAAAAAGATACACATAATATTACTGCTTTGTGTGTGTTTGGATTTACTTTCCGTTGCCCTGTAAACCAATGAGAAAACTAGTCACAGCCATTTCCCACACAGCAGGTGGAAAGTGGCAAACTCCTGCAGGGAATACATGATGTGTAAAAAGGCAAAGAATCAACTGCATTTGAATTTATTGCAGTTTCTAAAACAACTACTCAACAATGTGAAGCCCTATATTGCTGTTTTCTTGCAGATTTTTATTTGTACTTTTTACACTGCTTCCAGCTGGGGATTGTCATACTTCAAACTAATTTCCCCATCTGCTTCTGTCCTGATGGAAGCCCTCTTGTATGTTATTTCAAGGAGGTGACTGGGGAAGAAGAGAGGGGAGAAAAGAAAGGAAGAATGGAAAAGATCAGCAAGAAGGAGAAGCTAGTGTGGAGTAAAATGAAGCAGACTAAGGAAAAAATAAAAGGTGAGAATGGAATAGATAGCAGGATAGAGAGGAGCGAGGCGGGGAAAGAATAACCATTTCATGCCTGTCTGTGAACTTTGCATGAACCGAGATAAAATAATGTGAAGCCATGACAAGCCTGTCCCTCCTTCCGCTAGATTTGCAGTATGCATACCTTAGGTGTGTGATACATGTGTGTGTGTATTGAGGTGGATGAATCTCTGCATGAGCTTTAGTGTGCGTATATACATGTGTGCGCCCCAACAGATAGAACAGGATGATGATGATTTGAAATGGAGTTTGGCCTGTGCGTAATTATGATCATCTATCTTTATGCCCCGCCAGCATATCATATCACATCATATCATTTCTCTCTTTTTCCATCTAAGACAACTGCTTGACTACACACACACAAACTCACAAACACAGCAGCAAATTGACAGTAATAAAGGTAACTGTTTGCTAGTAATGACTAAGATGATGGGATCAGATGGTCTGATGATTTATTTGTTACTGCTTGTATAAAAAGATGTCATCGTATGCAAGTACAGCTTTAAATACTTCTGTGTTTTTAAAGTGCTTCCTTTTTGCATAATGTTTTGCTACAAATTCCAGACCTTCTTCTAGAATTGTCCTGTGTTTAGCTCCCTTTAACTCTGAGCAACTACCCCATCCCTTCTGAGGAAACATCTCTCCATGACATGATGCTGCCTCAATGGTGATTCAAAGAGACAGCTTTTTTATTTCTGCAAGATTTGTAGCATTATTTCTCTGCAACACATCATATTTTACTGTGACTTTTGGTCTAATCTTAAGTAATTTGTCTAAATGCATTGTTCTACATGGCTTGTTGCAAACTACAAAAATGACTTTCTTCTATGCATTCTTCCACAACAGCCAGGTTCACTGATTAAACTACTTGCTTGTAACAGTTTTCCAGCCAACAGACTCTTATTAAGTGGTACCATAGTAAAACAAGCCACACAAAAAAGTATTAACAGGTTATACATGCATATCTAAAAACAGTAGTAGAGCAGTTTGCCTGTTGTTGCTGAGAGATAAAAAAGCAAGGCCCAGCCTAGAAAACTGCTCCATTTTGTCGTAATGGTGATATACCTCTGCTTCTCATGGGTTTAATCCAATAAAAGAAGCCCTACTTAATCCAAACATTAGAATCAGATATCAAATATTCTTTCACTAATTTGATTTCATCAATATTTGTTTTCATCTGCAAACAGTGATGTGTTTGTTTGTACTGCAAGAGGAATTCATGGTGGTGGCGCAACGGAAAATAAGATATCTCTTTTGCATGGATGTGGACAATAAAACAGACAAACACAGTCTCTCACACAAGCAAACAGACACATATTAAACCTCGGGGATGAGCAGAAATGGAAATCAAACACGGTGAGCAGCGCTGAAAGAAAATCAACAGAGACTTGAAGCACACGCTTGCAGATAGCCATCGAAATCTAGCAAGGCCCATTAACTAAATCAGATTGGGATTCTAAATGCAAATCAGATTCCAATAAAGCCAGATTAAGTTAGACATCATTACACCATGGGAATGGCAGTCGATAATATCACATCAAAGAAAGTGAACCCCTGCTCAAACCACTAAAATAAATAAAATATAAAAAAAATGTATACTAATCTTCTAAATAATAAACTTTTTATGTTGGCAACTTGCAATTTTTCCTATAAAACTGTTGTTGTTATTGTTTATGTACAGCTGAGACCAACTTTACAGCAACGTTTTATAAGGTCATTTTACTAGATTGTTGTATCACGGTATTTTTTTGTGCAAGCTTTAAATTCCTGGGCTGAGATGTTTCTTAAATTTTTACATAATGTTCTTCCCGACAATGCAGTCAGCTTTTCAAAAGACACCAGTTGCTACAAAACATGACAATACCACCCATTTACTCACCCATTTACTACTTCAATTTGTGTTCCAAAATGAGGAGTTTCCTACTTGCTGAGCGGGATTTCAGTCCATGTTGGTTAGGAATTTATTTAGCTCTGGATGATGCTAGTGGCGTTTTTGTTTGCATATAAGTGTTAAAACAGAAGAATGTTATATATAATGTATATATAAATATATATATATATATATATAAATATATAAATATATATATATAAATATATATATATATATATATATATATATATATAAATATATATATATATATATATATATATATATATATATATATAAATATATATATATATATATATATATATATATATATATATATATATATATATATATATATATATATATATATATATATATATGGCAAAATGCATGATAATGTAAGAAAAGTTTTGTTTGACTGTCAGTCAAAGTGCAATACTGGAGAAAGAGAGAACCTCTCTGAGCTTGGAATCCACTGTAAGCTCCAATTTTAATACTGCAATCTTTCAGTCAGCAATTTTGTAACAATTGAGTTTTTTAAGTAGTTTTCAGTAAAACTGCGCAAAAAAGAATAAACAAAAACCCCATTTACAAATTAATCACTTCACTACATTAGTAATCCAGTTAGATATTTCAGATCAGGACAGGGAATTAGAAGACACATATAAAAAATAATTTCCTCACTTTATTGGTTTAACAGTTAGTGAGTTAAAATTGGGTTTGTACAGTGGTCAGCATAAAATTTAGCCATTTTTATTATGTTCAAAATATAAAAAAAGGTCTTCTGCTGTTTTCATCAATACATCAAAAATGTCCAATGTCAAAAATAGAGTATGTCAACTTTTACAACACATAGAATCTGTCAAGATGGTTATTCCATTAGTCAAGAGGTATTAGTGTTTATGAGCAACTTTTCTAAATTCATTCATTGTCTGATAGTCTTTAGTTGAATTTCTATATGGTAATGTGTGATGCGAGAAGACGTAACATGGTGGACTTTGAAGCTTAATCCTTATCCCATCACCACCTCCACCTCTCAAACCTGTACCGCCATATCTGACTGATGAAATGGTTGGACCAATGGCGAAAGCCCACCACCTCCCATCCCCCATTTTTATAACTCAATCATGCCACATTACGGCCGACACATAGACTGCTTATCCTGAGTGTCAAAATTGAAAGGGCAACAGCGAGTGAGAAAGACTGTAAGAAAAGACAGAGCAAGTAAAAAGAGATAGGCAGGCAAGAGAATAGGGGGAGATCCAAGAGCAATTTCTTCTTGAATAAGAAAGAAAATGGGAGGGGGTTGTGAAAAAACACACTAATGGCAAGGCCACTGGTTCTGGTAAAAAAAAAGAAGAGAAAAGGGCTGTGTTATAGGTTTCGGGTCTCATTCGTTGATTCATTCATTTGTTCATTCCTTGGTCTTCCGTCAAGTCAAGTGCTCGCCCTGTCTGTCTTTCTCTATTGTATCCACAAGACTAGATAAGAGCTGCTAGTATGACTGCCTGGTAGCAATTTAGTTATTATGGAAGCAGGGAGAGAGAGAGATAGAGTAAAAAAAGAGAAAAGAGGATGAAAAGACTTATTCTAGTGATAGATAAATGGCTCATTCTGAATGGCCTTTCCTTTCTTTAATTCACTCCCTTATTCTTCTCTGTTCAAATATTTGCTGTTCTCCTCCTCCTCTTCCCACCTGACTGCGCTCCTGTTCTTGCACACCCACAAATGCACGCTTCGGCATGACATGCAGCCTAATATGCATCTGAAGTTGCCTCCTTGAGAGCTATTAAAATGAGATCTTCTCGTCACTAATCCATATTATTGGACGGTAAGGCCTTTCATGCCCTTTGAATAATAACTCCTGATATTTCCACATAAGCACAGTTCCCAGAGTGTGACGGCTTATTCTTCATGCTCCCTGCACTGTCACCAAGTGTGTGTGGGGAATTCTTTCAGTTTGAATTAGCCAAAGACTCACCTGTTCTACCATATTTGTCTTATAAGTACAGGCCTGTGGTTCCTTTTGGGAAAGAAGAGGCATGCTGCCGCTGAAACCCTATTTTCCTTTCCTAATGACATTTCAAATGTTTGCTTAGGGCCATGTCAGTGGGAAAACGAACACACATAGTTATCTTAGAATATAAAAACTAATCAGAGAGATGTGTGTTTGTAAAATTTCAAAAGTCTCTTACATGGCGCGTTTCTGTGTGTCATGACTGGCAACACACACACACAGACGCACACATAGGGACCCTAGTCTTGTTATCCGGGGGCCTGTCTTGCAGGCAGCCTCTCTAACGCTGAGTGATGTTTAAATTAGTTTACAATTTAGGCTCCTCGCTATCCGCAGACGGCTCTTAACTCAGTGTGTGTTTGCAATGTGTTTTTTTCCCTGCGTGTTTGTGCGTGTGAGAGCGTAACAAATTGTTGCCAGTACGGCAGACATCTAATGACTTCAAATTAGCTGCCTGGCGCTCGCCTTGACACGTTGTTACCACTGTTAGGAGCCTTTGTGTGCGTGTGCAGCACATGTGCATGTGTGTATGTGCAGCTCTGCGCAGCCATATCATGAAACATAAATTGGCTTCGCCTCCCCTCTCCCTACTTCTGCCTTTTTTTTTGCCTTTGTCTCTCTGTCTTTCTCCATCAATTCGATTAAAAAAATTACTGTACCATGACGAGCAAAGACTTGTGTATGTGCACACACTCAGAACGCAGTCACCTATGGCACGCACGCGCTCCCAACAAGATGTGAAACAAGATGGCTGCTAACAGGTTAACAGGTCTAACCTCCTCTGTTCTTATTCTTGGTGTGTGTGTTTGTGTCAGGGACTGATAAAGAATGTTGAGCAGGTGTATTTCTTTCTGACAATCCTCTTCAGTGTGAGTGAACAGTAGATCATGGTCTGTGAGGACATCACAGTTCAGTGCTGTAAACAGTGAGGATTTCATAGGGTGCTCATATCACACACACACACACACACACACTTGGAAGATGAAGAGTTCTATCTTTCTCTCTGAGCAGTGGATTGCCTTCCTCGTTCATCTAATCACACCATCTTCTCTTCTCCTCCAAGCAATCGTTGTGCTTCACTCCCTTTTTACAGAAAGCTGCGCGCATTCCACCCCCCTACCCCAACCTACACACACACACACTCACTATAGTCAGCAGATAACCTGTCTAAGTTGGCCTGCGTACTTGCAAGAACAGTAAAGAAAAGAAACAGCAGTTACAGTGCAAAAGAATCATATCAGATGAAAAAGACATGGCTGGAGACCTGAGTGTGTAGTGTCTCCCAAAATAATGGAACCTTTTCATATTTTGTCATCTTAGAGTCGGGAAAAGGTTTGATTTATTTTATTCAGTGGTCAGTAACAAATCAAGGGAAAACAGCTAATAATTGGAAAACTGATGGAAGAGAAGTGATGGTTTTAAAAGTTTTTGCAAGTAGAAATATGAGAAATATGGCAGGCATTCTAAAAAGACTGAACTATATATATATATATATATATATATATATATATATATATATATATATATATATATATATATATATATATATATATATATATGCTTTTATGTTCCTGCTTCTTTCTTCCCATCTTCAGTATGTCTGTTATTACTCTCTCTACAAGGGATGTTGTTTTAAAGTTTTAAATTATAAATTCAGCCTTGTTGTTTTAAGAGTTTGAGTTATATTTTTAAATCCTACATCAGTTTTAAATGTCTAGCCAAGTTCTTCATGGTGCTTTTTGTGCACAAATGTATACCAACAAACCTTTAAGGGGAGGCTGTATTACTACAGATTTTAAATGACATCCTGGTAAACTAATAGGTGACTACTAAAGGCAGTTGGATATCAGAACAACAAGGGGATATGTCATGAATGTAAGTTATATTCGAAAAAATTATTTCAATAACTGTAATTTTTTGAAAGGATTGCAAGCCTCTTTAGCTGGTCTGGCTTTAGATGTTGTACAGCAGTAGCATGCTAAAAACTGAGCAAAATGAAAATCTAGAGCGAAAGAGAAACCAAAGGAGGACCGGATATGTGAGGAACATTAGAAAAGATATAAGTATAGCTAAGTATGGGAAATATGGTATATTTTCCTAAAAAAACAACAAAAAAACATTTTCTGTGTTATTATTAGTTTATGGATCAATATGTATGTCTGCTTATTGTCCATGTGGCAGCACAGAGATCAATACACTTTCTAGGGGCAATGTGTATTCCTATCTCACTCACTCAATTCATCTAGATCTTTTCTTCTTACCATTATTCTCATATTATTGATATACAAGCATCATTCATGGACCCTGTTATCCAATGCCACCAACTTTATTGGTATAGATTTACACAGCATCACTGAATAATATTTATGTCTTTAATCTGGTATTTTACCCTGTGCTTTATTGCCCTGCAAAGCTGTTCTTCTAAAGCAAAGCAGGACATCATTCTCTTTTCTTGTATTCAGTAATTATTTTCATCTGACAAAGGGTCAAAGCGTCAAAGTGTTTTGCTAATCTGTTAATCTGATATGCTGCTCTTCCCCGCATGAGACAGCAAAACCACTTTGAACTTTTTTCCCTCGGTTCCCTTTTTTCCCTTCTTCTTTTTTTTAAATCCAATTTTTGGTTCTGCCATTATGGTAATTCTTTTCATCTTGTATTGCAGATCAAGAGAGATTAACAGAGGAAAGGGGTTGGTTTAAAAGGATTAGATGGAATTCTTTTCAGTGTGGACAGGTACTAATATGTAATTTCTATCTATCTATCTATCTATCTATCTATCTATCTATCTATCTATCTATCTATCTATCTATCTATCTATCTATCTATCTATCTATCTATCTATCTATCTATCTATCTATCTATCTATCTATGCATCTATGCTCTCAATTTAAAATCTATAGATCTTTATCAAATAAGTTATTAATTGTGGACATTGGAGCAAATATTTCATCATAACCTTGTTTTCCATATAATGTTCAGTTTTATAGAAATTAGGAGCACCAAAAGAATGAAAAGCTACATGTACACCAAAAACCTGTTTTATAATGTAAGGATTATGTTATTGGAAGAGTGACCATGCATTTCTACAGTGGTTGCAGCTCAAGATACAGTATAACCTTCCAAAAATCCACAAATTTAGCTGATTTTTTGCGTATTTGGATGAAAAAAAAAATGGTATTGAATCAGAGGGGGAATTGAACTGAAGTCCTACCTGGGATGTGTTTGGCCCAGCCAATGTTGACTACCAACTCTCTGTCCGCCAGGTCACACAGTGTGGTGAGGGCCTTGATGTCGCTGTCAGGTACTGTTGGGTCAGGCATGGCGTAAATCTTTTCTGGCTCAGCCACCAGCAGGTGAGACACGATTTTGTTATCTGCAAGGCAGCCAAAGGCAACTGACATGACCACCAGACAAGGAGACAGACACAGAGACAGAGAGATAGTGAAATTGTTGTCTTCATACGGTACAAAGTGTTCCACACCATTCAGGTGCAAATATGTGAAAGGTTACAGGCATAGTCTGTTTGATCCTATGAATGAAACATCTGCTGTGACTCAATGCAACTGCTGTGGGAAAGTTTTTTCCTTCTGGCAGGTTTCAAGTTCTACAACATTTACGTTTTGGAACATCAAGCTTAATATATGAAACGCATTATTCAGATGAGAACTTCACTTATTTGGGAAAATGCTAACTAAACAAATTTGGCCGTTTAAAAATATGCAAGTTCCCTGTAAATTTATAGTGGCATTCTAACCATTGGTGGCAACAGCTGCAATCAAGCATTTATGATAAAATGCAATAATTTTTCTTTTAAGGAAAAAAAAAAGCAACGGTTACATTTTGTTATATACTCTTTTTTGGATTAACATGCTGAGTTTGAGTAAGCTGCTCCATTGCATTCCTATTGTTTAGAGTTTTTTAACCCTTTATATGGCGACCATTTGGTATTCTATGGAAGCTTAACATCTCTTCTGGCCACAGTGACATGTGGTGATGAGACCTCTATGGCTCATTAGTAAGAGACTGATATCCTACTTCCAAATTAATCCACAGACTAATCAGGCATGGGGATGTTAGTGCAGGATAGAAGAGAAAGAGTGGAGAAAAAGAGTAGGAGGAGATTAGTGAAGAAAAACCTGGCAAAGACAGATGGGTAGAAAAAGGGCCATGGACAGATTGTAAAAGATGGACAGGAGGCATCCAGAGATGTGATAACTAGGTACATATAAACAAGAGGGAGCGAAACAGCGCTGTGAGGATAAGCTGTGTATTGATTTAACACAGTCCACCCCCCAAATCTTTTATATTCACACAAATGAAATGTATGTATCCACACAAACACGGTCAGACTTCGGGGTCATTTGAGCCACACCATGCCGAGTCACATTGCAGGATCTGAAAGTAAATCTTATTTAACGTTTCCCTAATTAGAATCAATGGAAGCCCATTTCCAAACCCTGGACTATTGTTCTGTTCTCAAACAATCAATTGGGACGTGAGACTTGGGACTGGGCTACAGATAGAGAAGTTTTGTGAGGATGACAGAAGTGCAGGAACATTTCATGTGTGAGGCAAGAAGTAGATATTTATAAAAAAAATAAGAATGGTAGGGACCATTTGCCTTTCTCTTCCTTCATGAAGGGAAGCTGTTTTTCCATTTCCAACACTGACAGGGCTTAAGAAAAACTTTACATTTAGATGTACCTTTAGCTATCAAATACTTCTCCCTCTTGTTATGCTAAGATAAAAACAGTGTACATAACTTCAGTTTATCCCATCATTTCAATAATTAGTGTTGCAGAAGTCCCAGTAATCTGCAGTGCAGCCATTCAGCATATTGGCCTAGAGCAAAATATGCTTCAGCTTTAAGCAAAAGGGGCTTTGGGGAGCAAGCTGCTAAACACTGGTCAATCTGCACCACATGTATGTGTATGTTGTGTGCACAACCAGACGGTTAGCTAGAGAGCTAACTCTAGTTTGATGTGGTTGCCAGATTGGATTTAATCCGGATTAGGGTTATTGCTGTTCTCCTGCTCACCATTCCTGCTTCTCTCTCTGTCTGAGAAATGCTCTCATTTAGGTTTAATCTCTTCACGTCTCTACCTGTCTCTGTCACTCTCACCCACTCTCCCATTGGTTGTTCACTCGTCAAGCATTTGGTTTATTCCTTGAAAATAGCAGCCAATCCAATTGATGCTAGATAAATACATTTATGGTGGAACATTACTTGCATAAAATGTTAGGATCCTAAACTTGTAATAGCAGATAAAAGGCAGATAAATGTGGTTATAAGTATTTTTGGGTGTATGAGCGTTCTCAATTGAAATCTTTTTTTTTTTGTCCTACTGTCTCTGTTAGGATGCATAACTAAACATCCTAACACAGTTTACACAAGGCTATGCAGCAGAACTGGATCTGAAATGTTGCTGACAGTTTTAATTCTTACATGGCTTCTTTGGGGGCAAAGCCAGCTGTGGGTTCAGGTAAGGACTGTTGTCTGCATCTATTCGGCGTTTGTATTTCTGCCTTCCACCACGAACCCTGTCCAGACGAACACCTGAAAGAGAAATCACAGAGAGAAAATAAGTAAGTAAAATGTGAAAAAATATAATTAATTGAGAAAAGAATAGGAAAGATGTCTTAATTAAATAAATGTGTTGTGTTTCGCTTCTAAATAGGCTCATCACCGTAAACTTTTTGAGTTTTACATTCCAAAAATCTAGAGACAACAATCACTTCCAGTCTTTCCTATATTGTTTCTCAGGTTTTCCAGCTTTATGTTACCCAATCTCTGGCTCCTGATTGCCGTCTCTCTCTCTTTCTTGTTAATTAATTGACACAAAGGAGTCCTAATTGAATTAGGCCTATCCCTCAAGGGATTGGATGTTACCATGGTTACCACTTAAAGGTGGATAAGGAAGACAGAGGTGCTATCGTCTTTAGAGAGAGAGAGAGTAAAGACTTGAACATGATAGGAGGAGGAAGGAAAGAGGAAGAGGGCTGAAACAGAAAGTTTTGAAGGTACACGGCCTATTTTTTTACTTTTGTGACGGGAAACTTTTCTGCATAGAAAATGAATAATATTATTAACTTTATCTATAACCATAGTTATAGATCAAATATATTGAAAAGATAAAAGAAATGTAAAATATGTGCAAAAAATGAATGATCATTACATTTGAACACATATGTTTAGTCTAAGATAAAAAAAAAACTTAATGTTTATTGGATTTTAGTTTATCTGGTCATAGGTGATTGTAAAATGAAAGAGGGTGTAACCAACAGAGAAAAACACCTTTATCATAATGGGGCGGACCTGTTCTTCAGGTTAAATTAGCATGTTTTCTAAGCCAAAACAAGAATCTTCAACAGCACCCTTTATCCTAGGTGGCACAGTTATTAGAAAAGTTTGGTTACTGTGGAAAAAATGTGCCAAAAGAGTGATTTAGCTTAGTTTGAAATTATTAAATGTAAATAAAAAAAAAAAAAAACAATGCAGCACTCTTGAAAAAGCAAGGATTTTGTTTAAAAACCCCTAAATTGCCATATTATTTTGCTGCAGATATGCGAAAATGAGCTGCAAGCGATTTAAGAAGAGCTACATAAAGCTACCAGGAACCCCGTCTCTCTGAATGGCGTCATGGAGAGCTGAAAACCGACAACTAGTGACCAAGAAGCATAAGTTGACTGGGCCATCTAAACTGGGCCAAAAAATATCTTAATACAGATTTCTAAGGGTTTTAGTGAATGAGATGATATGGATTCTTGATGGATCAGATGGATGGGCCTGGCAAAGGGTACAGAATTGCACTTTGACTCAATTACCTGCAAGGTTGAACTCCTTCAACCTTGCTGCTGCTGATTTTATTAAAAATGAGCCAGCTGGACCTTTATGAATGAACTCAAAATTATTCCTGCTACAGAAAAAGTATCATTCAAAAGGTGATTAAATCAGTGAATTGAAGTGTTGTGACTGTCATCAAAAGGTCCAAGATATTTTGTTTTCATGTGAGAAATGTTCATTTAATTTAAAATGAATACTCTTTTTTATATATATACTAAAATATGTATTTCTTTTTTTTATAGTAAATTAAAAAAATCTGTAATGCTCAGGTACTCAGAAACCCAACTGTAATACTGTGTGTGTTCATGTGTGTAACTGCTTGAGGCAGAGAAAGGGGGACAGAAGGACTGACAGTCCAGGTACGGTGGGGGGCCCAGTGTCAGCAAACGGTCAAGATACTCTTAGCACTAGGAGGTACAAACCCACTCATACACATTATTCTTTGCTTTTCCTCTTACAAGCACACTAAAGCTACATCTGTTTTTTCTCTAACCCACACCCCCATGTTGTGTTTATAAGCCGCAACGAGTAGCAGGTTTATAAAGCTCTTGGGTCACTGGTTATTTGAAGAAGAAGGGAAGGCAAATAGAAATACAGACTGAAAATTAGTCAATAATGGAGAGGGATGAAGAAATTGACTTTAATTAGTTTTTTCTGTTTTTAATGATTTTTATACAGACATTATTCTGAGGAAAAATGCTCAGTCCAAAACCTGCCCAAAAAATTGCACGGAACCATAAAGCATAGTCATAGTACACAGTACATAGTACACACCAGCATGACCACGAAATGACTTACTTTTGGGACTGGTCAATCCAGATTAATGAATGGTTAAGAAATATTTACCTGTGTCCATCAGTGCATCCTTTACAATAACCAGACCAAATTCTTGAATTTGTTTATCATTAGATTATTTAGAATGTCATAGCCAGTACCATTACTGTAAGAGTTTCTTTAAATAAAGCTGTGCTTTGAAATAATTTTAACACATTAAGACCTAAAATAATTAGAAATCTTATTGCAATACTCTTGATTCTAATATCATGCACCAATTGTAGTTTTTTTTTTTTATATTTTTGTAGCCACATTCCAATTTCCTTAAGCTTCCTAGTAGACTCTCCATTTGCCCTATGCCATAAATCATATAAGACTGGTTCCATAAACCTGATGAGGAACTTTTTATTTAGAGTAGTTGCTGACTACAAAATACAGCTTACATGAAGAATCAGTTTTCTAGCATAAAACTCCAAATTAAATGTGCATGTTCATTAAATTGCTTTCTTTTACATTCACACTCTCAGTAATTCTATCTTTCTTTCATACACCTAAAAGGCCCTGAATTCACTTCATAAAGTGTCCCTTCTAACTACCTCATCTATTTTCCACCAAATTAACTCTCTCTCAGCACTGATTAATGGTCAAATCTAAATGAATCAAATTAAAAACTGAAAATTATATTTCCAAAGCTCACAAAGAAGAGACATGAGGAAGCTCATAGGAGAGTGAGAGTGTGTTACCTCCTCTTAACAAATGAGCCTTCAAAACATAAAGAATGGGCGAGAGAGGAGGGAACGAGGGGAGAAGATGAGAGGGTAAAGGAGACAAGAGAAAAGAGGAGTGGGGGGAAGCAAATATGAAACTTAGAAATAATGGAAGAGGAAAATTAAACAGCTACAAATGAAAGACTGAACACAAAACTGATTCTAAATGAATGACCCTAGCCACACACTAACATACATTTTATGAAAGAATGAGTAGAAATGAGGAACGCTCAAGTAACAACATTTGAGAGAAATACTCCTCATATATTCACAGATACCCAATTTAATATTTTTACATTTAGAATTAAAACACAACCTTAAGTGTATTTTATCTGCGATTCCATGTGTCAGACCAACCAAATCGAGTGGGAACATTAATACAATGTTTCAATTTTATTAATTGGAAATCTTAAAAGTGTGGAGTGCAAATATCTATTTGCCTCTTAATCCAAAATCCATACAAAAAAAAAAAATAATAAAACAAAAAAATCCAGTGCTACTGATTGCCCAATTTCATTATTAGGTATTCCCTTGTCATTTTCCCACAAGCCATGAAATAGACACAGAAAGTATTTAGAAACATTTACATCTCTTTACAGATGAGACCAGATTTCTATGTGTGAAATTCACCAAATCCCATACATATCACAGAAACATGCTGACGGCAGCATCATGCTGTGGGGATGCTGTTATTCCACAGGGACGGGGAAGCTGAATAGTGTAGCTGTTTAGGTGGATCTGGCTCTATAGGCAATCTGTTAGATACTTTTTTTAATTGCAGCTGATGTTTAACTTTAACGAACACATAAAGCCATAGTATTGAGAAAATGTTACAGTAAAATAGTTTTGATTGTTTTAAAATGAACATTAGGATGGAAAATAGGGTTATCAGTTGGAGACTTGAATTTTTTGGTAATAAGAAAAGAAACTAGAGAATGAGTTTATTTTCTTCTCGAGGATAATTTTAACGTTTTAACCAGGTATTAACACACCCAAAAATACTTGCAGGCATATTGACTAAAGGTAAGCCACCTCATTAGATTACACAGCTCTGTAATGATGTATCTTTGAGATTCCCCTTTTTTTCTGTACTTACTTTATGGTTTGGATAAAAAGGGAACAATCTTAAGGGGAAAAAATAAAGTGAAGACAATTTTAACTAACATGAGTTTTCAACTTACATTCCCTCCAACTCTAAGGAATAATCACACGTAAACAACTGTTTAGCTGTAACTTTAAAACTTTCTGAATTATTTCATCTTTAACCAATATTGTGCTACTTTTTTATCCTTCCTTCATACCGTTTTATAGGCACAACCACCAAAGTGCACCCACAAACACTGTGACAGTGATGAAGGTGAATCATTTCTATCGTGGGAATATTGCTGTCTGTCAATAGCGCCGATCTCCACTGATCACATCAGGATAGATTTTTTTTTACACTGCGCTGGCGTCACTCTGTATCAGCAAACGTCTGTGTGTGTGTGTTTGTGAACAGATGAAGGATTGCCATCGAAATGCCTTTGACACCTGAATGCACATGTAGGAGAAAGACAGAGGGGAGAGGAAAAGACAGAAGAGGATGGAAGGAAAAACAAAACACAGATTGATTTCAGATGGCCAATGACGATGGTGTGAGAATTGGGGTATAAATAGGAGTGAGAGTCGTGGGAAGGAGCACAAAGGGAGTAGATAGACAAGTAAAATGAATGAGTATTGGTAATCACAGCCTAAAGGGACTGTAGATAGTTTCTAAAAAGCAAATTGTTGGAGACAGAAGAAAACCACATACCGTATTTGTTTAAAGCTTCAACTTTCTTAGTCTTTCTCCAACCTTAAACTGTTTTGTTAGGTAAACTTAGTTGAGTTTAATATGTATTTTAAGCTGCACTGTGAATGTGATAACATAACTATTTTTGATGGGTGAGTGCAGTGGACAAGACAAATTCCCTTCAAATTTAGTCTGTCTATCTGTTACTTGTATTACTCGTGTCCAAGGACATAATCTGCTGTCTGCTGACATGTTAATATTGCTGGGACTCATCCTTTTCGCTGTGAAGCAGAAACCTTTCTAGCTTGGATAAAATGGTGAAATATATATCTGATGGAGACTAACCCTCAAATATAAGGTTAATAATGACAAATTATATAAGAATATAATTGTATAAATAGCAATGAAATGCATAGAAAGATACAAACAATGATTAGAGTGCAATTATTGTTTTAGACTGTAATCCAATGAAAGAGATAAAAGAAAAAAAAAGAAATGAGAAAAAATGTGTGCGGTGTCGTGCAGTGATGTTTGTTGAGACCATAACAGATCTGAACAGTGCTGCCTAAGGCAGTGGGCAGGTGGCTGTCACTAGAGTGTGAATTTGTAACAGTGTGTGAGTGAGATCAAGTAAAGTACCAGAATAAGTGTGATCTTCCTTGCCTTAACGGTCGTTGCTCATATGAGCTAATGAATATGTTACTTTACGTCATTTCTGAAATCTATTTTTAGTAGGGTCAGCATTTTAAGAAATGTGCCACAAATTTTCAAACATCAGGTCCTGTCAAATCTATGGAGTACACGTGTTGTTCAATCACAACCCGGTTCAGTAAAAATGCTTCTCTATTATGGTGAAGGCTTTAAAATTCATAGGTTTCTACTGTGTAAGATCACCAAACTTTTTGCTAAAGTCTTTCTCCAATTTACCGGACTACATTTTTCATGCAGGAACTAAATTTTCACCAGATATTTAGCTAATTGGTTGCACAGACGCTAGAGAGACACTCCAAGTATTCGATAAGCTTATAACTGGGTTGATATAACTTTTGGGATGAACAATTCAGCAAAAAGTGAAAATTACATATTTCTAAATTGTAATTTTCATCTGCAACAAATAAAAGTGCAGCATTGACTAATAAGTAACTCGTAAAGATGGTATCTTAACATTAAGAGATTCAACATAAAGATATCTAATTACATTTTTGTAAGCTACTGGAACATAAATGTATCAGAAGGAAGGGAATCTCCCAATGTGGGTGGAAGAGAAGGAAGGTGAACAACATTGTGATTGGGGCTAAATACATTCAAAATAACCTTACCTTTTGTTTTATCCATCTATTTACTGTGTGAGTGTTTCTGGTGGCAGTTTTGCCTGCTAAAATACGTCCCTTCTTTTCTTCTCAGAAAGAAAGTGTTTGTGAAAGAGAGCAGACCACTTAGGTCGTCACTCCATTTCCATTATCACTTCTTTCTAGTAGGGTTGCAACCAGATGCCAGTTGCACAATAACAAGCACTCATGCAGGACAGACACTGCAGAGCCAGATTTAGATACAAGTCTCCCATGGGGGAAACACCAGACGCCACCAGTTGTCTAGCGCCTCCTTTCTTTTGTTTTTCCCCGGCTCTTGCCTCCTTCCATCATCCACTTGCACATCTCTAGTTATTTTTACATTTAACTCACCTGTTACCTTACATTTGAATATGTATCAAAAATACGTTCCTAATTTTTCTCTGCATCAATGCATATTTAAAGGAATAATAAGGAAGATAAACCAAAGTCAAATTTTGTTGCTATCGATATGATTCTGCGCTTAGCCAACCATCTAAATCATGCAACCGTCTACATGGGTTCAGGCCAATGAGAGCGGATGCCAGCAATCAAGATCGCTGAGCTTTGAGAAGAGTTAATACGCACTATCACTACCAGCTGTATACACACACACGTAGCAACACTCACACAGACTGAGGCCTTCCACCTGATCTCACTCATTAGGTCTCAGAGGCTATGGGGAGTAGGGCCAAAGCTGGCACGAGGTGTTAATTTGTGTGTGCATACGTGCGTGTATGGGGCAAGGCGCCAAGGTTTAGATCTGCAGTCTGAGGACTTGTCCCTCTAGAAGCGCCACCATTTAAATCCAGCTGGCCATTTATGGCTTTATAAAGAAGAGGTACCGGTTTTCACAAAGTGTGACTGTTTATTCAGGATTCATCGTCACTGTCGCTGCTGAAGGGAGATATTGCTTTTTTCCCCCCAGTTTGAGCTTAATACTTGGTGCATAAATGTCCACCGAATACTGTTGGCTCTCTCTCTGTGCGTCTCTGCCAATTCCTTTTCATATTTACATCTCTAATCTATGTTTTCTAATCATGATAATTCTACAAATCCCAGCTGATGTTAAACATGTCATGTCTGTAATCCAGGCTGTGTTTGGAGTGTAAAAATATAATTGACATCACCAGTCCTGTTTGTATAGTTTTTACCTGCTACATCACTATTCTCTAATTCCCAGACTCTCAATAGATGCCAACCCCACCCCGATGACCTTTTGGTCTTCAGCTGACGCATCATTATGGCCCCATTAAAAATGGACAGCAAGCCATTGCCAGAGGGGCAGTTCTCATAATACAATAAGAACGTGTTTTAATTGTCTTGCTCTAGAAATTAGCTGCTGCATATTTGCGTCTGGGTTCCTTATGTTTGTTCCTTCATCACTGATCCCTTGTTTGTTGATTTACCGATTTACTTTCCTGCTCTTCCTCACATAGTGACTGTGTAAATACAGCACAAAGCTGGGTCAGCATAGTCATATATTGGGTGGGTTTTTTACAAGAACATTTATAGAGAGATATGTGCTCTAAGTTGGCTTCCTCACCCCGTGGCCTTTTGTTCTTCAGGTTCTGTTCTACACATGAGCACAAACTCACATTCTGTTCCTTACTGCCTCACTTGCTCTTCATCTCACCCTCTCTGTCTCCCAGGGCGACAAAGCTAATTTGAGGCAGATCTTGCCCTAAGGGGTAAACTGCGGCATCCACACACACATGCCTCCACGTCCTCCTCCCCACTCCACCCTGACCACTTTATCTTCACCTTTCTGCCGTGAGCTACCCCCTGACAACCACAGTTAGCACTGACGCTAACTGATCTAGCCACTTACCATCATCATCTATGCAATTTTCCAGCAACACTGTCAATACCAAGAGAAAAATGAAACACACCAACAAATGTTCAGAACTGAGTGTATTAAGGACTTCTGGTCAAATATAAAACCATTTGAACCAATCAAAATGAGAGAATGGCTTGACACGTAGTTAATGAAACTGATATAGTGTGTAGGAATACATTTTTTGATACATTGAAATTAATAATAAAAAAAAAAGCATAATGTGAAGATGGGAAACTTTGGATTTAGTAAAACTAATTTCAGTGAATTTTGCAAGCAATTGAAGAGGTTTTTTTTGAGAGATACCAATTTTTACAAAAGATTAACATCTTATATCTATGAAAAGGCAGTATTAAAACATGAGAAGCATAGAAGCCAAGACTAATAGTGATACACATTCCAGCTTTGAACAGTAGGAAATGTTTTTGTTAATGCATTTGATTAACTGTAGCTGGGTTTTGAGACAAAAAAAAAAAGAAGTCCTAGTTTATTGAGATTTAACACGTTAAGGTCTTGACCACAGTATAGAGTATTGCTTAGGTGACTTTCTTTTTTCCTAAGGCAATTTTCTGGGGTTGAAAAAAAAAAGGGAATTTGGAAAAAATGAACCTGTCTTTGTGTTTTTCTTTCCCGAACTATCCCCCTTAAAAATGTCTTAGGACTTTGCCCCAATAAACAATTTCTTTTAACTCCTGAGAATATTAAACTTTTGAAAGAGTTAGACTCTCTTTGAAGGACCTTTAACTTCTTATTCTAAAAATGTTTCTTTTTCCATAGCATGAAATTTTTATTAGCTACTTGTTTTATCTTGTTTGATTTATTTTGTTTTTCAAAACTCCAAAAAGTAGTTTTTAATGTCTTTGATAAATTAAATCCATTATAATCGTTTAATCGATTGATTAAAAAATACATTTCAAATTAATATCTATTAGCTCTTCACTTCTTTATATTTGTTATGATTAATCCCTGGGTTAGGTAAAGATTTGATCCCTTAGATAAAATAATTGTATTGATGTATCATATGACACATCCCTAGGCTAAATGAGAGTGATGATTGAATTAAAGCTGTTTCATATAACAATCCCCCAACATAAAAAGGTTTGTAGATTTTCCTAAACAGTTTTTGTAGCACCATGGTGGTGAGGTCAGACCTCTTTCCAAATGGTAGCACAATGAGAGGTGATGAATCTGTAAAAGCCTTAACTAACTGCAGAGCATGGTACGAACTAGAGATTTTCACAGCACACTGCTTTGTTGCAAAACGAGTCCCGAAATTATCACATTGGTGATCCTACTGTCATAGCTGAATGGATTATAAGCAAGTGCATGGCAATGCAGAAGACTTTTAAAAAGTGGAAACACTGTTTAGCTATGCTATACAATAAATCTATTGATATTTTCCAAAGGTCTAAGAAGAATTAAGATTGCAAAACAGAAAGTGGATATATCAGTTTTCCAAATGAGCTTTATTCATATGGAGAGTGGGACCCCTTGTATTAAATTCACACTCTGCACAACAAATGGGGTGGCTGTGGTCTGTCATGTTGATGTATAGATATGCAGCCTCATGTGTATGTGCATGATATATGTGTGTTGAGCAGGGAGGCAGTTGTAACAAAAGGCAGCTATTTGTTTGCCTGCTCTGGACAGAAACACATAAACACGTGTCCTTCACTTACATTCCTTCCTTTATCCAATAGAAAAAGAGGTCATTTTATGTTTTCGTATGTGTAAGATCTATTACCTCATGACTGTTAATTTTTTTTCTGTAGCTCCTCTTTGTGTCAGAACTACAATTTGACAAAATTGTTTATTTTAAAGCAGTCTAAATAAAAGGGTATTCTCTATCAAAACCAACATATTACTGTACATTTCTAAAGCATATTTCAATGGTATTGCTGTAACTTCTGCTGCCTTTTACAGTACATTGTTTGCAACTGATTTCAGGGTTAGCAGTGAATTGACAACATTCTTCTTAAAATTTTGGCTTTTTTTCACAAAAACAAAACCTTTATGTGCCAACAATAGGAAGAATCCTTATTTGAATTGATCTAGCAAAACTTTCATGGAATAAACTCAAACAGCTTTGGTAAGCTTCTGATAAGTTCTAAAAAATGAAATAAAATGATCTACTTTTGAGCAGAATTAAACTTTCTTTAAGAGTAAAAGTAGACACGACAAAAGGGAAGGTCATAGTGCTTTTCCTCTGAGTAGGAAATTTGACTTACATTCCCTTTAAACCTGAAACTTCTTGAAGGGGACATGATTTGCTTTCTGTATCCAGATCTTTTGGGGTCGGCTGTGACTTCACACACCTATATAGGTCTTGATCATTTTTAACCTTTTCTCACAATCTCTTTAAAAAAGAGAATTCGACTTTATGAAAATGCAGGCTTAGGCTGTCATTTTCTTCTGACAGATGAAGGAACTGTTAGAGATACATATAACACATGAAACAGGGTGTGTGTGTGTGGACTGGTTTTACAGTGGTGTGGGGACTTTTATCTGTTTACACAGTCACGTCATCAGGACCTATGTCATTATGGAGACCAAAATCCTGGTCCCCATATGGTAAAGTTCTGTTCTTGAGTTGGAGTTAGGGTTAGGGTCTGGGTTAGGCCATATAAAAGGAATGCAAGTTAATGAAATGTCCCCATAAGTCATCAAAACATGACAGGGTGTGTTTGGGTGATGGTGTGTGGTGTTTGAGGCATACACCAGATAGACCTCTAGAAATGAGACATAGGTTCTGCTATGTCAGATCAACTGGGAGAACAAATGCTATGACAGCAGCTTGTTAGAGAAATGTGTGTGTGTGTCTGCAAAAACAAAAAGCGAGACTGAGCAAACTAAGTTATTAGCAGTTACTGCAATTTGATCAGTATTATTAAAAGTAAAATGTTTATAGATTTTATTTGAATAAGACTACATAAGTGAGTAGTTAATTATGTAGGAACACAATGTAAATTATTTTAATGTTATGATGGATGGCAAACGAAAAACAGGATCAGGAAGAGAAAAATCATTTTGAGTGTTAAGAAGCGCTGGGAAAGATGAAGAGTAGAATGGATGTTGGGGGGGCTGGCATGGTGTCGGCAGAGGCACGCTCCCTGACCACTCTATGGAAGGGGGCGTAGGCCAGGTCTCCCATCAATTACAACCTTGACCCTTCTCTCCTCTCCTTCCTCGCCGTCTCGCACACACTTTCTGCCTCATTCAAACATCCTCCCCTGCTTCTCATCCTCTGCTCCTATAAATCAATCTCTTTCCCTCCCTCCCTCCCTGTCCCTCCTTCCCATCCCCAAAGGCTTCTCCCATCTTCCCCCTCCTTCTCTTCCTCGTTTTCTCTATCTACCCTCCTCATCATCTCTCACCACTCCTATGGATGTTTTCATCGCTGGAAGTGCAGTGGGAGTAGAAAGGTCAAAGGTGGGCATACAGGAGAGAGCGAAAGAGGCAAAAGGCAACAAGGGAATGTAAAAATGAGTGAGTGAGTGTATTTAATCAAAGTAGTGTTGGGCAGATAAAATCTATTGTTTTTGGCTTTATCTATCTCAGGGCAACTGGTGACATTCTTGGTTGTTGTTTTACCTTTCATCTTCTTCATGTAAATCACCGTCAAACAGCATAACATGTTTCTTGTGCAAACACACTGATATTTATACAGCCTAGTCCTGATCATTTAACACCAAATATCAACTCTAAACATAGATACAGGTGCTTTTAGATGTTGAGTTAGATAATAGCTCATGATATACAGGGTTAACAGGTAATACAACAGGAACTGGGAAAACAAGCAGAAAGCCCTTTATTAGGAAAAGATTTATTACCACATGTGTAACGGGCAGGATTGTTTGATTTCAGCTATACTCACTGATGTCTTAAGGTGTCATTTTCAAGAAATGCATGTATATACAGTAGACCAAAGCTAAATGATTTACATATGTAAACTTAGGTTAGGCATAAATATTTGAACTATTTTATTGGCAAAACTGTTTTTTGTTTAAGTTAAGCTCATGGAACTGACAGATCTTAAGGTAAAGATGATATATTTTCATATTGAGGTCAGAGACAATAATTACTGACAGACAATATTGCTTTCATAGCCTTCTTTGTTCAATCTTAAACCAGGAATGTTTATCCTCTTGCAAATTTCTATTTGAGTTAGAGTATGATTAAAAGAGCTAAAATTAGTATTTTTAAATCTAGAGTCAGTGTATCAGCTGTCAACTCTTAACTTTAGCTTCAGTATAAATTCAGAACATATATCAAGTTAACAGAAAATGGTAAGAAGAGACCTTTTCCCTTACCCTCCCTCAGCATGCCCACAGTCAGACACTTCATAAAGCGGCAGGCCTGGCATGACTTGCGTCTCCTCTTGGTGATCTCACACTCGTTGGTGGCGGGACAGCTGTACTCAATGTTGCCTGTGGCATGCAGACAGGTTGCAGAAACAAAGAGCAGTTTGATTGCAGTTAGAAAACTTCAACAGAGACAGACATACATGCAAGTTAAAATATGCCATGGAACCACAGCATGTAGATTACGAAAAACAAAACTTAAAGAAAAGTTGTAGATAAACCAGTGTATAAATAGTGTACAAATGTCTGTGTATATGTAGACACACTTTAACAATAAACCTGGGGTTTTAAAGAGAAATTAGGTAATTGTTGGCGTGATGGTTAATTTAAACACATCACTGTTGAAGATTTATTTTTCTTTTAGCAATACTAATCCTTGAGAATTAATTTTGCAAGTTCTTGATAAAAGTGTTTAATATGGATAAGTTACTGTAAGGCTGCATGACTGTAAAAAAGGATGTGAAACGCAATAGAACAGCTGATTTTTATACGAATATTGATGTTGTGACATCAATATTGAACAGGACCACAGTTGAATACATCACCTCTTTCATAGTGTTCGCCCCCTTTTTAGGTGACTGCATGCTAACCAAGATTTTTAATTCTGCCAATCAATTTTAAAGAAATATTTCTCCTTAACTTCCACATAAGCCAATAATTATATATTTTTGATAATATATAACTGCATTAGAAGTTAATTTAAATAAAAAGATTAGGCTTATTTATCACTGAAATTTAAAGCACAGTATTTTATGTTTAAATGTTCATAAAGAAGTCCTAATAATAATTTATAGGGGTGGAATTTAATAGGTTTTCGTCTTCCTACTCACTTTTGAGCTCAATGAATTGTATAACATATCCACTGGTTAAATTAACTTATTTATTAATTTGTTTGTGGTGACATGCTCAAAATGAACGACGACATAAAAAAAAATCATAAAAAAGGCCAAACTTCAGTCACAAATAACCTTATCATAACTCTCTCTATAGGTTGAACCCCTCATTGTTGCATGGTCAATGTTCTACCAGTTCCCCTTGTTTCATTTTATTTTGAAGGCTTGTTAAAGATTATGTGTATGGTAGGTCAAGCCACAGCTGTAAATTAAATACAGAGGCTGTAATAGCTCTGTTAATAGATTTTTTTGAGTATTTTTATCTCTAAAAACATTTGAATATTATATCACAATAAAGAATTGTTTTCTTAGTGTAAAGCTGAACCAATCATGGTAGTCCTTAAATAATTTTAGCTTAATTTGATAATACCATTCACATTTTACACCCAGTTGGAATAAACTGAAACAAACTTGTTACTTGGCAGTTTTCATGTATCTGCAGCAGTAGACATGTAAGCATATTAAACAGAATAAAGTTATCTTCTCCTCTCATTCCAGCCTGACAGCTACAGTACTCCAGCAGACCCACACATCTCCCACTGAAACAGAGTAAACAGTGATTACTATTGACTGCTGCAGCAGAGTGGATGTTTTCTCATTACTGGACTGATTAAGAAGCTAGTTAGCTTTGGAAAAGGCTAAATGCCCAAACACTTCCTAATGGGTAACAAGACACTCATTAATTGGCCCTGTTAGTTAAAAGGCTAAACACTCTAAATGCTGACAGAACTACAGTCTAATGGATGCTGCTAATGGGACTAGTTAGCCCACACCCAGCATTTAGAAGCTGATCTTACAGGAAGACTAGATTAATTCTTGCAGTTAAGAGGGACACTTCCCGTGCAGTAAGGCTAAATGTGCTAATGATATGGAATCTGCATGGACTAATGGGCACTGAGGAAAAAGCCTGGCACTTTCAAAGAAACAGGCAAGCTGTGAGTGCTGAACACTTAAAGAAGACACTCTTAAAGCTGAGAGGGTTGAGAATGCATACATTATATAATGCCTTCCATACATACATACATAAATATATATATATATATATATATATATATATATATATATATATATATATATATATATATATATATATATATATATATATATATAAAATAGTACGACAGGATCTTTAATTTTATTTTAATGCATGCCTAAATGTCTCTTAGTAAACAGAATAAAAGTTAGTATTAGAAATGTTATTCTCTATTTCTGAGTGAAAAAGTTTTTATGCACCTCCCACATGTGATGTTTGCATCACAACTTGAATAACACAATTTAAGATAAGGAATTGTGATATGCAGCTTTTTAATAATGATATTTTGTAATATTTACTATGATGCCAAAACAGACTTTCAAAATTAGCAATATGTGAGTCATTGCATGCAGTCTGAAACCCTGGAGTATAAACTCTCTAGTAATGAAATCAAACTCTTTCTTATTACATCCGTTACATTAAGGTTGAGTAAACACTAACTGAATCTAATCAGATTTTAAAATGCATTCATATTTACTGAAGATATTATGGAATTAGCAACGGAAAGAGTATTAGATTACAATACTGTTCACCACTTTTTTTCTTCTGATAATAAAAACTGCTGTGATAATTTCTAATTCCTTATTTAAACAGGTTAGAAATAAAAAATACAACGATGTGACTATAGCCAAGAGATGCAAACATTAACCCTCATTGTTTCACCACTAAATAAAGTAAGTATTAAGGAAAACGACCCAAACAGTTAGTATTGAATAATCTAAAAAGTCTTTATGAATATTGAGTTCTTTAGATTTCTAGTAATAATGTTTCTCAGCTGGTCCTTTACTATATCCCTCCTCCGTTTTCGTTTTTCTTGCCCTCGTCCATCTTCTGTCTGAGCGTTTGCTTTTCTGTTGCCGTTTCATAGCCCCACACCTCCATCTCTCATCCATTGCCCTCCTCTACTTTCCCCTTTATCCCTCTTTCTCAATAAGGGAGTGATAGATGCAGGTTGTCAGGTGTTACTGGACTAAAGCCACAGAAACAGCAGCTGCCAGAGCCACTTCCTCCACACTGCGACACACACGTGCAAAAGCACGCCAGCCCACACATAGCACTAATTCCTTCCTACATCCATGTGCCCAGTTCATCCTCCCCCTTCTCCTTCGTTGCCCACATTCCTTTCCTCATTTTATTGTTTATCTGCCCCTATCCCTTCCTCTCCCTACACCATGCTCTCCTCCCTGTCCAGCTGGAGGTGTTTTTTTGGTGATTACCTGTGGTTTTATTGGCTAATGGGTTGAAACACACCAATATGTCTGCCACTACCCATCTGAGGCTGGCCCTGCTTTCCTGCCAGGACAAACAAACCAACACACACACAGCAGGAACATGTGCCCAGACGTGCACATAAACCTTAGCTCATTTACATTTGGATGAACCCTCGGACGTGCAGCCCACACAGACACACAAGATTCACTCTGTCTGCACTGAGTAACAAAAGGAAATATCACAAACCACTTGTTTTATGCATTTATAAATGCTTTTTGATCAATTCTTTCAAGTGACTGGTCAAGAAAAGTTTATGAAACCTAGTTTTAAAAATGTCAAAAGTGGGTTAATTTCTTCTAAAAACCTCTCATCCTTTGCATCATCAAATTATTATATTACAATATACTTTTACTTAAATTTCACTTAAATCCTATTAATTCTGTCTTTAAAAGTCTTAAATAAATGATATTCTTCCCTCTGTACGGGTAAAATATAGACTATATTGGAAGAATAAAAAAACAGGGCAGTGAAAATAAGATCTCTACACTAAAGCAAAGCTATTCTTGCAGCCCTTAAGGATCATACCCAAAAAGAAGATCTATTAACAGAGCTACTACAGCCTCTGTATTTTCTTCACAGCTGTTTCCTGACCTACCATACATGTAATCTTTAACAAGCCTTCTAAATAAAATGAAACAAGGGGAACTGGTAGAACATTTGACCCTGCAACAATGAGGGGTTAAACCTATAGAGAGTCATGACAAGGTTATGTGTGACTACCTATTCATGTACGTATGTGCAGGCTTTGCCTCTGCAGCTGGAGCTTGTGTGTGCATGTTGGTGTTTTTGCTTTTATCTTCGTGTGCTGAGAACTGATAGGAATTTAACTGTGCCCTTATGTCATCCCATAATAAACGCATCATCTCCAGGTAGCTGTGGCCATGTCGCATGTGAGACGACACCCCACCCACAGTCTACTCTCTTTGGTTTCAACGGGAAAGCTGCTTATCAGAGGCAAAGCAAGGCGAGCACAGACAGTTCAATGGATTAAAAAGCAGATAGATAAACCCTGCCTAAGATGACTGACTGACTGAATCCATAATTGGTAGCTGGTTATTGCAAAGGTAAACAAAGGGACGAGACTACTATCCTGTCAAAAGGGATCCATTAGTTTAAAAAAAGTTTTTATTCATTTATTTATTTTATTTGCTGATTAAATTTGGTAGAATGAAGCTAATCTAACTAAATGTGATTTAATCCGCTATGATCTAAAACAAGACTGTTATTTGCATAAATGTTTCTTCACTTAAAAAAAGTACCTTAGCATACCTGTACAGTATGAAGTAAATTCAAACCATTTTGAGCATAAGTCCTGCAGTGTTAAAAAAAAAAATATGTGAAATCCTATTTTATAATCTACATATCCTAAATATATAATTATTGGTTCAATAGTAAATAAAAAAAACATCTACTTACTTACCATGCGAATGATTGATTAATGAGAATTTTAAATAAAAAAGGTTTGATCAAGTCGCAGGTTACTCTGTTTGATGCTTCAACTTGATTTATTTGTTATTCGACCAAGAAACTTTTACTTCTGATATATATTAACATGAGAAAAAGTTGTTAGAATACTACTTCTGATACAATATCAGAAATTATAGCTTAAAGAATGCAGACTAAAACTATGCAGACGGCTCTCATCACATTTAAACGGTGTTAGAATTTGTTACATTTTCATTTTAGAGATGGAACATTTTAAGCTATTTTTGATAAACTTTAAAACCCATAAAGGTGAGAAACATCTCTTGGTTATGATAATGAACTAAAATAAACAGTGTGAAGCAATCTATTACTATTACAAACTTTATCTTTCGAACAGCCTGTCTGAAATATTCGTCTTCCTGGGTTTGCTTTTAAAAAATCTGAAAAATATTATCCTTTAATCATACTTTAAGAATAATTTTATCCTTAATAGGCTACAGTTAAACCCAACATAACCATGGCTAATATAGAATAAAGAAAACTGCAGTGTAATGTCTAAATACCTGTGCATTTTCCGCAATCATGTGGGCCCTAACAAGACATAAGCAGCGGATTACAGAGCCTAATTCCTGGAGCTCTTCTCATCATGTGGATTATTGCTCAATCCTGTCTTTACTCTACCCCCTTGCGTGGACTTTTGACCCGTTGACATGACCCCTGCCCTTCCTCTGACATTGTGTTATCTCCTAGAAAACAGGCATATACCAAACTCACTCCTGCCATGAGCAGCTAGATCTGGGAATGCAAGCACTCCCAGGAAATTGTTTAGCTGTTGATAAAGGAGAGGTCAAGGTTGTGGTTGAAACTGGGCAGTGGTGTTAAGCTGATGATGTGTATATTACTATATCTTCAGTGTGTTATTGCAGTATAAGATCAAAACATAAATGGCTGGAGAGGGAGAAGAGGCCTCGGTGCCATGGAGGCTATAAAGGATATGCATTTTAGGCATAAGCATTTTTCTGATTATCTAACTCTTATCAGGTGTTTGCATGATTACAGATGCATATGTAAGTTAGTTTCATATTCAAGGTTCGTATTAGAGTAATTAATTGTAGAAACAACAAAGTCCTTAAAGGACCAAGCTTTCATATTTAGATACTATAAACATTTTTGACAGGTTGTTTTTCCCCTATATAAAGAATTTAATTATGCCTAGATGTTTACATTTAGTAAGTATCTAGTATATAAAGTATAAATTAGAGCCAAAACTTATTTCTAAAAAAAATGCAAAAATGTTGCAATTCCCCATCAGATATGTCACATGGTCACTCAGACCACGACGAGGTAAAGACTGATGGGTATAAAACTGTTTGAGGAAAATTTTCATAAGACAAAAAAGAAAAAAGGTAATGATCTAAATATTAGTACAGGAAATATTCTAAATATGAAATAGAAGCCAACCTTGAATGGTGCGTTTGAAAAAAGCCTTGCATGCCTCGCATGATGCAACTCCATAATGGTACCCTGATGCAATGTCCCCGCACACCAGACACAACCTCTTCGGCATGGAATTCAACATGTACTCGCACTTAATTTGTGAATCTTCTCCAATTGTTGATGAACAGTCCTCATAACGTTTCGATCCGGGCCCTCCAGCAGGTCCCAGGGGTCCTGTGTTGGTACCGTAAAGACTTGGGGAGTCCAAGCCATTGGGGTGGCCGTTCATTGTGGATGAGTAGGAGCCAGAGGCGTCACTGGAGCCGCCAGGGGAGTGATGGTTTAGACTGTCAGTCAGAGAGGCAGGACTTGATGGTTCAGTCTTTATGTAAGAAGACGGACAATTCGACTCTAGGTGGCGCTCCTTACTGGACATTCTGCAGAGAAGCCTAAAGAAAGGAGATGGACATACGATACGAGAAAGAGAAGATAAGTCCAATTATAAATTCTAATCTTAAAAACAAATAAAAAAAACAACCAAAATCTTTAACATTCAGTTAAGTCCACATTAGCAAATACATACATTTATATTTAAAAAGAAAACAAGTAAAAAACAACAACAAAAAAACGATAGATAATTTTAAAAAATCCTGTGTTGGAGAGCAGAGAAGAATTTTTATAGCAGCATATCTTCACACAGCCACATTCACATGCTCAGGGGTGAGGTCATCCGTCACTCTCAAGTCAATAGCAGCTTGTTCAACATGAAGGTAATCAGTAAGCAGCCCCTCTGACACTCAGTCATCCCAGAGACAGGCCATACACACAGACACAGATGCATACACAGCCACATTAAGGCACGCTCACATACTGGTAGAAAAACAAAAAAACACAGACAGTGTACATATTGGAGAAAACGGGAGCAGGCTGATCAGCATCACTTTATGATCAAAGTCCCCTCATCATCTCTTGTACTGTGTCTGTCTTACTTTTCTTGGTTTTCCTTCCTTTTGTCCCTAAGGAGGCAGGCTGGTGTCTTGTTAATGGCAGTTGTAATTAACAGCTATCTTCACTCTGTCCATATCTTTCCATCCGTGCCTTTGTCTACCTTACTATCTATCTGTCTATCTCCCTATCACTTCCCATTCAGCACCATCTCTCTTTCTCTGCCCTCTCCCTCGCCTTCTCTTTCTCTTCACATTACTAGTCTCTGTCCCTCTAACCCTGCCCTCCCTCCCCTCACTCTCTTTCATTGTTAAAGGCAGAAAGCACAAAAGGGGTTTTTAATTAAGGCAGGATGCTGCTAAACGAGGGACTTCTAAAGTCCAGTCGGCCTGTAAAAGATCCTCATCCCACTGGGACCCATAAAACACAGACAGCGCTCCGACGGAAAATGGAGAGCTGCTCAGGTGGGGTAGTGGTGAATGAATACAGACAGGAAGAGAGACAAGCAGAAGAATAAAATCAGCAGGAGCTATAAGCATATTTTTTAATTTTTCAGCAGAACAAGATATATCTCCCTGAAAATTAAAAATTAAATAAACATTTTTTTTCTTTTGCTTAAAGGGTATAACAATCAGATGTCTGATTAGTCCTTTCAATCTTTTTGATAGTGTATTTTATTCCACTCCCATCCTGCAAGCATAACTGATTATTTCTGTATTTGTGGCATACACCAATGTTTATAAATCCATTTATCTAACACTAATGTAGGCCTTACGTTTAAAAAGGGTATGGAAACAAATCAAGCCTGTTGAAAGTAGCAAAGACATAGAAAGAGAGCTCATAAAGACATGAAGTGCTAGAAAAAGAGAAAAGAGAGACACAGTGGAAACAAGTGACAGGAAGAAATGCAACGACACAAAGTTGTCTGCGCTTCAATTGGGGAACTGAAAACAGCAGCGGCAGGAAAAAGCGACTAGACTCATTTAAGTAGATGATGTGGTGGCAATGATTTAATCTCTCCTTTTCCCGTCTTAATGCTCTTTTGTCCCCCTTCCTTTTCCACTGTCAATCCCTCTGAGTACCATTAAGCAAAAGAGTTTAAGTGCCAAAAGATCTCTTTCCATTCTCCATCCCAGTCCCTCTTTTCCTCTATCGTGTCATACTCCGTTCTCTCACTCATTCCCCCTCTGCTTATGAATGAAAAATAATTGCCATCGCAGGGGGAGAAATAAAAAAGAATAAAAAGAAGACATGCGTGCAGAGGAGAGGCACAGAGAAAAGAAGATTAAGAAATCACAGCCAGTGCGCTGTGCCAAGTAAGAGGTTGAATGCATTTATGTATGTATGTTATCAGTATAATTACGGCGCAATGTAGCGACGGCTCAGTGCTGAAAGAGCAGTCCTATTGTACCTTTCTGCTCTTCAGATGAGTGTGAAGAGAGAACATGAGGGCTGGGTCTCACTTAGCTCTTCGTGTTTTCTTAAGCTCAAAAGAAATGGATAAGACGTAAAAAAAGGATTCAGTGTTTTATTTCTTCCAGTTTATCCATGTATAAAGTTAATTGATGAGGATAACGAAGGAATTATTGCATCGTACTGTGTTGTTTGTTTAGAAGAACTGACCAATAAAGTGTAATAAGAGTGTCTTTAAAGATTGCCTTTTGCCTCGATTTAGAAAAGAAAGAAAGTTCAAGAAAGGAAAGCAAATATTTCCATTTTTATAAACCTCAGAGGCTTGAAATGCAGTAGAAAACTAACTTTGCGCTCACACTAAAAATGAGAGAAAAGTACTTTTCTTTCCCCAAAAATAAAACAAACATTTCTATTCAATTATTGACTTCTTTCACCAAGGCCTTTAGAAAAAGTAAAAAATAAATAGATAAGAATAAAAACATTTTACCCCATCTGACCAATTAGAAACATTAAAAAACTCGGTTATTGAGCAAGTAATTGTCAATACTGAGCAATGTCTTTTATTTTGTCATTTTAGTCTGATTGTTTAATCTTAGGTCGTAACTCCTCAGAAAATGTTTATTTTTTTAATCATTTTTTTAACAAACCAAGTACACCACTTTAAATTTGACCATTGAAAATATGTCTTTATCTTATATAATTTAAAACCCTCTATGCCACTAACATTGGCAAGGAGACTATACAAGTGGAGGACTTAATCAAAGGCAAATAATATATTTTTAGATTTATTTGACACACTGACTGTACAGCAAGTGAATCATTCAGCAGCTTATTTGCGGATGCGTTATATATTAGAAATCTGACTGCTTTGGGTTGGTTCTGACTTAAGTTTGGAGGTACTGCTGTGAGTGGTCAGTGTGAGGGCTTTCTAATGGGGGAGGGTTCCAGAACAACATCTGATGTGAGTTGGGAATTGTAGGAATCATACGTACTTTCATGTGAGACTCCAATAGGACATGGAAAAGTTAGTACATTTGCATAGAAATAAATCCTCAATAAAAATACAGATTAGATTAAGTAACCTCTAAAAATAAGCATCAATGGGTATGTTAAATGAAAAAGAAGTAACCTGGCCCCACTTATAGTCTTTGTCGTATAGCTTTAAACTTGATGTCATGAATCAGTGGCTTCAGATATTAACTATTCAGCACACTCATCTTAATCTGCGATCATACAAAACACTTTAGAGAGATTGCTTGTTTCTGTTTCCCACTCCATGAAAGACAACACAGTGACAGAAAAGAAAGGTTGTGGGAATGTGACAGAATGGGATGAATATAGACTTAAATAGAGGGTGGGCAGCTTTGAGAATGACAAGCTGCCATTAGAGAGGTAGACTTCCTCAGTAGTCTGACACAACTAGCCAAGACAACCATGCAATCATGGCATTAGAGTGATGAACGTCTCAAATTGTGTTCTTCTGCTCTGTGCTATTTACTATGAGCATCCTAAGTCTGCATCTGTGCTATTACTATAATATACACAATCTCAGTAAATTTCACATACAAGAGGGTAACAGTAAACACTAGCCCTGCTGCTTTGTAAAGGAAAGACTGTGTCCATAAATAACACATAGCTTACCCCCCCCCACCCCCCCCCCCCACCCCACCCCCAAAATCGATATTGCTATATCAACTAAACTTACATTTAACTAGCAGATATAGGTTGCAGATGAGGAAAATGTTAACAAATGTGGTTAAAAAACCCTTTATATTTATAAAACAAACTGTGAACTTTAGTGCCATGAGGTGCAGCAGGATGAAGCTTCCTACAGCGTTTACAATTTATTTTTTCAAAAGTTACAACCAATGGAAAAAATAAGTGTAGAACAGAAAACAGAGAGGAAGCATAAAGGGTGGCTGCTGTGACGGAGAGGGGAGAAATGCTGACAGTGTAGCTACAACGGGTCTGTTAATACCTTTCCTTCACACCTAGCATTGTGCGTTCAGTGCTGATAAGAACACACACTCCAATAAGCAAAAAGAAAAGGCCTTACACAATTTTATCTAGATAATACAGGCAATGCCCAGGAAGGGAAGAAAATAAAGGGAAGCATAGGCAGCATGAAAAAATACACTGAATTAAAGAACTGACTAAGGAGGAAAAGGTCCAAAATACATTTGCATATCCATCGCCAAGTGAATACAGTGATTTCACCAATGGAATAAATTGCGTTTTCAGCCCTTACTCTCATCCTTTGGTGCTCTGTCTTAGCTATGTTTCACTTATATGTCATTCTGCAGGATACAGAGTGGGTTAGTGAACAGTTTGCTAAATATTAAGCAATTAAAGACAGCCTCCTCTATCTATGATATATTTACAGATCACTTAATAGTGTACTGGTTTTAGTTAAAATGTTCTTTAGAGTGGAGATAAATCTACTAAAAAAATTGTTTCACTACCTACTTTTACATGTGAAAAATGTTTTCGATCTGATCTAAATCTTGGTTGGAAGTTAAAAATATCCGTTTACATGAATGCAAAATAAAATGATCCGATCATGATGTGTGTATACATGCACCGAGCGTTCGATCAGAATAAATAATTTGAGCATGCACAGAACTGTCTATTTTTCCTGAAATGCTTTTCTAGTAGAAGAAGAAGCTGTCTGTTCTGCATGCAAATCCATACTTGTCCACTCATCCTCAACTTTAGCTACTTCTTATACCTTCCAAAAAATTTTTATTTTTCTTTGGTTCTTAAGTCGTTGATGTGTTTTCTTTTACTATGGACCTTCATCGCATCTCATTTTTATTTTTGGTGGTAATTTAGTTAGTTAGTTAAGGGCTCAGTGGTACCTTATGTTAAAGCTCCTTTGCTACAGGGTGGAATGGCATGTTCATCTGCACATTAAATTTAGAGCCACCTCCTCCACCAAGGAGCCGGTCAATGAAGGTTAGCAAAGAGAAAAACATCACGCTGATGTTGTGCACGTTATGCAGATGAGATGATTTTACTCCAAAGATCTGAATGGGTGTGTACATGGATAAATTGAGTGGTGATCGGAAAAAAACACCTCTCAGAACCAGAATTAAATTTCTTTCAGATCAGACCGAATCCGATTAGAATCTTCAGGCTGGCTTCTTAATATGAAATTTAATTGATCTGATCAGGCCTTTAATCTGTTGTTTATGTCCACATGTATACATAGCTACTGACACATAACTAATCAAAAAAGTGCATGGAGTATTTGAGACTATTGCTTCAGAAACTTTCTGATGCGATTCCTCCATTCAGTGGCTGTTCATAAAGTTATTAGGAATGCCTCATCATTTCTTATTTAAATTTAAATAATTGACTTGATCATCTTCTTTTTTTTTTTTTTTTTTTATAACGAGGACATCCCCAACCAGTTGCAAAAATAATTGGTGTACATGGCTCACATGTGGGTTTGATGGGCATAATAGTGTCATTAACTTTTTAGTTCAAAAAGCTTTGTGGATTTAGGGCATATGAAGGAAAATAGGAGCAAAGCTACTGCAAAAATATAGATTGCACTGCTTTGGAACTTTTCCTCTCTGTTGTCTGATGGCTGAAATGAATGTATACCCCCCAAACTGTAATTCATGTGCACTTTGAGGGAAAAGAACAAAAAATGTTATATTGGCTAACCAACTTACAGGCAGTGAATCAAGCTCTGATTCTCTGAATTGCTGGTGTGAGTTTATGCATGTGGTTGGTTTTCTGCACAAAATCACAGTGAGTCAGTGATTATAGTTGTTTCCAAAGACAGAAATGAATACAACGGCAAAAAAAAAGGGACTCCGACTGTGACAGTCAATCTGAAGCACTCTCCCACCTACCGAGCTCTCCTTTTCCCTCTCCTTCCTCCTCTCTTTGGGTCTCAATCCTTCACTGTCATCATTTCTACTTCTAACATACAAACACCCCCTATCATTCTTGCTCTTTCTTTCTGATGCATCCACACCCCCTCAAAGACCACCTTACACCTTCCTAAAGCACGCACATACAAACACACACACACAGACGCACACACGCCAGGGAGCAGCAGATCAATTGCAACAGTGTTAGTCGGGTAGGAAACCTGTAATTCACTTCATTGGCTGCAGAATAAACCCCTGATTACATACAATCAATGTGATAATGGCTAAAACACATTTTGCCAAATGGGCTTATGGGTTGTAAAGACTGAGAAAAGGAGAGGAAACATCAGTGTTTGTGTACTATATATCTAGGTATTCAATAGGACGTTAGATTTTGTGTGCAAATTATAGCCACCGTTGAGATATTGTGAATCTTTATGCAACAAAACTGAAATAACTGAAGAAAGTGACTTCCAAAGAATTGAAGTGTTAGCACCAATACACTATAGACAGTGGGGGACAAGACACCCAGGGATAATATATCTTAATAATATATAATATATCTTAATCGTAATTTATTGAAACATTTGTGTTGTTTAAGCTGTAAACTATTTTTGGGAAATCACAATTTGTGCACTAGTCATTGTTGAAGAGAACTTTCAAATGTATTTTTTGGTTTTCTTTCAAGCTTCAGTGTGATCTACATAGATGATTTAGACCTGATAATCCAGCTGTATTAGTGTTCCTGAAGTATATATTATGACAAAGATATTAAGAGCTAAAATATGGACTTTTTATATCTGTAGGTGTGTGTCTCTATGGGGGGCTGAGGGGTGGTGCATGTGTTTCTGATGGGAATCTTGATGATTTAGTTTGTTTTCTTGGAGAGCAGTTGCTGATAAGTGTGCTGCAGCCAGGCACTATCTTTGTCACCGTGTCTCTTTTTCCTTCCCTCTCCTTCTCTCTCTGTGTCTCCTTTATCTGGTTCACGTCACTGTGCTGGCAGTCTGGTGTGCCAACAGTTCTTCAAATAAAACAAAACAAATAAAAAGGTGCAAAAAAGAAGAAGAGAAGATAGTCCTACATCCAAGTTCCTCCTTGGATGTGAAGAATCTGCGATCTACCTTAAAATGTTTATTTAATAAATAAATAAACCTGCTGCACCTAAATAGCTTACTATGTACTTGCAGTGACCTACAGCCTTTTACAGGAGAAACTGCAGACCTAAAAATCAATGAAATTACTTCAGCCATCCTCCTGTTATGTAAACTTTTATAGAAGATGCCCAATGTTGCCAGCCATAAATCATTATTTTAAAGGAAAGATGCAATCACAAATTTATGTTCCATTTTTTAAATTGTATACAAAAGTGATACTACAACTAAAATTGATGGGATCCGTTTGTGAAGTGATATACTTTACGGTTGAGCTCACCCTTTGTAAAAAAAATAAAAAATAAATAAGAGGGGACATTGATGAAGGTTGTATGTAACTGTGTGGGTGAATATTGTTATTGCTAAGCGTTATGTGTGTAAAAACTCTGAAACTGTCATATTAGTTCACATCAAAGCACACACGTACACAAAGTCTTCATTTTGTGCAGAATATATTGTTTACTTCTCCCAACTCTTCCTTTTATAAAAAGAAAGACAGGGACCTGGGCAAGTTGCCACAACCAATGAAACTGTTGGAAAATAAAATAATAAAGTATTTAGGAACAAAATATCCCTCCATCAGATTAAAAGCACATTTTATTAAGCAGATGGTGAGAGAGGATTTTCACTCTAGAAAATATGGCAGGGCTTTCAAATGTGACATGGGAGGAGGAGATATTCGGGGGGGTTAAAGGAAGAGAGGAGACAAGAGGGAAATAGGAAAAGAGTGAAATACCATGGTGGAAAAAAGATAAAGAAACAGGGAGGAACTGTATATAGCTAAATAGTATCAAATCATAGAGGAAGAGGGGGGAAAGGGAAATATAACAGGAAAGAAAATGTTGGAAAGAAGAACGGAAGAGACGATAAAAGGAAAGAGTGCAGCAGTGAATGGAGCGTCACAGCTGCATTCTTTAAACAGATCAGATTTGGGGAAATTGGGCTGTCACTACAGGACTGCGATGATTTACACCTATCCATCACTATAAGAGTCAGAGTAGTCGAATAATGCACAGCACCTGGAAAAATGAAAGAAATACATCCTAAACATGCCACATTTGGGTGCTCACTTCTCACATTTCTGTGCAATATTCTGAACATGAAGGTTGTAAAACTAGAAAAATTGTATTTAACGCTAACATTTTTTCTTTTGTGTATCAAGGATCCATATATTTATTGATATCATATCAGTTCATTATATTTATGTACTAAACTGCTCCAGATCAATAAAATAAAATAAAAGCAAATTCACAAATAAATCACTTACACAGATCTAAAAGCGTCACGAATGCATATGAATTATTATTGTGCAAACTAGTTTTGGACCAGAGGAAATGCACACATTTTATAGTGGCACATTTTCAGTCTGACACAAGCTGCAGTTGACACTTGTCTTTTCAGTTTACTCGCCTGATTTTGTCTATCTTTCCCCCATGGCCTCCTCCCTCCACCTCCCCCTCCCCTCACTCCTGCTCATGCACCTTACAGCCTCGCTCCTGGACCATCTGTTAGGGAATCTAATTCACATCCAGTCATAATCACGTTTGCTGGAGAGCCCACCGTCTCTGCCCATCTCTGTTCCTCTGTCTATCTCTGCCTGCATTCTTTGCTATTTCAAAGCCTGTTTTTATCAATTTGGAAACAACAAAAAAAACCTTAATCAACTCCTATGTTCTATTTTCCAAAAAGCTGTTTTTGTTCTAACTTGAATGTATTTTGTGCACTTGCACGGGTAACCAACATCTTCTTGTCTGATTCAACTTCTGCATCATGTTTTCCTGAAGCACTTTATATTAACATAAAATTACTTTATGCTTTTTCTCTTAAGAATTATAATGTTCTCTAAACTCTTTCTACTGATTTTTTATTTAAAAAAAAAGTAAATAAAAACTATTTTAAAATGTTTGAGTGGTTATAAGGCATTGAAAACATTAAGTACTGCAATGTCTGGTGCATATTTGCAAGTGTGCATATGTGAGTGTTCGTCCATAATTGAGAATAAGGGGAGCCGAGGTGAAGGGGGGTGGAAGTTAATGAGAGGTGAGTGTCTGAAACCATCTCACTCTTTCTCTCTCTCGTTCTCTCGCTGCTTCTGCAGTAATCCTCTTCTATAAATCTGCAATCCAATCAGTGTTGTCTACACTAACACACACACAGACTTGCTAACACATACACACAAGCTGCTGAGAGGCCCATCTGTGTGTTAAGGCAATCTGCTTTATCATTATGATTACATTGGGCTCAGTATACAATGATGTGTTTGTGTGCATGTGTGCAACTGAGCGTGTGTGTGTTCATGCGCACAGTAACTGGTTGACATTAATCACATCCCCATGGCTTGATGGCCTAAATATAAAAAAGGTTAGAATATCGTAAAAACAGAGAAAAGGAGTTTTTGAAAAAGTTGGTCTTCTAAACTCTTTTTACAAGCATAAAGGTTCTCCTTTTATGTAATGGTTTTGCACATCAACCGGCTAAATAAGGTAAAAAAAACGACTCTATTTTAAAATAAAATACTGACAACTTTTACTGCAAATATTCTATATAATAATGAATAAAAATGTAACAATTTAACACCAAAAACGTTTTACGATTTGAAGGTGTTAGAATGTGTCTGAGAGTATATGTGTGTTAGAAATTAACATCCTAATAGTAGCTAAATCACCTCTGCACAGCTGGAGGTCGGATACTCTGTTTAAGTACTCAGACAATCTTATACTGCAGGTGTGTGTGTGTGTGTGTGTGTGAAATTGGGCAAAATAAATGCCTTTTTTACTTTAAATGTACTGTAACCAACAGACACTTTGAGTCTGAAACAAAAAAATTGACTCATGGATCGAAACTGTTTCAATGCTGCCATCATCCTAAAGTTTTATGCTTGGAATGTTACAGTTTGTAACAGCTCAGCGAACACCTATAACCAAAACCTGATATTGTGCACCTCTTTGTGAAGTCATATTTACCTATATAGGGTTAAATTAGGCATGTGACCTCAGGAAAAACTTTACACCTCTCACCCCTGCTGCATGCCACTCAAATACACTCAAACACACAAGGCTGTGCTGATTCGCCAGGGGTCGGCGTGAGAATGGTTTGCCAGAACTCTAATTGGCTTGACCCAGACTAACCCTAAAATCCTATTGAACTAAGGCTTTCTAGTCAGTGGTGCACACTGTAATATACACACACACTTAACATTAGAAAGCTTTTGAAAGCCTTATAATGAACTAATCATTTATGTTCTGAAAGGCTTCTCATAACCAAACCATTTCAGCAATGTAAAAGACTGCAGACAGATAAAATATGATGTCATAACCTGGTATTTTACATTTAAAATCCTTCTAAAATTGTCTTTAAATTAATGTGTAACTGTGTTTTGGAGAAAAACATTACAGAGTTCACATTCTGACCCTTTTTCATACACCCTTTTATTCTTACGAGGGTATGAACAACAATTTGACATGTGTGTATGTGGATGAACCTTGCTGATGGTGACTGCCAGACATTTTGGAACCGCCCCTTTCGGTGGAATAGAGAGATGAGTGGTGATAGCAAGTCGTGCTAATGTTTGCACCTGTCCAGGAATGATGTAAATACTGGAAGAGGATCAAAATATTGCTTTTTGGAGAGTCCAGTTTTGTGGGCTGTTCTGGTTTGAACAAAAAACCCACACAGAAAATAAAACAAGTCACTTTCAGACCTTTAGCTTTTCAGCAAGTTTTAACTGAAGCTGAACAGCAAACATTTTTAAAAGTCAAACTTCCAGGTGATGTCTCCTTTAAGGAACCCCCTCAAAAAAGCTAAAATAATTTCTTTTAATGAAGAATGATTATATTAATTAAGTTTCTTCTTAATCTGTCTTAATCTATCTTAATCTTTTGGAGAAAGACAGATTCAAACAAAAATGCAAAATACACTAAAAACTTAGATTATTTTTATGTACTTAAAGATTATATATTACACTCTATATTCTTTAATGATTTAGGAATTTTATACTTCCTATTAACATTTTGAAATCTGGACATATGTCACCATTCCTTATCCACAAAATTGTTTAATTTAAGAGGCAAATATAAATGTGGCAGACAATAAGGATGAGCATGTAGACGGAGAAAGTCAGCCTTTATTTCACACGTCATCTGTTTCCTGTGTTTTAACATGAAACAAGCTGCTTATTTACAGTTACGTTTTTTTTTTTTTTATATACCCCTGATACGCCTGATAAAACTTGCTTACAGCAACAGAAGGATAACTTCTCTGGGGGAAAAAAATCTTCCCTTACAAGATTTTATGATTTAAAGCCTCTTCTGTGTTATGATTGCATTGCAGGCATGCAGTTAAGACACTATTATTATCAAAAACATCCACATGCTATGAACAACCATCGATCAATTTCTGTAACTGAAGGTTTTCCTTTTCTCTCCACTGCATCGGTGTGCTTGCCTTTTCTTTTCCCTCTTGTGTCAGGAAGAGTGTGTGACTTTTGTGTAAAACTTAAGCAGGCCAGGCTCATTGATTTGCCATCACTTGCATCGTTTGTATATCTATCTTACCTGGGGTTGTAGAGGGCATGTGCGTCTCTCATGTGGTTGGCTTCCAGTGAATCGTAGCTCTGGTGCATCCTCCAGGCACCAGCGCCGCATTTAACATATGTTGACTTGGAGTTTTCTTCACTGCTGCTGTTCACCAATGGACCCTTCGATAAGTTCATTCTGAGTGGCGGGAAGTTTCAGGGGGGAGAAAGAGAATGATAAGAGTGTAAAAGCAGCCAATGGGGAAAAGACAAAAAAGTAGAATTAAACAAGCTTTTTAATTACAGCTGTTTTATTAAACAGAAAAAAAATATGATTTGCTTAATCCTTAAATTCTGTACACATTTTTCCCCAATTCAATTGTTTTCAGTAAAAAAAAAAAAAAAAAAAAAAAACTCAGCATACAAGAACATCAATATGATAAATGCAATGGGAGACAAACGGATGTGGGTGAAATGTATTTAATAGACACAACATGCAGACAATCACTTTCCACATGCTAATTTTGCTTATTTGTTTTACCTCAGTGTGAAGCCACTCTTCACAGTTTGGACATAGAGATGCAGGCCATAAAAAAGAGGCTCTCACACACACACACAAAGCAACATAACTGACACAAAAGCTGACATGCTGGGTGAACAGGCAGATGCGCAGACTGCCTCCCGAGAGCTGTGGAGAGGACAGGTTGTAATTTAAAACCAGTAGAGGCTTTTGTCTTGTTGTGTTAACACATTTCAATCAGACAGATCAGTCGTTGTAGGTATGCATCATTGAACGTTAACCAGAGCACATTTCACATGAGCATCAAGGGAGTTTTACTAGTTTTCGCCTTTTATAATGCTTTAGGAATGAGGAAAGATAATCTTAAAAACACCATGGGAGAGTCTCCCATCCATCCGTCACAGTCTGCTCTGAGGTGGAGAACTGTTGCAAAGTTGATAAAATCAGTGGTTTACAAAAAAATCAAAGTGATCTATTTCTAAAAAAAAAAAAAACAAAAAAAAAAAAACTAAACAACAATTTCACTTAAAAGAGGACATTTTCTCATCATCATACAGAGTGAGAAGAGAAAAAGAATATTTTCATAAAATGCTCCTTAAAGAAATTCTGAGCAAACTTATCAGAGTAAAAAGGCGTCTCCTTTATGAAAATTGAGATGCTGCTTTTCAGCTTTTTTTTTTAAAACAGAAAAACAGAAAAAAACCCCAAATAAATTATTGTTCAATGTGTGCATTTAAGAAAATCCTGGTTTAAGTGATTGTTGTTGAAACATGTATGAATTTGCATGTGTGCGTGTGTTGATACAATTCGATATGTATGTGCTGCGTGTGTAGGATTTCATTTATAATCAAATATGTGCTTTGCTTGCTGAAAATATATTTTAGTATGTTCTTTTTTGCTAGATACCAATATTTTATTCATATATTAATTACTTGCAAAAATAAACGTATTTAACTTCTATTTCATTCTATTTATTCTTCTTTTTATTATCAATTTAATACTTTTGATCTTTCTTTTACATTTTTGTTTTCAATGTTTATCACTGTAATACAGTAACATATAAAACATATATTGGTAAATCTATTTTCTATTTAAATACGGAGTGTATGGTTTGGGATGTTGTAGCTTTTTTAGGTAAAGCAGGTTGACAGAAAAGGAGACAGACCAATGACATGTGTGACAGCAATCCCTCAATTGAGGCACAGAGCAGCATTGGTGCAGTGCGAGGTAGAGGCCAGGGTGTGTAATATGTAGGTTTTAGTTCCACTCTGGTGAATAGGAGAAATCAATATCTTTCTGCTGCCACTACTGCTAGAGACGCTTATTGGCTTTGGTTGTGGTGTCAAAATGCTATATAGACAGGCAACACTGAATACTGCAGTTTTTTTTGTTATTGGAGTGTATCTTGGTGTAACCAGACTGAAGTATATTCAGTACCAAAAGCCATATGATAGTTTCAGTACGGAGGGCCTTACTCTATCTCATAATTACTATGAAGAGGACTGTTTATCCTTTAAGCCAGTATAAAGTGAAGAGATGAAAAAAGAGGATTATAAAGATAAAAGAAAGCAACTTTTTTATCAGAAGTGTTGCAAATACAGACATACTGTGTTAAAAAGAAAGCCCATGTTTTTTAAAGTCTGGAACTCAATTATCTTTAAAAAGTTTTTTGCAGACGAGGAATTTTTTTTTTCCTGTTTACTTTTATTGACCTAAAACTACTGCAAATCACAAAGACACACCTATAATTGAGTGTTTTTTTTTTTATTGGACATCCCTAAAACTTCTTGAAATTCAATCGTTCAATAGTAATGTGATGTGATTGGTAAAGGATATTATACTTCACCCTTCTGTTAAAATGAAAGATGAAAGTATTAATCTGAGTGATTCTTCTAAACCACACTTCCCACTCCCATCCTTATGCGTAAGCAGTCCAAATACGTACACTGAATGGGTGTGTGAGTTTAAAGTTGGGAGGAAGGGATATTGAGGGTGTCTTTCTGATGCTCAGTGACTCAGTCATGTGTTGCTGCTCCATCTGTGAACAGAATGACCACAACAAGGTTTGTGTGTTGGTGATTGCATCTGTGTGTGTGAGACATAGTGATGCGGTGATTGATGAGACAGTTACCAGTCTTGCTAATGCAACACACATATATCCCTAAAGGGAGCAAAAGCCACGCCGTACACACACTTGCATGCAGAGCCGCAACTGCCCTACCTAATTACCCCTCTAGTCAGGCCAGTGTGTTCTTTTACACTGAGAACCTACATTCTTAAATGTGCTTAACGATAGTTTCCAGACTAATTCGGACAGTTTACATAAGCGTTTTTATATATCGGAGATTAGAGCAAAAAGTATATGTGACAGAGTTAGTTGTGCAGAAAAGCTGAAATGGAAAGGAGCAGATTGAAAGGATTTCCGGAGCTTAATTGCAACACAAAAACTGGTTTGCAAAAAAAAAAAAAAAAAAGAAACTAAATTAGGCCGTTTTAACAGTAGAGTTGCAGCAATCGTTATACAGCTCTTTATAAGCTGATCCCAAGCTTCCAACAAATATAACAAAATATACTATCATTAATTCTTCATAGCTTGGCATAAGCCCAGGGTATGTAAAATACTTTATTTAAAATTTACATCTTAGTCCTAAAACAATTAAATGATTGGGAACATGTGCATATTCTCCTCTGAATGTTGTTTATGTTGCTCCTTGTGACCAAAGGCACATCAGGGCAGGTGGGGTTGGTTGAAGCCCTGTGTGTGTGTGTCTGAGCGGATGTGTGTGTGTGCACGTTAGCGTTAGCGACGGGAGCTGTTAGCGGGGCAGGCGGCAGATGGGCTGTCGGCCTTAATAGGGACTGAGCGGGTGCAGAAAGGTGACAGCTTCACAAGGGAGGGGTGTGTGGGGAGGAAGAGGAGAAGAGTGTGCGCGTGTGGCGGTGGTGGCGAGGAATCGTGAAGGAAGACAGAGATAAAGGAAAAATGACTTATCAGCAGGGGTGAGGGAAAGAGCGGATCAGCTGCGCAAAGGAATGCTCCTCCTGAGGGCAAGAACTGTTTCATCTGCTTTTTAAATTTTATATATATGAGTATATGTTCAAATATTTGCACAGTCTAAAGATGTTTGCCTAAAATTACTCTATATTAAGCTGCAAAATTTCAAAGCATTAACTTCATCTGTGTTTCCCGCAGCTTTTTTGTTTATCAATATCTGTTCAATTAAACAAAAAAGTGCATTATGGGGTAAATTCACTCTTGCATATGAAAGTTAGATATATTTCTAAATTTTTTTTATTTTTATTTCATTGAACCTTGAAATAAAGAAAAAAAACGTATTTGAAAGATTGACCAACCTATTCAGGACCTGGTTACTGATGTACTTTCCCTTTTGGAAATCATACTTGGAGATGCACAAGAGCAGCACCAGGTACATTTTCCTGCGGCATTTTACTCTAGACATAATGCACCTGCATTTTTAACAATAGGTACACAGGTTTGCATTTCTGTTTACAAAGCTACTTTAGTTTTTGTCAAACTAAAGACCAAAAAAAGTCAGAAGATAAAAATAAAAAAAATTGTAAACATCTTGTTTGTAATTATCTGCGCAATTGAACTCCTCTTTTACAGCTGGACGTAACCGGTGTTTGAGTTTATAATTGAGCAGAGAAATGTGGTTAAACACCCACATGTTTGATCTGGTAAAAACTGAAAAGTATATAAATAGACTAATTGAATATAATGATACATTCACATATTATAACCATTTAAATAGCAAATAAAGGAAACCCAAAGTGCACATACAGTATAAGGGTCAGTAAGGAGAAGAAGGTGGAAAAAAACAAAACAAAAACAAAAGATAGTGTTGAGATGGTGGGCTGGTCTGTCATTCTCCCCCCATCAGGCACACACATGAAGCATGATGGTTGGATGAGAGGAGGAATATTTCACTGTCAGCCGAAAGGCGGCACGGTCATTCATTTCTTATCCTCAATATTCATTTCTTTCCCTTGTATCCATCTCTTTCCTGTTCCACTATATCATTCTTTTTTTCTTTGAATCTCTTACACTGTGTCAAAAAATGACAATTTAATCAGACTCTCTGCTTGAGCATTTAAAAGACGACAACTACCTAAACAAGGCCATCTATAGGCTTGACTCACAGAACGTACAAAAAAGGAAAAAGTGGAAAAAAAGAAAGAAAGGACATCTGGACCTGCACTACGCTGGAACACACCTTTCTACCTAAATGCTCATCGTCTTTCCAACCGAATCTTCTCCATTGTGGTTGTTTCCTTGTATTAGCAGTGCTTAAGTGCTTTGGAAGCTCTCAACACTCACACACACACATGCATGCTCAAAACGGCCCACTCACGTTTTGATTCCTTTTCTAAACATATAACCTTAAACTGCAGAGAGGAAACTGTCCTACATGAATGGGGCCAAAAAAAAGTGAGCTCCTAACCTCCCGCTTGAATGACACAAAAGTCAGAACTGGCTGTGCGATGAGTAATTCTTAGAGGGAGCATAAATGATTTGATAAATCATCATTATAGCAACAATAATTGAATGCACATTTTGATATATGGATGATGGGGATGTATGGGTGATGGAACGCGGGGAATGAGTGGATGAGCGCAGGAGAGAGAAGGGTGGGGGTGGGTTGGGAGCAAGAGATGAGCAGCATTGTCTTCTACCTTCTCTCTATCTCTCTCTCCCTCTCTCCTTTCAATCAGCACTTTGGTATTCAAACACACACACACACTGCTTCAAAGCCAGTGTGGTGTAATGGCTAATTGCAGTGTGTATACTTGTGTGGGTGTTTGTGTGTGTGTGTCACAGCTGGTAAAGTCTCTCTTACTGCTCTTTCAACACATAAAGGCATGCACTGACCCATGACACGCTATCACAAACTGCAGGCAATGATGGATTGGATATAAATCTGAGAACATCATCAATGTTCTTCCCTTTACTTGATTGTTTTCTTTTTGGAAATTAAAGCCAGTGGTCATACGTGTACTTGATTTAAGTATTGATGCAGGAAGTCGCACACATGTTTATGTTTTATCTGCAAATTCTTAAACGACAGCGCTCAATGCTGTGTGTATGAGATTTGCACAACGTGTGCGCTCATGCATACATGTGTGTGTCCGTCGGACCTCCAGAGCGCTGGTGGCAGACAAAAGCAAACCCCCCATCGTCCTCATTTCGCACCTCTCGCTCTACCCGTCTCTCTCATTGAATCCTTCTCTTTACGGGGCAAATTTACCACTGGAATGCCCGGACTCTTCAGATGGGAGAGAGGCCTGCCTGCCTTGTGAAGGACGCACAACGCAAAAATTGACATTGAATTCCACAGAGACTCAAAAAAATCAAACTCTTCCTCATATGGGCTTTTGATGGGTCACGCGCACACACACACACACACACACACACACACACACACACACACACACACACACACACACACACACAAATACATTCTGGGAGGAAAGACACAAACTCATGCATGGAAGGAAAAAATAAAAAAGATGCCAAGGCACGCGCACCAGCTCACACACTCAGGGAAGTGCACACAGCCTGCAAATCATCCTGGCACATATTGACATGCTTTGACAGATGAATTAAGTAAATGATTTTATAAGGAGATTAAAAGGATTTTAATTTACGCAATCTCTCTTTGGTCTCCCCCATCCCTCCCTGCAGTCAGCTTTACCTCTCTGTCTCTATTGCTTCCCTTTTCCTCATGGCGTGGGCAAAAAAATTAAAATAAAATAAAAAAAACTACAAGTGTGAAAAGAACAGGGGTGTAAAAACTGCTTCATTGCAACCATGCTGTATTTTCCCCTTCACATTAACTGACCTTTTTTTCTCCCCCTGTTAAAATAACAAGAAAAATATTTAGAGATTTCTTTGGGCCTTCAAGCTTAATTTTTATCATGAAAGTATGGTGATAATTTAAAAGATTTTGAACGTTTTTCTTCTTAAGTTATTTCTGCTTACCTGATAATATATGTTCAGTGGGTTAGAACATATTCAGCATGGCTCGGCTGATAGATGACTGAATAAGTTTAAATTTTATTACATATATCTATTATTGGGATTAGAAAATCGATTTACCATTCCAAACATGATGAGTGGTGACTTTCCTTTTAAAGAAAAAAATTATTTATCTATAACCAGAAAATTATTTAAAATACATTTAAAGTTACTAAAAAAAGATGACTAAAGAATTTCCTCAATAATGATCCTTGAATTAAATTATTAATTTTTGTGTTCATCTTTTTCATTGCATTGCTAACTTTTGCCTGACAAATCTGCACGGCCACTGTGCAGTTCACTCCACAGGTTTGTCTCTTCGCTCACACTGACAAAAATGTTAAATTAGTAAAGTCAGAGTAGGAAGAAAAATTAATCACATGCAAATTGTATGTATATGGTGACATGGGGGGGATGCAATTATGTTAACAGCTTAAGCGGTAGTTGTTATTATTATTAGTATGATCATCATTATCCTTAATATTTTAATTAGGAAAGCGGTGCCTCAAAGCAAAGAAGGCAAAGCCTGAGTGAAGAGGAGAGAGCAGTGGACAGATGGATCGATGGAAGGATGGAGGAGCGGACAGACAGTTGAAGGGACCAGAGGGTCCTCTGAAATACGCAAGAGGGAACAGGGCACATCAAGGTAAAACCCCCAAAAAACAAATAGGAGAAAATAAATTCTTTACACTGGTCATTTAAAAATGTTAGGGTGCCTTTTTGAGTTTTCAAAATTTTTACTTTAATAAAACACCTTGCTGCAGAAATATAAATAACAAAAATAAAACAAATCGGATGAAGGAAAAACATGCTTTCCAGCCTAATTCAAAGTTTTTTAAAGCAGTAGTCAGTGTAGATTCTAATAGAGCGAAGATGTACGGACACAGCAAGCAGGGTCGCATCCCTGCAATCAGAAGAAGCCTAAAGACAGAGATTGCTCTAGATGGACATCAAGTCAACTCATTTTTAAACAGTATTAAAGGCACAAAGGCATCTTTAATTAAAAACTGGAGTTAAATGTCATAATTGTCACAGAATCAAGGTTATTCAACAAATATTTGATTTTTTACTTCTTAAAAAGACCACATATAAATAAATAAAAACAATAATAACAAATAAGATATATATATTTTTTTACATGTAAAAAGGTTGTAAATAAATCATAAAGTGAAGATTTTATGAAATTTTTCTGTTATTTTCTCTCACGGTTCCTGACCAATGGACATTCTGTGCAGCTAAGATGACCCAAAATACAGTCTCATGCTCACAGAAACACACAAAGAAAAGAGAGGCTACAACATTTAAAAACTGCTTATTTTAGTTACAACGGTTGACAATAAATATTTGGCGAACACATCAGTCAGCTTCTATTTGGACTTTTTCCTTACATGTCTGCCCCAGACTCTCCCACATGAACACCCCTGACCCATTTGATGAAATACATTTACTGTGAAGCCAAATTCAAACAACTTGGGTTCTCCTCTAATAAAGCTTAAAATCATGAAAAAATTCTGAAAAAATATTTTTTTCTACTGACTTATTACATGTTTCAGTGCATCATTTTTAAAATTACTTCATATTTTATGTGAACAGACAAACAAAAAGCAGAATAACTCAAATAACTTTTTTTTTTTTTTTAAGAGACCTTTTTTTCCATGGAATTTTTCTAATAGCAGAGCAGCTCAGAGAAGAAAGAGCAATCTGCATTTTAAACAGCCTTTTATTTACACCTAAAAGAGCAAAGTGTTGGCTAAAGGAGCAGCTGAACTCCAGCCACTAAGTGTGTGTGTAAGTGTCTCTAAATCCTGCGCGGGGGGCCACACGCTGAGCTGCCCGTCTCAAATTCAACCTCTTCTGGCATTTAAGAGCCCAGTCCTTTTTGCCTCCCTCCATTCTCAAGGGCCGCTCTCCTCCTGTCCCTCCACCTTATTCCTGTAACCCCATTGCCCTGCTACCTAACAGATCCCCTGCTTGAATGAGCACGGACAACGCCATGGCCCTAACTGACTTTGTGTTTGCTACTGGGGGCCAATCCGACTGAAAGTAAAACAATCTTCAGAAGACTCAGAAAGTGAAGTAAAAGCTGAATCTCTGCACGTGCGCGTCCAGGTGTGCGTTACTCTCAGCTGAAAGAAATGAGTCTCTCTTTACATACAGAATGAAAAGTGCTGTAACTGTACACAGATTGCATGCAGACACACACACATAACCACACTCTGAGGCTGGGATCGCGTGCTACCTGACAGCGGAAACAACCTTGACTTTGTGCCGGGACCACCTTCACTGCATTCCAGCAGACAAACACACATGCAGCCACTCACAGTGAAAGACACGGAAGATGACAAGTTTGGTTAATGCATGGAAAGGTAAGATTAAAAAAAGGTAAAATTTACCTACTCTTGTTCAGAGTGCATTAAAAAACACTCGGATAACGGGTGTCCTACCGACTCCATCAGCGATAACGGGTCATTGTCACATCAACCTCCTCTGAAGAACAGCAAAAATGTTTTTTTTTTTTTTTTTTTTTTCTTAAAATGTCAAAGTTTTGATATGTTTCCTCTTTCTCTTCTTCTTTCTCTGATCTTCCACTTTCTCACTTTCTCTCTCTCTCTCCGTCCTTTCTTCCACTTGGAGGGAGCAATACAATTACCAGGCTCTGCTCCGGCTGCACTGATCAGCTCTGCGTGTGTGGATAGATGCGAAGGGAGCGCGTGTGCGCATGTGAGAGAGGGGGGCTGTAGACGCACACGCAGCCAGCCAGCCAGCCGGGCAGTTGGGACAGAAAACTGTGCTGCTGTCCTAATCAACGACTTAAAGCCCCAATAGCTGCTCATGAATATTAAGCTGAATTTTACATATGCAGTCCCTCAGGTCCGGGTTCTGCTGCGATTGGTGGACAGCTGACCAATGGCTGCAGGGATGGGTGGAGAGAGGGGTGGAGAAAAAGGTAGGTTGAAGCAGAGAGAGAGGGAGAGTGGCAGGTGGGGAAGAAGGGATGAGGTAAAGAGCACAGTAGAGAAGAGAGGAAAGAAGGAAAGGAGAAAGGAACAGGTGAGAGAACGGTTTAAAGAGAGACAACCTACCCTTTTCCTTTTGGTTTTTCCATCTATATAACCTAATACTTCTTCTAAGCATCTCTCTTCTGGTCTCTTTTACTCTCATTATTTGCCCATGTTGGCATGTACACTCCAACAAACACCTTACACATCTTCCAAAAAAGATAACTATAAATCATCTCTTTTTTTCTCTTTTGTCTACACTTTGCGAAATATTTTTACGCATTTTCTTTTGCAGCTTTCATACACACTGTGCCTTCTTTCGCTGTATCTGTCTGGTAGACAATATGGATTTGAACTTGCTTGGCTGCAGGACACAAAATTGACCTAATCAAATCCAGAAAATCACAAGATCAAAGGAACGAGTGTAAGCTTAACCTTAAACCCAAAGCTTGAATAACATGTCACACTACAAATGCACACAGACAGGAAGAGCGCAGCAGAGCCCATCACAGCCCAGCAGTAAAATATGAGATTATGGCAATTCCAGAGAGCTTGTCCTTTGTTGTGGAATGATTTGGGCATGATTGGGACAAGGTTCTCCCTGCTGCTTGCTGTTTCTGTCAAACCCCTCCACATCTCCTCACCAGTGTGCCATTTGCTTCCAGTGTTTGCAAACAGACTGAAATGTGTGGAGATGGAGACTCTAGGAGAATCAGCGTATGGCTCCTCAGTGTAAAAGGGGAACTCGTGGAGAAAAGGAAAATAGTATATTTTCCAGTTTCCTGTTTGACTTCTAAGTAAAGGAATGCGGTACGTGCATATTTTGTGCATATTGAGAAAAAAAATCATAATCATGGGGGGAGGTTGCAGAGATGAAAGGGAGTGGTTGTGATTAGCACATTTGGAAGAAAGCTGATAAAAACATTTCCTGAAACTAATCTCTACTTTGAAGTACGTTTGCGTGCGAGTGTCTAAGTGTGAGGATGCATGAAAGAAGAACATCATCCTCTTTTGACTATTTCTTCCATCACATAACTAACAATGTTTTACATTTCTGACATATCGACTGGTTAATACACAAACTCTCAACATTTATGCGAGTAAACCAAATGTATGTTTTATATATTATCACAATCTGATCTTATGGCAGACACATCCATCCCAAAGACATCCTTAAAGAGCCAGGAATTTGTATTTTTTTTCTTATGAAATGAAAAACGTGCTTTGATGAAACAAAGTTTATATCGGCTCAAATCTCATATTTTGAAAAATATCCTCCATTTGTAACTCTTTTTTTTAAAGTAACAGAAAGCAAAGCAAAAACAGAGTATCCTAAAAAGAAGCAACTTACAAATACTGGGACACTACTTTGCATGTGGACAGAGGGAGATGAATTCAAGCTCTGAGGCTCACAAACACATGCACACAGTTATGATGTATCCAGAGGCTTGCTTATAAGCATCGACAAAGATGAGTGTGAATCAATGCTGCCGCCACCACTGCACAAACAAATCTTTTACGGAAACCTCTGTCTCTAAAACACATGTAGTGGGAATCCTACAGACATTTATCATTGTTGAGTCTGTGGAAACAGATTGCAATCTAGTAACAGTGTTGTAATTAAACTGCAAGTTAAATGTGAAACAGTTTTGTTGCAATTGCTGTGTAATATTAAAATTAAATGAACTGTGCAACAAGAAGAGTATGCATCTAAAAAGCTGTAAGAGCACCATGACAAACAAATCTGGAAAAAAAAAAGCTCTGCTACGGTTTAATATTACATTTATTTTAAATGCAAAATGTTGAAGGTCTAATGCAAAAGCAGGAACATAGGCAGTAATTGTTTACATCAGCACAAACATCTCTTATGTAAAATATATTCTGAGAATATTAAAAGAAGCTTTTTTTCCCCATTGTTTTTGTATCCGTGACTTTTTTTTCTCATGTCTGACCCCCATCTACCCCACCTCACCCTTCCTAGGCTATCGATTGCCTCTGAATCCGAGTGTATGCAGACAGTGACCCCTTTAGACCACTTCTCCTGAAAACAGACTAACTCTCCTCATATTAAACACAGAACCATAACAATGACTCTTGACATGAGTGGAAGTCCTTTTAATTCCTAGAAACAATGTAACCTTATTATCAACATTTTCCATTTGTCCAAAATCAAACAATTGTATGCATGCGTTATTGCTTGTACCGTCTGTAAGTTTCAGTTGTAAGGTGCAACAGTGTTGACATCGCACTCTGCTCTTTTATCTGTGATTGTGTGCATACGTCTTAGAGGGCTGTGTGTTTTGACCCTGTGGTGGCAGCCTGTTGACATCTATGGAAGAAATATCCTTGGCAACTCTTACTGACATCAATCACGGCACTCAATAGGCCACAGCAAGCTCACTAAGAGCAATGAATGTGTGGGTGTCTTTACTGGTCAACACAATCTTTAACAAATTCATGAGGAGGCCACTTAAGACAGCAGACCCCGTGACACAAATCTGCCAGTCTTAAACAGATAAAGAACCGGAGTTATTTACAATAACAATTAGGCAAAGTTGTTTCTCCTTTCATCTCAAATATGAAGTGCACTTATTCTCTTAATATGTATTTTAAGAATATGGAATTTTACTTTGTGTTTCCAAGAGGAGAGAGTAACAGACGATACAGAGAACTTGATTGTAGTTCACTAGTAGCCAACAGAGGGTGCTATGGTCTCTGATCTGTCTATACATATTCTGCAAAGGAACCTCGGATTTCAGTGTGGTTGAATGTTCGTATGGGTTTACTAGAACATATAGATTAGGAACTGCTCATTAATCACTAATTAGAAGTCTTGAAAACCAAAGAAATTACATCTCTGACAGACACTCCCCTATACATACACTGAGAGTTTAGTTTTTTTCCCCTTTCCCCTTAGAAGGACAGGAGAGGAGTTCAGTTTTTGGATTACTGGGTTTAGATATTACACAAACTTGAAAGAGATTGCTCAGATAAGGTTTTGTTTTGTTTTACTTTTAAATGTTCATGTTTGTCTGGTAAAGAAACACTGCTATTACCTTTTATAATAACATTTATCTATAAAACATTAAACAAGATATGTGCTGTTATTAACCTGTTAAACTGTTATTTATGTTTACTGTTTAAGAGCATTATTTATTAAAATAACTATACGTTTATATATATATAATACATTTGAACCTCAATTCCCTTTATATCACTTTATCATTTAAACTTGAAACTTCAAAATATAAATTCCAAATTAGCTTCAAATAATAAATGCAAAATAAATCCCTCAGTACTCTAGGCAGCCAAAATGCAATGTTCAGACATATTAGATTTTATTCTTAGTGTAAAATCAGTTCTAAAAACATTTAAATACAATAAATCCTGGTCAGATTGATCAGAATTAATGATTTCAGTTAATCAATGTATTTATTGTTTCTTTTTACTTTTGCCATTTTGTGAACCTGCTAGAAATACATTAATATGTGACCACAGATATGTGTGAACATCAAGGCACCTGCAGGCAGGAAATAGATGCTGATCAGGGCCAAGGAGAGAGCACCAGCTGCTTGGAAAAGCTGCTGGGTTAAGGGGGCTTTCTGGAGCCTGTCACTAAAACTCTGTTTGGGTAACATTTGCAGCAGCATGGTGCAAGGAAGCACATATGCATGGACTGAACACAAGCTTATGTAATCAAACTACACACATCATAATTACTGCACCCCTAATTCCAATATTTTTTTTGCTAATGTACAGTACAGTAACTATATTCTTGGCGTACATGATTTTATTTAAAAGACATAAAACACACAGAATCCCCTGTTAGGCACACAGATAGGTGCTGCCAAACCTTGTGACTCCTTTGGAACAGAGCCCCTTCTTTTCCAGCACAAAGGTCAGGTAGGTTTTGCAGCTCACACGAACGAGTCATGAGCTTGCTCTTACATGTACCAGAGACATAGACAGTACAGGACAAGTTTTTACATTTAGATAGGATGAACTGGCTGAAAAATATTGTTATTTGGAGAAGGTGACTTTACTAAAAAGAACCTCTACTAAAATTAATAATTTACAGTTGACTGTAAGTTCTAAGCTTTTCTGTATTCAAACATATTTTCCAACAAGTCTATCAGATAAAAAATAGACAGGATATCTTTACCATTTAAGAAAATCAAAAGTTTTTCCCACATTAAAATAGTCTAAATCTGCAACAGCAGGTCATATCTGCACATCTTGCCGTCTATGTTCAAACTGAAGGTTAGCTAGTCTGCACCTTATCACAGAAAAAAGTGTAACCTTATCAAGTGAGGACAGGCAAAAGGAAAAGGGTTGTGGGCTCAAAGGTTATAAAGTCATCAAATGAGGACAGATGGGGCAAAGGTGATAGATGTCAGCATTGCAAATGTGTGTCAGTGTGTCTGAGCATGCATATTGCTTCCAATAAATGAATGTAGATGACCCTCACTCGGGCTATAATGAATACTTTGAGGAAAAAAAACAAAATGGTTTTGCACAAAAAAATCTCCGGCTTCTGTCTTGCAGAAATGGTGGCCACTCAGTTAGGAAGTCACTTTGTCATGAGTTCCCTGGTTTGAATCCCACAGACTGCTACATGACCCTTAGATACTTAGTCCACATTGGATTGAAAAAAATTGGCAATGGCAAATTAACCATCTTTATCATTAATCTTAAACTAAAGGAATCTGTTATTGCAGCTTTGCAATAATCCTCTTTCTGAGAAAACCTCCTACATTTATGTGAAAAAAATTTGGCGTGGTTCGGTGGAGCAGTGGTTAGCACGCACAACCCATATATAGAGGCCTTAGTCCTCGACGTGTCATAAAAGGGGACAGATGGACCCAGTAACAAAACAGAACATAACAGAACAGAAATGAAGCGTGCTGCTGTGGATCCACGGCTTGCGGCGGCTGCAGGAGGGGAATGGGGCACCATCCAATCACTGACACACTCTGGTGGAAAGAAACACAGGTAAGTGACCACGATCATCTGACAGAAGATGACATTCTCAGTGAGTCACTTGCCTGGTTTCACAGTTCAGTCCATATCCCTAGAAAGAGGTGCGATCCAGCCGATGGGCTGACAACCAGACGCAGCGTGCGGCGGTCAGAGTGTCCCTGATGCTGCTGCCCCGGGGAAATTGCAGGAGGCTGATTTAGGTCAGGGGAAGACAGAGCAGGCAGGAACAGTTCAGGAATCCAGAAAACCTCCGCTCTATCAGAGTTTTCCACCCAAATAGGAACAGCAGGATCAGATTTCCAGGAATCCACAGAGGTTTCAGGCAGGTAGTCCAGAGTCAGACAGGTTCAGGGTGTCGTGCGTCGAGCATCTAGCTCAGACAGAAACGCAACCGGGAGGACAGGTTAAGAGTCCTGTGCGTCGAGCATCCAGCTCAGACAGAAACGCACCTGGGAGGCAGAATCCAGGAGGTTCAGGCGAGCAGACCAGACAGGGCCAGTGGGTGAGAGGGAACGGAATCAGGAGATTAGAATCACTCAGGAAGTGCTGAAACGCTCTCACCACTGGTTAGGGATTAAGCTAGCCTGAAGACATGGGCTCAAAAATAAACTCCTCACTTGAACATGAACCTTGGAAATAAACTTAAAACTAACAAAACTGGCAGACAGTACACTAACAGAAATCAAACAGGGAACATACAAAAAGCAAACAATGATCTGGCCTCGATAGCTAGGCTGGACTGAATATAAGGATGAACCTACAGGTGGTTGACATCAGAGATGATTAAGAATTGGGCAGAACTAGGCAGGTGAGTAAAATGAGCAATTAAGGCCAGCTATCAGAGCAGATCATGACACGACTTGGCCGACCATGGTTCAATCCGGCCTGTGGGCCTTTGCTGCATGTCTCCCCCCCTCTCTTGTACTGTCATTCCTGTCAGACTACTTTGCAATAACAAACCCTTAGTGCCTCAAAAAAAAAAAAGTCTGAAAAATTTTGCTAAAACATTTGAATTGGGAGTGTCCAGCAGATAAACAGGCTTGGGCTGTCAATAACAGAAGACAAATAACTTAATCCCTTCTTTTTTAACATTTTGTTTTACTTAAAAAGTTCTATAAACTGACCAACCATTCTGCCATCTATTTCCTTCTCCTCTCTTTCATCCTAGTATTCATATATTCTCAGGGATAAATCAGAACTGGGATGTAATTATACACAGAATGAGTTTTGCCTGGGTAAGAGGGCACAGTGTGTGTGTGTGTTTCTATTGTGTATCTTTCTAGCGCTGTACGAGTTTGTATAAAGCAGCGTTTTGTATTGAAATGGGTGGCTTTGGAGAGGTGCGCTCCTTTAATTACGCCGCTCTCAAACAGAACATGAGTGGGATATTCCACTGGGATTACTTGACTCTCGATGCAGTAGCTCTGTTAACACACACACACAAACATGACACACATGTACTCCCAGGCATAAATGAATACCTGCCAAAAAAGCCTGTCTCTCCAATAGTACAACACTCAATTTATTCAACTGAGGTGCAAGCCAAGTGAATAATTCCACTCCTAATAAAGACGGTAAGAGACTGTGTTTGCACAGACATGAAAAAGGGGGAAAGAAGATAATAAAGCAGCATATAGACCAGAGTCTTCAGCGTAAAAGTAAGCCTGAAGAAGAAAATTGATAATAAAGTTCAAGGAGACACATTTTTTACACCAGTTCTACATTTAAATAACTAGTTTAAAATAGCATAATTTTCCTGGTAAAACATATTTTATTAACAATAAGTATCACCTGAGGCTCTTGCACAAGGCCTTAAGCAATGCCAATGAAATGTCTCTAAAGAAAAGTCATTCTACACTTAATTAACTTTACTTAAAAGTGAACAAACCACTTTAGGTCTTCTTCATCATAAGAATGGGATGTTTGTTCAATATTGCATTATCATTGCAACTGCAGCACCATAGTTGTGGTGTTAATTCTAATTTCATTGACACGTTCAAGCCTGAATCCCTATATGCTTGATATGGAGTTCGAGGACTGAAACAAAAATAATGATTAAAGTAAATTTATTATTGCTACCTCTATGGGATCTATTCAGAACTCCACTACTTGTTGAACTTAAGGCAGCTCTTTTGTTTCCTGTCTTTCATTACTGGATGAACTGATTACCGTATTTTCACGACTATAAGGCGCACTTAAACGTCTTTTTTTTCCCTCAAAATGTGCAGTGCGCCCTTTGGTGCGGTGCGCCTTATGTGTGTTCCAACTGCGACTTTTGAGACCACCTCATTGAGGAGATGATGAAAGAGTGGCTGAATGGAAGGAGACCAGGTGTTTTTTTTCCACCCCTCACCATCGCTGTTAATATGTAACTCCATGTGTGCCCATCTCACAGCTGATGTGAAAAACATGGGGAAACAAATTAACGCTGTGCTCGCTGTTCAACCGCTCGACATCGGTGTGAACCGGACCCAGCAGGTGCAGCAGAAGCAGCGAGTTTACATAGAAAGTCAATGGTTGACGCGCGTATAGGTGCAGCAAAAGGTCCGGCTGCAGCGCGTTTTGAGCCGCAGCCGCAGCGCCTCGGGAGCGTTTAAGTATCTGACGCACCGCCAACGCGCTGCTGCTGCTCTAGATGGAAAAATTGAAGTTTTGCTGCTGGACGCGCCGCATCAACCAATCAGAGAAGCTGATCTGGGAGCTGACAGCGAGACAGACACAGCGCTCTGATGACATATGATATTAACGCCAATGAAAAAGGCTGGATGAATGAGGAGATGATGAAAGGCAGGTGTATGTGAGGAGACCAGGTGCTTTTTTCCACGCATCACCATCGCTGCGTGCCCATCTCACAGCCGATGTAAAAAAAAAGGTGAATCAAATGAACGCTGTGCTCGCCGTTATCCCGGGGGTCTGACAAAGGAACTTCAACCGCTCGACATCGGTGTGAAGCGGCCATTCAAAGTAAGGCTGCGAGCGGCGTGGGAGCGATGGATGACAGACTGAGACCACAGTTTCAGGATAAGTGGAAGGCAGCGCCGGGCAAGTTACGCCACCGTTTGAGGATGGATTGTAGATGCTTGGACTAACGTGTCTGCTGGCTCTGTTCTTCAAGCTTTCGCAAAAGCCGGCATTATTTCTGAGGAGCCGCGCTGCACGGAAAGTGACTGACAGCCAAGAAGGGGAAATTGGCATGTCTGATTTAGCGCAGCTGTTTTATTCAGAAACAGAGGATGATGACTTTGATGGGTTTGATTAATACTTTGTAATAAATACATTAATAAAGCACAATCATACTCAGTTTTGCTCCCGCTCTATTTTTCTACCTGAAAACTTAATTCAACAGCAGCATCTGGGTGCGTCTCCTCCTCTTCTTCAGCGCGGTGGCTGGCAGGTGTTTTTTCATCTAAATAATCTAAATCTTGCAGCTATATTTGCTGTGATCAGTGGGAATAAAGTAGTTTTAATATGTTTTTAAGTGAGAAAGTCCACCTGAAAACTTAATTGCAGTCAGTTCATCCAGATTATCTATTTCTGTCGGAGGCGCTCAGACCCCCACACACCAGCGGTACACCGACAGCAGAAATCCATTCAACAGCAGCCTCACCGCGGCTGCTGGCAGGTGTTTTTCATCTAAATAATTTAAACTGCAGGCACCAGGATACCGGCAATAAAAGCGAACATATTCCGTCAGCAGGTTTTAGGATTTTAAGTTAATTTAGGAGTAATCACAGCGCTGTGTCATCTGCGATGTGTCTGTCTCATGGCCAGCTCGCAGGTTTGATTAATACTTTGTAATAAATACATGAATAAAGCACAGTCATACTCAGTTTTGCCCCCGCTGTATTTTTAAATACGCAGTAGAGCTATTTAAAGGTAGTAGAGGACATGTACCTGTATATAAAAAATGCGCCCTATAGTCCGGTGCGCCTTATGTGTGTGTTAAATACAGAAATGGGACACATAACTGAGAGTGCGCGTTTTAGTCCGGTGCGCCTTATGGTCGTGAAAATACGGTAATGCAGGTGTGTCTGGCCATGGTTACTAATGTCAGGCACACCTGAAATAATCAGTTCCAAGTAGAGCAATAAGTCACATTAGGTAAATGAGACTTATAATATTTTTATTCTGTTGATTGCTGGAGATAGGCACTAGCACCCCTCGCGACCCCACTCGGGAAAAGCATGTCGGATAATGGATGGTTGGATGGATGGATTAAGTGTAAAAAATTGTTCAATGTGGCTATGTAAATTGGACTTTAACTTTTTGAAGATGTGCTTGTATTCACTGCATGGGCCTGAGCGATACACCGGACCTTTACCATTACCATCATTCACTATGATAATCGGTGACAATTTCCCTGTGTCTTTAAAGAAATAAACTTCATTCTGCAGTTTTTCCTGTGTGTGAGGGTGGTTTGTATTTCCATTCCCCTTTAAGACACGGCACTGTATATGTAATCATGTGACTCTCCGATCCAGTCAGAAGTGGAGTGAACCCAGTGAAGAAGCATGCAGAGATAAAGATGAGGGCGCGTTGTCAGAGTTGAGCTCATGGCAGACAGGTTTTGAGCGAGGGTGTTCTCACTGGGCACTCAGTTTGATGGGTCAAAAATTATGGCGTATATTTTGAGCAAAAGAACACAAAATGCAGTTTCTCAAAACTGTTGGGACTACCCAAAGTAACACATCCAACCTCCACCACATACAGCACAACCATGCTGTTTAGTTCAAAGATGTGCAAAAGGCTCTATTACCTTTGCCCAACAATGTTCACAAGAAGGGTAACATTTTTCTCCAGTTCAATGAGACATTGTTGAATCTTTATTCATGAATGTTTACAAGAATTTTATATTTAATTGAAAGTAATATGTAATGTGATTTGGTCAAAAATAAATGAAAAATAGGTCTGTTGCTTTTCCTGTACAGGCCATTATTCTCAAATAGAGGAGCAGGAGGATTTATTGTCCTTTAATCGTTATCAAGGAAAAACTTCCCAATTTATCGTGATATTTATTTGAGTTCATATCGCTCAGCCATATTAGAAGGTACTGTCCCTATTAGTTCAGCAATTAATGGAAAGTAATTTAAACTAGGGCGGAGCTGTCCACCAATAACCACCAGGTGGGGAGTTGGAAATGCTGAATGAGGAAGAAGCAGATTCCACAGGCCCAAACTAAAAGTTAGGGTCTGCTTGAAAAATTGGATTTATCCCACAGTAAGGGAAGTATTCAACTAACTAGCACCTTTTGTCATACTCCGGGGAGGATTGCGGACATAGAGTCTGAGTGGACTTTGTTTTCTGCCTCTATTGCTGATGTATCAACCCGTAGATGTGGCTGTGAGGTCTGCAATACTATCCCAGCAGCAACCTCTAAACCCAGAGGTGGACGGGGCAGTAAGGGATCCCTTCAATTGAAAGAGTCCTACTGAGACTGCTAGGCTTGTGCAGGTCCTGAGGTAGCAAACAGGTACAGTGAGACAAAATGTGTTGCTGCCTAGGAGGTTACAGAATTCAGCAGCCTGGAGGCTCAGGGCTGTGGGGAGTTTTGTGTAACCATGGAGAAAGAACACTGGTCATCCTTAAAGCAATTCTGCAAACTGTCCCGAGGGGGAAGCAGTGCTTCGCTGACACTGTTTACAGTGAGGTGAGTAAATGTTGAACTCAAATTAAGTCATTGTCAAGATGGTGAAAGAAAAACTTTAAGGATCTCCTTAACCCAGCTTTTAATCCTTCTCCAGCAGAAGATGGGACTGGGTGTTTGGAATTGGATTTTTAGTAATTCAGTATGAGGTCACAGAGGTGGTCAAACACAAGGTGGCAAGCGTCTAGAGTACATGAGATGCACCCTGGGCATCTCAAGATTTGAAATGTTCTCGGGCTGATTTACCCGTCTCCTCACCATCATGTGGCGATCTGGGACAATGCCCCTGTACTGGTAGATTGGGGTAACGGTTCTGGTGAAGACAACAAGAGTAATGGGAGAGTAATTTACAACTACTGGGACAGGCTTTTAGCTAGCCATGTGTACAGCCATACATGTACGTCCTTTACTAAAAAAAGATCCTGTCTTCATAGGGCCACTATCTTGAATGCCCGTTCTAGTCTTGCGTAACCTTGCACTAAGCTCACATCTCACGAATCGTGAGAGTCGCATCCTATTGGTAATATGTCGGCATGACACAGAGTGGATGGGCACTGTTATTGGGGGAATATCTGATATCCCTATGGACAGTTTCATTGACGGTTGTGCTGTTTGCAAACAGGTAAGCTTGAAACTTTGAAAAGTTTACGAAACATAATCAAATTCATAACTGTAGAATTATAATTTTTTTTGTTCTTTGTTACAATACTGTCCATTAATGATGGGTTCATGAGGCGTCATGAAGTGCTTCCACAAATTTGGAAACTGTATTGATATTGTGTTGATAGTGTGTCACTGAATACTGACACCTACTGGACATTTAAAATTCCTACAGGCCCCAGATTTGACTGACTAAACTAACGCTGATTTGATAAACTATAATATGTTTGCTATAATGTATTATTTAATATCCATAGTTTAAATTAAAAATGTTTTTGATATTTTTAGATTTAACCCATCAATGTGAACATAAAACAGCAACATTTAAAGGAACATGTTAATAAGGATTTTTGTGGACTAGGATTTATTTATTTACATTTTTTTCAACATAACTGATAAGGAGTTTGTGAATTTGGGACAAACAAAGAGAGGGGAAAAGGGAGAAGCACAGAGAGAGAAATCTCCAGCTTCTTCAGCAGCAATCAGGTAAGAAATGTGACCTGCATAAAAATCTCTTTAAAAGATTAACAACATTGAATTAGTTATTACTCGTTTCAACCTGGAATTAATAGGAATTTCCAGCAAAATTAATTTAAAGTAAGGTATCAGTATTATCATTCTTTCAATATATGTACTAGATACTATTTATTTGTGTGTTTGAAAGAATTTAATTCCAACTCTGACAGTTAACAAGTCCATGACCAGCAAGGATTATAACCCAAATTATCCACCCCATGCCCATTGTTCCCTACCAGGAGGGACAATTGTCATTTAACACTATGAATCTTGCGCCACCACGCCACGTAAAAATCTGATGTTGTGGTTCACAAAGGTGTATACCCTGTGAAATATTCCTAGCTAAAAGCCTGTACGATGATCACACTACTCAGCCTCTCCACAGACGCTATATCAAGGTTCTTTATAGGAGGGTCTTGCTGTTTGTCAGATTTTGGCTTCAGGAGGAGATATTAGATTTTTGTCTCAGCAGGGAAACCCTAAACCAGCTCTACATGCCCTGCAGGTTACTCGAGCATTCATGGGAGTTTACCGGAGTTGCCAGCGTTACTTTAAAAAAGTGAATTGAATATATTTACTTCTCCCAAAAAGTAACTGAGTCACAGCCCAGGAAAGGAACTCCTTACTAGGCAAAGTAACTATGCAGTTACATTTATGTTTTAAAATGTTGAAGAATTTGGAAAACTTTCTTAAATAGAACTAGATGTTTGTTATAAATAAATAAATAAATAAATAAATAAATAAATAAATAAATATTTAAATGCCTACACATCTGAAAACACTGAAAATCAAATTTTGGTACTAAAATTACAAACATTTAGTTTGTAACATGTTATATAACTCGCATTGTAATCAAGATTTCAGTTTCAGTACAAACTGGAGGGTTTGGCGTCAGTTCTGGGCCCGTCCACCATAACATCCATGGGAGGTTTGATGAAGGGGAGGCTGAATCCCAAATAACACTTATTGTTTTGCGCAAGGATTTTCCATCAGCCTTCGAGTCTTTTCTTGCTGGCTCCATATGGTGAATCAAATATTCCAAATTTGTTGGGCTTTTCCACCTTGAAGGGAGCATGCACATCCAAGATATCGTTTCTCACCTTTGAGTTCAACCACCACAACCTACCTGTATTCAATCCCACCCTATATATGGCTCAGCTCACGGTCCTGCTTGTTCACAGCCTTTGTGAGCGGATCAACAACCTGATCAATGCCCAATTTGCCACTGCCATCCCCTGTAAATGTGTCTGTGAAAAAAGTTTTAGATATTTGGGTTCATCTCATAAAAAACCAAAAGCATTGCGTTTACATTTGTGTTGAGTATATATATATATATATATATATATATATATATATATATATATATATATATATATATATATATATATATATATATATATATATGTGTGTGTGTGTGTTGAGGTTTTTATATATGTAGTATAATAATGATATTGATCCAATAGCAAGTTGGTATTGTTCATTATTAATTCAAGGTTATCAGTATTTTGGATAAATTTGCTTCCCACTTCTATAGGCATTAGTACCGTCTTCTGAAGGACTGTAGTTTTTCTTTTATTTAACTCATATGGAGATATGCTTATAAGACAGACAATAGCAAGAAGGGCTTTTGAGAAATTGCGCTTTAACAATAATGACAGCTGAAAAAAGCTAAACAGTTTTCCTTTTACCAATATTTTACTGGCAGTAAAATACAATCATGTTAGATTTGAATAGCAAAAAAATAACATAAAAATTATTAAGATTAATGTACTTCTTTATACTACTTTTAAACACTGGTTTTACTTTGGACCAATTGTGGTATAAAATACAGAAAAAAATATTTTTTTTGTATCAAACTGATGATATTCTTGGACCAATAAGTTAAAAATGGTTACAGTAGACCATCCTAAAACATACACAAACCATAATCACACTCCACTTCATCTGCGTCTGTGTCTAATGACGTGTGTGAGTAATTACTTTAAGTCCAATATGTGTGGCCGTTTAAGTGTCTCTGCTCATGTATTATTTTATCCAGGCTTTCGGCTCTGTCTGTGTGAGCAATGAGTATGTTTAATGGTGTGTGTGAAAATAATCACTTAATCGTCGTTTCCTCCATTCGAAAGGTGAATATAAGTGTTAATGTTTGTGATTCTTGTGTAATGGTCTCAATGTAAAAAAAGCCATGATGAGCAATGAATTCAGAAAAATTGAGAAGTGAAAAAGTCAAAATGATTGGTTTGGGGGTATTAAAAAGATTCTAAAATGGACAAAAAGAAAAACATAAAACAAAAAATTGAACAGATGCTAAAGAAAAACAACTGGATTAAGACCCACTGTTCCTTTTCATCTCTCTCTCGCTCTCTCTCTAATTCTCTTCTATAATCCTTTCTTCCAATCTAGCTCTCCAAACCGTCGGCCTGTGAATTTATAGTTGGCCCAATGATTGCTTCTCAGGCCATGATGGCTGTAAATTGCTTTGCCATTTGGTAAATGCTGGCAGTTAGAAGGTATACAAGTAATTATTTCCGCTTGTGCTGATTGAGACATAATTCCAGACAAGGTCCTGGAAAAATGACAGCATTTTGAAACAACTCTGTTTTAATTTCCTAGCATTCCTAATTAGAATCTGTTTGAACATGGCAAGTTTTTTATGCGATTCCCTCCAATGGGGCTAGAAATAATTAAACTGTCAAGGGGAAATAAATACGTATAAACAAGGCATAATTTTCACAGAGCACAGCACCTTGTCAAGCCGTGACTTTTTGTAAAGGAAAAGAATGTGAGGAACAATACAATACAGGGGCATAGAGGACACATCGGTTGCATGTATTTAGACAGATAAACACAATATAAAACCTATCAAATCTGTAAATCTATACACGTCTAAAATGTTAAAATTCATACTCCTATAACCACTGAATATTTTTGGTGTGTTAATCTTTGATAGTTATAATTCAATAAAGAAGAAAATACATGCAATGTGAGGAAAGTGCCAAATCCTTCTGTGAGACACTGTTTAACTCCCTGCAACATTTCATCATCAGATCCCATAATTCTGCAAGATGACAGGAAACATTAATGTCAAAACAGTCGTAAAAAATTACTAAATTGTCAATAAAACATAGTGACAGACTTTCTATACACACTAATTTCTAAGTAAAACCACTTGACACAAATTTTATCCTATATAAACAATAACTTATGAATATCTACAACACATAACCTAATTTAGTAAATGTGCATCATCTTTTAAAGATTGGTACCCTAATTTGGTTGTTTCACTAGAAAATAAATTGAATTACGAAATATACGTAATTGAAGTCATCTGTTCTAATATTGTTTGATCTAACCTTAAGTGCACAAAAACAGAGACAATCATTTTATCAATTATTGTTAAAGAAAGTTCAACTTTGCTGCTTAAATAGACTTCAAGCCAGTAGGTAGTAGCCAACTGCTTCTAGTGAAAACTACCTAATTAATTCACAATAAACTAAAATATGAAATAAGAGCTGTAGACATTTTGCTTGTTTGAACCATACAGTTGTGTGTTAACACAGCACTAGAGGGAGAAATATCAGTAGTGATCTTAAGGTGCAATTCTTTTCTGGAGGTGGGATCCAAACAGTTGTCAGTTCAAAAACTGATTTCAATTGACTAAATCACAGAAAGGTTTAGAAAATAACAAAGTAATTGAGTTTAGGTCAGGATTTCGACTTTGTCATTCTAAAAGATGGCTATACTTTCAGTTCAGGACACTCAAGTGGGAATTTAGTTTGAAGTAGTAGTTTACACACACATAAAAGACATATCACAAAATACCATTTTAAAACAAAAGTTTGGACATTTTTGTAAAATCATGGAAACTATGTAACTTTTCTAAAATAAGGGGGCATGTAGATATTGAATAGGAAGGGCCCCAAATTGGACCCTTGGGGAACCCCAAATCTGATTTAAATTTCCCTACTGACAAATAAAAGTCCCAGTCCTTTAAGTAGGATTTAAACCAGTCAAGTGCTGTACCAGAAAGGAAGAACCAGTTTTTCAGGCACTCTAATAAAATCAAGTGATCAACAGTATCCAGTAGCATTCTAGCATCAGAGGTTTGGGGTGCTGAGCACCCAGATACCTATTAGCCAGGCTTGATAAATGTCAGATTTCTACATACATTTTCTATATTTTTGAAACATGCTCAGTACCAATTACTGACTCCATTATTCACTAATGCATCGTATCTGGGACTTTTGCCAAATACTGGACAAACAAAGCAGAAAGCAAAACTGTTTTAGAAGAATATTCCAACCATTTTAAGCTTTTAAACCAGTTTTCATGAAAGGCTCTTTTTTGTGTGCCAAACAGGGCGAGTGAGTACTAGAAAAGTTCTCAATGTTTAGGACCAGTAGTCTTATCCCCTAAATCAAAAGGCAGATTTTGAGATCCTTTGGCCTGATGGCTGGTCTTCTACTCTCTTTGTCCACTCTTCTCTTTCCCTGCTTTGCACCGTCTCATCTCCCTGTTCTTCCTCTCATTGTACAGTGAAATTAACCCAGTAGTAAAGCATATAGATGATTAGGAAAATGTAATATATATGTCTTGTTTAGACAGAAGTCCACTGATATGTTAAGTGTATGGGTGCTTCTGGAAAGCATTTAATATGAGGTGAAAATACTGAAAAAAAAAAAAAAAAAAAAAAAAACTTCCATGATATATGTAAAATCATGTACTAAATGGAAGTTGTTTTTTTTGTCAGATTAAAGATACTGTTTGGCCTGCCACTATTCTGATTTTTTTCCTGACCTTGTATGTTGCACACACCTTGCTCCTCTCCTCCCCTTTTAGCATCTGTCCCTCTTTGGACTGCCAATCATATGGATTGTATTTACCTGGATTAATATATGCAGATGGGCTTAATCACTCTCCCATTAAAGAAAAGGCTACATTAACAGCAATTCAAAGAGCAAGAAATTGAAAAAAAAAAAAAAAAGAATAAAAAAGAAATGACTTTAAATGAAATTTAAAGTCATATTGATTTTGGATTGTGGTTTTAAAAATCTAAGAAAAACAAGACAATCCCAGATACATTAGAGCAGCCATTCTCAACGTTGGGTTTCCGACCCTAACTGGGGTCGTGAGATTTCTGGAGGTCGCCAAACCGTTAAAATATGTGAAAAATGAATGTAGCTTCTGAACAGACATTAAACAGTCATTTTACTACTCAGAACCAGTTACTGTCGGCTATAACAAAGCTTCACCAAAACAGCAACAAACCTGTCCAGTAAAATCACAGCATTAAGAAAAAGCTGAAGCGGTGGGCTGTGCTATTGGAATGGTGAAATGTTTCCACAGCTTGAGGCCTTCATCCAGAGTTATGACGTAACCATTAAAACTATTAAATAAATGACTACATCTCATTTCAGGAGCCTACTTGAAAGTTTCAATAAGTAAAATATTATTCTTTAAACCAAGTACTGTATAGTTTTATGCTTTTAGTTTATTTTTGTTTCTTTTTTATTTTAAAAAGTGCTTACAGTATAATAAAAAACAATTCAATTTTAGGGGTGTCATTAAAACCAGAGAGATGGACCGAGAATTCAGGCGAGTCAGATAGTGGGAAGTTTCAAAACTTTTAATGACAGAAATTAAAACTGGACAGAACAGAAACGCAGGCTGCTGTAGATAAGCACCGACCAATCACTGACACTGGAGGGAGAGACACAGGTAAGTGGACACAATCATCTGACAGGAGATGATTATCCTGTGAGTCACTTAACTGGTTTAACAGTTCAGTCGATCCTCTCTGAGGAAGGCAGTAACTGGTCTCCAGCTAGGAGCCAGGCTTACAGGACTAAAACTGTCCTCCCCGCATTCCGATCCAAAATACTTAGGGCTGAGTGGAGAAGACCCGGAACGTGATCAGAAGAAAGGACACTAACACTAGCACACTCTTAATCAACTGGCCTCTAAGAGTCAGGACATGAACCAGGGACTTCACTAAATTAAAAACCAAACATGAATAACAAACACATAAAACTAGAAATAATTATCTGGCCCCGATAGCTGGGCTGAACCGTATATACAGCAGAGGGAGCAGGTGGATAAGATCAATGATAATTAGAGAGCGGGGAGGGAATGACAGGTGAATGAAATGACTAACAGATCAGCTTATCAGGGCTGCGACCATGACAAAGGAAGCTTTGATTTAATTTAGGGGTGCTTCAGCACCCCCCAAAATGGCTAACAACGCCTATAGTATCCAGCACTGCCCTGAGGCCATATAATATCAGCTCTGTGTTTCTTCCACACTCTGAATTTATACAGATGTAATTGAACACCCTAATCAGAGCAGCCTAAGTACTGTGGTTATCTTGGAAACCTGACTGAGAGACATCAAAGCACCTGGTCATGTTAGGAAGGCATGTAACTACTGAAAAACAACTTTGTAATAACTTACTCATGAAGGGGAGGTTTGAGATGGGCCTGTAGTTCTGCAGGAAATGTATGTCTAAGCTTTTCAACAGTAGTTTGATAATGGCTGTTTTTTAGACCTGGGCATCAGGACTCAGAGCATAGGACCCAGAATTTGAAGCAGACAGACAGGTGCGATTCTCAAAAGCTTTAAATAATATATGGTGGATCTATAACTCAGATGACCGAGTTCGATTACGAGTATTATAGTCATTAACCTGGCTTTAGACTGCAGTCCATGCCCAGAAGAATGAGTGGAATCCAGCCACATGACTACCTACAGCATGCAGCGAACGCCACCCAGGGAATTCCATGGGCCGAAGCCTTGAAAACTGCTGAACTGGCTGATTAGCAGATCCAAGCAGGCAAAGTAAGGCAGGAGTTTTCTAGAAGGCGAATCCAAAGCCGGTGTAGAAGAGATACACAGGAGTCCAGGCATGAAGATCAGAGATCTGAAGAGGTACCGAGGGGAAATCCAATTCGAAGTCAGGAGGAGGTACCGGTACAGTCCACAGGCGGAAACCAGCAAGAGTTCGAAGACAGGTCAAGCAAACAAACCCGAAACAGGAATAGACAGGATCAAAGGCAGAACAGGTCAGGATCAGGCAATCAGAAAAACAACCAGGTATGCTAGATAACTCTCACCAAAGGCTTGAATAATGTGGCACTGATCACTGGGAGCAAGCAGTTTAAATACAGACTAGAGCAGGCGACAGATGAACAGTGATGAGAAACTGTGTGGAGCTAGACAGGTGATGGAATGAACCATTAAACTAGTAATCAGTGCCAAGATCATAACACTGGTGGAAAATACCCAACATGAAGGATGTGTTCATAATTTGAATAAAATCAGAGTAAAGTAAACCTTTTAAATAAATGAAAATTATCAACCGACTTATCTACAGAGTAATAGTGTAAGGTTGTAAGGTTGACCAAAGATTTCCGTTAACCTTCAAAGCACACCCAAATGTTTATTTTATATTTTACTATTTATATTTACTAGTTTATATGAAAAAAATTAATTCTCTAAACTTTCAAAGCATGCCCAAATGTTCATTTGACATTTACTAGAAGTGAATAATATGATTAATTCCTTCCATTTGTACCTATTTATAAAATATTAGCTCACCTCTGAGGCAGTTTCACCTGCTGCAGCTTGCTGTTTATCATTCTCTGCAAGGATTTTTTGGTACATGTCCTGCAAGCTCACATTTCTGACCTTCTTTGATGATGGGTTCGGATCCTCCTGGCTTGGGTCATCTGCACTGACAGCCTCTTGCAAATGCCTCCAGTTGCAAATGTCCATTATGAAACTAATAGCTACAGCCTCTGGAGAAACACCGGTGACTTGGCATGTCAAAGCGTGGCTCTAGGAATTCAGGAAGTTTTTCGAATCCAGTATCTTCCACCTGTCAGGGTTTGGTTGAGGTTTTGAGGACCCGAGTGCAGAGGCAGAGGTGGGTTTTTGAAGATTTATTTGAATGCTCATAAGCAACTGAGGCAGGAATCCAAAAATCCAACATAAAAATGTAAAACAAACCAGAACCATAAAGACATCAGGGAAAACAAGCACGAGGAGCCAGGGAAAGACGAGGAAAGACGAGGAACCAGCACTGAGGAACTGCACAGGGAGAGTATTTATGGCTGACTGAACAAAGATAGGAGTAACGAGCTGATTGGGCGCAGGTGTGAACAGAGGCTTCTAGAAAGGAGCTAGGGGAAAGGGTAAAAAAACACTAGAGGGCAACAAAGAACAATCTAAGAACTCAAACATATGCAGCAAACACAACAAAATAGGAATTAAACCAATAAAACCAGAAAACATGGAGCACAGAAAAACTGACTGCTCAGAAGAAAACTTAACAGAACCAAGACCGTGACACCACCATGGAAACCAATAATAATATGGACAGATATTACATAATTATGCTAATATCTGCTGATAATATTGGCCGGCCAATATTAACGGACATCCCTATTGCTCACCCAGTGATAACTTGTTTTGAGCTGCTATTTATAAAATTGAAACAAACTTTATTTAAGTAAGGGTTTACATATGATAATTATATTTGATTGCTTAAATAAGAGTTCTTTAAATCGAATCCCCATGCATCCGCTAGCCGTTAGCTCTATTGTCTCACTAAGTGAAAACCTAACTAAAGAAGTAAAAGGGTTGTAAATCCTAATTATTCCCTAAGGAGCTATCACTGAAGGCTAAGAATCAATAATTGTTACTGAATTCTGAATGAGCAAATCATTTAAAAAGATATTATTTTACCAAATCATTTTTTAATCTACCTCAATGATTTTCATTGTGAATTGATTCAAACACATTCCTCTTGCTCTGTTGGACCCAATATAAAATTTGGTTCTTAAAATGCTTAAATATAATGTCATTGCACTGTTACAAGGTTAGACAAGATTACAGCTGAATTATGTTTGACTTGGAGTTGAATGATTTTTGTTAGTAATTTCTTATATTTAAATGGAAGTTGTGAATTTATTCTATGTGTGTTACCTCTGGGCAATGATTTGATCTGGTCTCACACTTTCATTTCATTCCTTTATACACAGCCATTGGTATGTGTTCAAAGAACGTTTCGAGAATTATTTGATTACATAACATAAATCTAACAGCATTTTATTACATAACAAAAAGTTTTCACTCTGAAGTAAATGTAGAATATTGTTTCAAAATATGGTGACAAAAATATATTTCCCAAACCAGACATACACGTGTGTAGACATACACGTGTACTAAGGTTAATGGTACAAACAATGCTCATAAAATATTAATAGGATATGCTAAACAGAAGGACAAGTCAGCACAGACGAGGAAAACAACCCTAAGTGCCAAGTAGGGAGATGAATGGCATTGTGGTTTAAGATGTTACAAGAATGATTGACAATATTTTTAAATGGATATTTTTTTTAAATTAATCCTAATTTTTTAAATAAATCAGTTAATAAATAACATATTTGTAGTAAGTACTCATTGACTGTTTCCTGTTTTTTTATTTTACAACTTTTCAAAACCAATTATATCTGATTGATTATCTTTTTGTTTGATATACAGTAAAAAAGTAGAAAGATGTCAATTTTTGGTGCAACATTTTCTGAAAAAGAAAATTTGAATCATCTAGTTGATTGGACCATTAATTGCTCTCAGTCTGTAATTGCCTTCAATCACAATTTATACCCAATTGACATAAAACAAAGTTTGCATTTGTCCCTATTGCTGACTGGATGGCTCTGGGTCTTTAATTGTCTAGGTGTGTGAAACAGTCACCCGTTCCTTGAGACAAAAACAACCACTTAGGCATGAACAGCAGCGCTTGGGAGACATCAATATTTCAGTCAGGTGTGTCGAGACAGAGAAAGGGGAGACAGAGTGAGAAACATGAAAGAAGCAATGAGAGGGGGACCCCTGCTATACCGAGGCATTCCCATGACTGACGGAAAGACTAAGGCTGTGTGTGTGTGGGGGTGTGTCTGTGTAAGTGTGTGCAGTTGTATACGTGATTTTCCCCATCCTCACCTCGCTCCAACACTCCCTATTGTGTGTACCACCTCTGTCACCTTTCCTCTAATCAGGAGTTTAAATCAATGACGTTGTCCAAAACTATAATTGCCCGTCCTTAAACTGCTTCTCTCGCAATATGCTTTCACCAAGAAACGACTCGGCAGCAGAAATACGCCTTTGCGCGTGTTGTTGTGTGTGTATGTGTGAGCTGGATTAAGAGTATTTTCTCATTACAGCAGTGTCTGAATGTGTAGAAAGTGCTTCTCACATTGTTTTACAGCATCCTGAAACCTCAGAGCTCAGCACTAAGCAGCATAAAACCCTGTCCCATACGTGTGCTTTCGTGTGGAACTCTGTTTTCACAAAATAGCTCATAAGCTGGGCCCGTTGCACTTGAATGATTAGACTAAACAAATTCATAAATGAAAACAAAAACAGAAGAACAATTTGCTGGAATATTATACGCTAATCTTCCTATGGTTATAATTTTTAGATGAAATAACTTAAGTAGATAATCAGGTTTCTCCAAATCAGTAGTTCTAAAGTGCTACAAATTTCTGAGCTTAACATACACAGATTTATGAACGCCATCATGACTACTGGGCAAGTTAAATAAAGGCTCAATGACAAACTGCTCATATAACATTTAAGTTATTGTTCAAGAGATATTTTTTTATGAAAACTGATATTATTAATAGTAATCCCCTGTACAGAAAATATGAGAGTAACAGAAAAAAACTTGAATACTTTTGATAAGTAATAATTTTGGAAGATAACTAACAGCATTACTCCCAATATTGACCCCTAAGGGACACCAAAGCTAAAGTTCAAGCATGACAACTAATAATTACAGATTTTTCACAAATGTTTCCCTGCTATTTAAACTGCTATGTTTTCCATCTCTGCCATTCTTATACTTTAAGAATTCTCTATATAGTGTGGTCTTCTTTTGCAGGAATTCTGCAATCATTTTGTGATCCGTTGAATATGAAAGTATTCACCTTTTTCGTATATTTATCATTGGACATTGTTTGTCATACATGACATGATCTTCCCTAAATTAACAATAAAAAAAAGAAAATTCTAATACAAATCTAAAAATCTTTGCCTAGTTTTCAGTCTGTTCGATTTTGTGCATCCGGAAAAACAAGTGAATAACAATCAAAAAATTTAATTTCAGATTTTAGTTTTATCTCTTCCTCTTCTCTGGTCTCTTTTTTCGGCTTGGTTTGGGATAAGCTTGACAGAAAAAATGGAAGGATGTAAATTGGTGCTCTTGGCACCCACGCTGGATATCCATGATTGACATTATTGTCACATCTTCCAAACTTTGACTGTAAGTCTTGGAACTTGGTTAAGACGAAGTACGGAGCTGTCCACTTATCGTCCCCTAGTGAGGCAGCAAGCAGGTATTGTAAGGCCAAGCAAACCACATGAGGCAAAACCTCTGGCCTAGAAGGAGTCTGGAGAGACCCTAGAGAAGGATCATTGGGTAGCCAAAAGGCAATTCTGCTAAACCAGGGGTGCTCAAGTTCAGCACCCCTGGTTTAGCAGTCCTCAAGAGCTACAATCCTGCAACCATTTTTAACACACCTGAATCAAAAGAGTGGCTCGTTACCACGCCTCTGCTGAGCTATTTGATGGGATTTAGGCTTTGGATTCAGGTGTGCTAGATAAGAGAAGCATCTAAAACTTACAGGTTGGTAGCTCTTGCTGAATGGACTTGAGCATCCCTGTGCTAAACTTTCTAGTGCCTCTGAGACAGAGGAAACAGTGCTTTGCTAACAATGTTTTTAGTGGGAGTGTTGAGCTGCTGACCCTAAATAAGAACATTGTCAGATGGTGAAAGGAATACTTTGAAGATCTACTCAACCCAGCTGACATGCCAAGGAAGAGATGGGTAGTTGGGGCCAAATTCGTTTATCACCCAGAATGAAGTCACTGTGGTGGTCAAACAAATCCAAGGGGCAAGACTTCAGGGGTGGATGAGTTTGCCTAAGTGTCTTAGGTATCTGGATATCATCAGGCTGTCATGGCTAGCATGACTCTTCAACATTGTGTGGTTACAGTTCACCTGGAATGGCAGACTAGGGTAGTGGTTCCCTTGCATATGAAGAGGGACCAGAGGGTGTGTTCCAACTAAAGGGTGGTCACACTTTTCAGCCTGTCTATAGGCCTTTGCTAGGGTGCTGGAAAGGAGAATCCATACTTTGAAACAACAGAATATCCACATAAACATCCACATATCGAAAGAAAACTGAAGCTGTTTAAATACCTATCAAATTTCACATATTTCAAGGAAACTGAACCCCTTCCAGAAGTAGTCATGTAGTATCGCTAGTATAGAGGCCATTTAGCAGATGGCAACCAGCTGACAGGATAAAGGAATTTGGACTGGACCAACCACACTTAAAAATAGAGCAGAAGGCAAGTTACTCTGGACGGCAGCAGAGTAGTGGTCCCTGGAGAGGTCGGTATACTCGTACTCTTTTTTAATGAAACCCAGAAACAATGACATGTAAGACCGCTCTATGTGCACTGCTCAAAAAAATTAAAGGAACACTTTGAAAACACATCAGATCTCAATCAGGGGAAAAAAATCATGCTGTTTAATTATACTAATATGGACTGGGTGATGTGTTAGGAACAAAAGGATGCCACAATGATCAACACCTTATTAACCAGAAATCTCTTTCCATCTCAGTTTCTATCTGTCTTTTCTCCTAGCTTTATCTCATACATCTCTTTCTAACCATTCTTTATTTCCATCAGGGTAGATGAACAGGCAAAAAGACTGACATCATCCAAGTCTCACTTGCTACATTGTTTCCAGCGGTCTGCTGAACCGTATACATCTTTGTGTTGTGGTGTTAAACAATTGTTTGTTTGAACAGTGAGTTCTTCACTCGTTTTGATGTGTTTGTAATGACAAGGAAATGTATGTTTAGTTCTCAGAACTTAAGCACATGTTAACAGCATCGCCATTAAAGTTTGAATGCAAACATATAGACACATGGTAGGATTTGTCTATGTGTTTGGCTTTGTCTCTGTATCTAATTGCACAAGATATATTTGGCCACAATGAGCTCATCACTAATTTTAACAATGTAAAGCAATTTTTGGCCATCAATATTTAAAATCAGATTCTAATTTCAACAAAAAATGTGTTAAAATGTATTTTACAAATTATTAACTGAAACATTTTTGGTTGTGTTTGATATACAGTAACTTCCTCATCTTTGACTATGTCGATGTAGCATTAAAATTATAGATATGGCATAGTAGAGTAAATTAAACACCTCTGTTACAGTATCCTGTTAAAGAATTCATGTTTCAACCTCAGACATACATTTTGTTGATGTTACAGAACAGCAGTAGATTTTTTGAAACTGGGAAGAAAAAAATACAGTTTTAAATATAAGCTTTACAAAAAAAATATCTGTGTGCCATGCTATTGAACAAAAGGTGGCTCTATGAAATTTAGCCACTGGTGACATAGGATTGAAATGAACTATGGACACGTCGAACTTTGCCACCCTCTGCCGAGGAGAAACTCTAAGAATCATCAAGAGGTCCATCAGTATAAAGTACAAAGCTGGTCTGCTTAAAAAGGAACGAGGATGAAGGGGTCCAATGTTTTCATCAATGAGCATCTGAGGAACGCCAAGATTGCCAGGGTTCTAAAGAGGCAAGGAAAAGTCAGACAAAATGGAAGAGGACACAAATGTGATGGTAATCAGGGATACATAGGATCTGGCAAAATTCACAAGAACGCCACAGGGGGACAGAGGGAAAGACTAGTGACACTAAACAAGATGGCACAAATAACTCATACTCACTTAGTGACGGTAGCACACATTACATCAATAGCTGAAACTATGTATTCATAACATTTTGAACTAAGAACCTTTAGCTACATGAAGTACAGGGGGCAGGACATTAAGGGGTACATTCACTCATAAAGTATTTTTCACAGTGATAACATTGATAGTTCCTGATGCAACACAATAAGTAAATTGTTTAATGACAATATTAGTGACAGGTGTTTGTGGTTTATGCCAACTGTTACAGGAATGCTGCTTAGAACAATGTACAAAAGTATGAAAGAGAGCAATAGAGGAGTCCACCGTCAGACAATGTTCTTATTCAATACTAAATGACTACTTCTGGAAGGGTTTCAGTTTCCTTGAAATATGTGAAATTTGATAGGTATTTAAACAGCTTTAGTTTTCTGTCGATATGTGGATGTTTATGTGGATATTCTGTTGTTTCAAAGTATGGACTCTCCTTTCCAGCACCCTGGCAAAGGCCTGTAGAGAGGCTGAAAAGTGTGACCACCCTTTAGTTGGAACACACCCTTTGGTCCCTTTTCATATGCAAGGGAACCACTACCCCAGTCTGCCATTCCAGGTGAACTGTAACTGGCCTCCACACAATGTTGAAGAGTCATGCTAGCCATGACAGCCTGATGATATCCAGATACCTAAGACACTTCTCTCTACCTCTGAAGTCTTGCCCCCTTGGATTTGTTTGACCACCTCAGTGACTTCATTCTTGGTGATAAACGAATTTGGCCCCAACTACTCATCACTTCTTTGGCATGAAAGGTGTGTCAGCAGGGTTGAGTAGATCCTCAAAGTATTCCTTTCACCATCTGACAATGTTCTTAGTCAGGGTCAGCAGCTCAACACTCCCACTAAAAACATTGTTAGCAAAGCACTGTTTCCCCCTTCAGAGACACTAGAAAGTTTAGCAGAATTGCTGTTTGGCCGACCAATCGTCTTTCTCTAGGGTCTCTCCAGACTTAGACAGCCTCTCTTCCGACAGGGATGGGGGTTAGAGCCGTCATTGACGTTAGGCTTAAACGGGTAGCACCGTTAACATTAGCCAAAACTGTTGGCTAATTATTACTTCAAGAGGAACTTTGAAATAAGGAAAGTGTTGTTTGACTAGCTTGGTTAATACCGATTCTTTGCTAAACCTAAAGGCAAATCATTTAAAGTATACTTATGTAATTTAATATGTGAGCAATATTAACCTCAGCATGAACCACCCAGCTCTGCCTCCGATTGGTTTGTTGGTCGTCATGCTTACAGTTAACCAATGTTATCAGTAATGCCAGTGAGTACTAGCCATTTAGAAGCAGAGTAGTGCAGGTGATGCCTTTACCATCCTGGTACAAAATTAGAAATTTGGCTTGGATATTCTACTTAATAGGTCAGATCTTGGGGGATTTAGAAGTGGGTATACAAAATGCTGATTGTGGCCATGATAAGAGTGAGAGCTCTACCAACCCAGGGATATTTAGCAGATAGGTGGATTTTGTTGCCTCTCTGGATGGATCTCTTAAAGAGCAAATTGAGACTGCGACTGTTTTAAGGTTTCTTTTAAATTGGTATAAAATGAGTTTCTGGACTGTATGTTATCTTTAGCAAGGGCAGCTTTTTTTAATCAATCTAGGCTGATGAGAACACAGATATTTCAACACAGTCCCAGCTTGTGCTTGTTCTATGCAACATTAATGACAAAGACAGCGTACAGGAAAGATTTTCTGAGTTCATTCCATGCAAACAGCTACATCTGAGTCCCCTGGTACTGCATTAAAAGAGCTTCTTGCTGCCAACATTCCTGAGGATCAGAAAAGTATGCTAATCTGCCAGGTGTATGACTGAGCAAGTGTGATGAGGGGTTTTAGTGAAGGTGTTCAGAAGAAAAATTAAAGATGCATACCGAAATGCCAAGTCAGGTCCTCATGATGACTCCATACCTAACACTTGTATCAGCTTTGCTGCATTATTTTCTTAAGATTGTGCTTATTCCTTTTGCTTGAGAACCTTTCACTACCAGTTCTTTTTTCTACTTAATTTCTCAAAAACATGCTTAATACAAAATAGAGTTTTCTACAGCCAGAATCTTTGATCTTTACAATTAAAATATTTTACTGTCCTCTCAATGGTTATTTGCTGTAAAACTACAATTGCATAGGCCACAACATTTCTAGATCAATTTTCCTTTTGCTCCTGCAGGATCATGGGCAGCATGTCATTGGGGAAGAGGTCAGGTCCATGCATGTCACTTTGGTAAGCTCTGTCCTCCCAATTTCTTTACTTCTATTGCTTTCTAGCCTTCCTCATTCATCTTCCATCATTCTTATATCAGCTCTTACCGAGCTACAAACTTGTTTCACCCTCTCTTAGTTGTTTGACACCTCTCCCACCTGAGCATATCTGTATGTCAAGACAAATTGGCTGAGATTCACATCTTTTCCGTCTTCATCTGTCTGCTCACCACTCAACCGAAAAGAGTTAGTGGAAGTAAAAAAAGGCACAACATAATGTGAAGCGTGGGACAGGAGAAACAAAACACAATAGAAGAAAGACAAATAGTCAAACTGATGTTATAATTAAAAATGAATAAGGAAAAAAAAGATGTACTGTAGTTGGGGTCAAGATTTTTTTGTTTTTGAAGATACCATGAAATACAATTATTTTGATGGTTAATGGGGAGCATTTTCTTTTTTTATTATGGTATTACTGTGTCTGTAAGCAATTTGAGAGGTTAATGACTCTTGATCTTCTGATACTAAGCATACAGAGATAATGCTAATACTCTTATTTGACATAAAACAGATTATCCATGTTATGTATATAACATATGGGTTTCTCTATATTTTCAACACCACAAAAAATGTTATTGCTTCTCTACTGCAATTCAGCACCGCATACCCATCATTGTTGATGTCACACGGCCTTTTGCCTAATCCCTGAAAAATATATACAAATGAAATTGAATTGGAAATATATATATTTATTCATCTGCTTAATCTTATTTATGGAAGCGACATATTTATGTAAAAAATTGATCAGGTCATCTGACACCGATGTGAAAGGGGTCATAGAATGATTATTTTGAGTAATTGGTGCTGGTCTTTAAGGTCTCTGAATAGGGTGTGTAACATTGTTTGGGCTGAAAATGGCATATTTGCTGTTCTATGAGCCTTTATGCAAGCCTGATTAAAAGCCTTAAAATGAAACAATAGGTTTTCTTCCTTTTATGGTATGATCATGAATATTTAGATGAGCTGTGCGCTGATTGGTTGGTTTACAATGAGCAAAGCTGCCTAGCACAGACGCATCAGAGCAACAGGCCTTCACTCACTGAACCATCAAATTGTTGATATGGTAGGGTGACCAGACGTCCTCTTTTTCAAAAATCGTCGCAACAGGGAGCCAGCAGGGGATGCTTGGGCCCAGTCCGGTCCAGTCAGCGAATTGACGTCAATTCTGTGCTTTGTTTGAATTCACCCGTTTTATGGTGGTAGTTAAGAATTGTGAGATTTGTAGAGAAAGGAAGTGTTGATGGGGTTTTAACTTTTCTGTACATCCATTCTACCCACTGAACTATCGTTATTCATCTATGACAACTTAAACTCGGTTTTTCATTCTATGACCCCTTTAATGACAACATACTGTTTATTAATTCTATTTAGGGGATGCATCAAATATTGCAAAGGTGCAATTTAACTAGAGCATCTAGTTTGTAATGATCCTGGCTTGTTCTGCCTCTTACCTCTGAGCCTGCCAAATCTTATTCAGATCTGTTGCCTAGCTTCAGACACCTGGACCTCTGATCCTGCCAGTTCCTGTTCTGATCTGTTTGGCTGACCTGACTTCAGAGTCCTGCATGTTTTCTGAGGCTGCAGCATCCGGGACACTCTGAGCGGTTCCGGCCGCATCTTGTTGGCAGTGCACCGGCTGGATCCTGCCTCGTTCACTGGCTTTGGACTGAACTAGTAAGCCAGGTTAGTGACTCATGGTCATAATCTTCCACCATTAGATTTAGGTAGTTACTAACCAGTGTTTCTCTCCTGCAGAGTTTCCAGCCTCAGATGTCCTAGCCAATGCTACTCAGATTTGTGCTTTAAATAAATGCTTTTGAATTATCCCACTGTCTGTCTTGCCTTGAGTAGCCTACTGGCTCCCTCTGTTCTGAGTCTTGACAGATGGTGCTGCTAACTCCACCTTTCACCTGTCTAGAAGTTAAGTAAAGAGGCAACTGGAGTGACTGAATTGTAATAGCTTACCAGGTCCTGATTCTGTCAGCCATAAAGTCTTGAGGCCCTATGCAGAATTGCTCTGTGGGATTCTACAGCACCTCTTCAACCTTAGCCTGGCCCAGTAGACAATTACAGTGAGTTGGAAGACCTCCTGCCTTGTTCGTCTGCAGAAATACTCAGATGACTCTGCATTCATTGGGTGTATCAAACATGTGTAAGATTGTTTCCATGGTGTGGAAACAATCATCAGGTCCAATTATTAACAAAGCAAGGGAGATGATTGTGGATTTCAGAAGAAACAGGAAGATGCTGCATCCTATTCCCTCTGTGGGACAAGAAGTGGAAGTGATGGAAGAGTGTAAATACCTTGGTGTTTACCTGGAAAACAAACTCGGCTGGACAAGTTTCTTCTTGTCTACAAGAAGGAACAGATAACTCAGAAGGTAAACTGTACTTCCTCAGGTAATACAATCTATTCTGTAATAGAGTAAGAGGTTTGTTCAGGTCCAGTGCAAGACAGACCGCTACAGACGATTTTCAACATTCACAACAGCAAGTTAAAAACTCTATGAGTTATTGCAATATTTGGGATTTATAAAGTATTTCTGAAATAAATTGAAATAACATACAGCAAAAAGCTACAATGGAATGCTTGAGATCAGGGCACTTTAATGTATTTGAATGGTTTGCACCTAAAATTTAATGAAGAATTTGTTTAACTTGTGAAGCTGAAGCTTACAATCAGAATCCAGTTTGAAAGACTTTGAGCTACTTTGTGAAGAAAGCTAGTCAAATATAGCTGTCCTTTGATGAGCAAAAGTTGTCTGTTGCTTTTACAATGAGTGATATGTACTAACATTTCCTGAGTCCTGATAACAACACAAATACAGTTAACACTTAAAATACATTTATAACATCAAAATGAAGTGTGATTTTTAAATTATATCAAATTATATTGTGATGTAAATGCTAATTTATTATGTACATTTGGAGAGGTTTTATTTTTGTGTAAAGCACTGCTGGCAGACTTTTCTCGTACAGTATAATAAAAAGATGCTGAAAATGGTGACAAAGTTCCCATAATCACTCAGACAATATAGCCAATATGGTACATATTTTGAATGCACACACACACACACACACACACACCCACACACACACACACACACACACACACACACACACACACACACACACACACACACACACACACACACACACAAACGACTACTGTCTTGGTTTCTACTCATTTCCAGTTCATTTATATGTCGTAAGCCAGACCCTAACACCAGGTCTACCCATTACTAATACATAAATAACCCTAAACTAAAATAGCTAAGCTAAACTAAACTAAATTGAATTGACACCTTAGCCATAAACCTTCCCTCCAACCCAACTGGAAACTTCTCCCCATAAAGGCCAGTTGTCTTCTCCCCACATGCATCTGTAGGTTTGAACAAAGTAGCATATTCCAGAGAAAATGGCCTTACAATGTCCCCACAAGATAACAAATACTTGTCCCCCCTGCCCCCAACAACACCCGCACACCCACACCCACACATTTTACAAACACAGGCCTATAGCATTGCGACAATGAGATCAGAGGAATGGGCAGAAAATAATAGAATCTTCATCCCAGTAATCCATATTCATTCTTCTCATCCCTCCTCGCCTCATTCATCCTGCCCCGCACGCCACGCTTCCCTGTATCTGACATTCAAATGAGTTGTCTTTTCTCCCTTGTTAGGCATACACACACACTTACACACAAAAATGTTCTCTCTCTCTGTCTCTTTGTTTCTGTCTCTCTCTTCCTCTCATGCATGCACACAAACACAAGGAAACTCATCCACTTTCTTAGATACTTTCTGCCCCGTTGCACCCGTGATGGCAAATTGAGCGCCTCCCGTCTCTCTCTCTCTCTCCCTCACTCACCCTCTCTCTGTTGACTCCTCTCATCCCCCTCCCCTTCCCTCAGAAACCCGCCATCCCGTTTCTCGTCATTGAGATTTCACTACAAGCAGGTACAGCTGGATCACATGTCAATGAAAGCAGGAAAATCTATCTATCTATCTATCTATCTATCTATCTATCTATCTATCTATCTATCTATCTATCTATCTATCTATCTATCTATCTATCTATCTATCTATCTATCTATCTATCTATCTATCTATCTATCTATCTATCTATCTATCTATCTATCTATCTATCTATCTATCTATCTATCTATCTATCTATCTATCTATCTATCTATCTATCTATCTATCTATCTATCTATCTAATGATCCTATTAGCAGATGATGGAAGTGTGATCATGGTTACTATGTGCTAACAGGGAGTATGCTGCCATGGATGACAAATATTACACACATACACACACATGCAGCCATGCAGGGAGAAAACACTTGGTAGATTTCATCACTGTTCGTAATTATGATCCTGTCAGGTCCACAATGTGGCAATCCATAACGACACACGTACATGTGCAGACACTCACACGTATGCTTGCCTTCCGAGACACACGCATACCCACACACACCCTCACCGGACATCCCATTTCACATGTTATATCATACACATATAGAAAATATACTCCATCTAAATCAAACAAGGGCAGGCTCAAGATAAACAAATACGGATAACAAACATGTGTATTGCATTATGAAAGAGATTATCATTCCTGTTGAAGCTCAGTGGAGGAGAACGTTTCAAGCAGTGGGAAAAACTTGAAACAAGACCGTTAAGAAAAACAGTTTGTTTGTCATCATGTGTGCATTATAATTATTGTTGTCTTACAGCTTTATACTGTGAACATTTGGACCTTTGGGCGTGTCTGGTTGTGTAATATTTTTTAAAAAGAATTTCCTTGTGTGAGTGTGTTGACATCTCGATCTCCTCTGCTGACACCTCATGTGTCAGGGGAGCCTATTAGAGACCCTCACTGCCTAACCCTACACCTGACCCCCCACCCTAATGTGTGTGATGAGTGTGTGAGAGAGTTTCTTCTTTTTGTATTAGGTGTAGTAGCTAACATTTTTTTCATTGTTAGGGATAGTAGTTTAAAAATGTTATTGAGGTTGTTTTTAACCCACAAAGTATGTATTTAAGCCAAAAACTACTGTTGCACAATCTCTTCCAGGAAGTGTGAATCCTGCAAAGTCAATGACTTTATACAATCAGATGGGTATCCTTACATAGAAGACTTAAAACAAATCTCACTCAATGACCTGAATGAATTGTCTCTGTCAAGTGCCTTAGATGACATGGGTTGTGAAATGACACAATACAAAATACAAATAAACTGAATTTAATTGAAAACATCCAATAAAGCAGAAAGGGAAAGCCATAACCCCTCACTTGAAGGGTCAACTTAATCCAGTCAGCATATCATTTGTATATTCAGCAGGCTCAAGTTAAAAAGCTCAGTTAAGCATGAATAATATATTTTGCAAAACCCTGGATGTTTCCAACATTATGTTGAAGTTGTAAGCATGTTTCTTCAATATTACCTAATGGTTGGTCAAACATCTTTGAAAGGTTGTGCAACACACAAGCAGTGGCTAATAAACAGTTGACCAGGTTTACTTCCTCCTACAATTACTGAGGGGGTCAAGGATGGGTTAGGTGGTCTGGTCAGCACTTCTCTTTGGGACTGGAGAATGTTTGGACCATGGCTCTCGGGGGTGCAGTAGGAGAATAGAGAGTGTGGTTGAGTTTTAGATGCTTATGCTAAAGTTTATTCCATGCTCAACACATCATCTAGCTTGTTCCCAGGTCTAGCAGAATATCTTCTGAGCTGTCTATTTCATTCGCAGAGTAATTTAACTGATTACTTTTTTCATTTTGGTAATCCCATATATACTTAGAATGTAACAATGTGAGTCACTAACACTTCCACAATTAAAGCAGAGGAGCTAAAAAACAGTCATCTACATCTCTGATGCAGATTTGCCACAGAGAAATGGGCAGCTGTTGCAAATACTGAAATTAACAACATGAGTACTTTTGTTAACCTTTAAAAAGTGTAAGTACAGTCTACCTGGCTGTTATCTGAAATGGTGTGACCAATATAACCTATATTACGGTGTATTTTTTCCCCCTCGTATTAAAAAAACAAAACAAAAAAACATTGCACCTATTTCATAGTCAAAGGATGTATATATATATATATATATATATATATATATATTTTTTTTTACATTTTTAGTAAAATTCTCTGTGAAATTTCAAATTATTTCTGGAAAAACGCATCAAGACTAGCAGAAACCTGATCTCAATAGAGAGACTCTTGTACACTTAAAGTTGGAAAGTAGTTTCTATTCTCTGGAGGACAAACCTTTAGGAAAACATGGATTCTCTTGTTTTGTTTGACTTCTGGCAGATACTCATCAATGTTTGAGTCTCCCAAGCAAGGGATGCAAATTGGTGAACACGGAGGCCATACTCACATGTCTAATCTAGGAGGGTGAGCTAGTTTTAATCATAACATAGTGGAGTCATTTTAACTACCCTCTGATAATGCAAGGGAGATTAATCATGATTTAATGTAGAAATTTAGTTTTTTAAGTAAAGTTTGGAGAGTTGCTTCTACACTTTGTATAAACTAACTCTTTTCTAGGTACTGCTTCAGTAACTGCACATCTAATCTCTGATCCTACCTCATGATGTTACACTGCCTTGTGTTCGGGATGATTGTGAAAAGTCTAAGAAGTGGGGTCTCCCCGTTCTTACCTCTTCATCTTTGGTTCAGGTTCCTCCCGCACAATCTCAGCTCTTGACAACTCAAGTTTTGCAGCATTTACTCTGTTCAGAGTCATCTAATACTCAACTTGTAACTGAGAAAATTCAAAGCTTCTGGTGCCATTCACACTGATACAACTAAGTAAGCTGAACAACTACATCTGTTTTTAGAATGTTTTTAGTTGGGTTGTAAATGAAATCAAATAATTCCTGAAAATGTTCATCACATAGAACAAGGTTGAAGATTTTAAAATCCAACCATAAACTAGTGCTCTACGTCTGCAAACTCCATGATATGTGAAGCTCCAGCTGTGTGGGGTTTTAATTATATTATTGTTGCTATATGTTGTCATACATTTAAAGAGGGATTGTCGTTAGACTCTGTCTAGGCAGTAAAGGTGTGGTTATACTCCCGCAGCAGTGTGTCGCAGTGAGCTTGTCCCAGGTATGACGCAGATATTTTTGATTTATGCCCATTTTTGAAGCGTGGGACTGTGCTAGCTTGGTGTAATACAGGAAGATTTGCACTACATTTTTTCTGTGTTTGTGTTTTTGATTGGTGACTGGGTGCTAGTGGCTTGACTGCCATGAACAAATGTTTTGTCATTTATCAGGGGACAGGCTTGAGTGCTGCACATGTAATCAGCTGCTGAGGATTGTCAAATGCTTTATATTGGAGGTCAGTAATAAATAACTTGCAAATTGCAGGCTGTCCGTCTGATGTTTTAAACTGTTCTGCCTGTTGCTACTAACTTAATTTTGAACAGCAGCAGGAGTTGTTTCTGCTGCAGGCTAGCCTCGTCCTTGGCCTCAGATACGTAATAGTCTGGTCTTACCATCTTAGTGCTGCATTTGATACAGTCGATCTAAATTTTCAATTGGAAAGGCTAGGACATTGTGCTGGCATTAAAGGAACAGCACTAGGCTGGTTTAAATCTTATTTAACTGACAGATTTCAGTTTGTTAATGATAAATCTTACTTAAGCCCTAGGGCTATTTATGAAGTTATAAAAGGACAATGCTGTTTAATATATATATATATGCTCCCAACTGTTAGATCAATTTCCACAGTTATGCCAATGATACTCAACTATATATCTGTCGATAAATCCTGTTGAAACTAATCCAATACATAGACTACAGGTCTTGAAGACATAAAAACCTGAATGACTCTTAACTTTTGAAAGTTTTGAAAAAGATCCTGATTAGTTGGTCCCATTTGGATGGGATTAAATTAATCTCTGATTATACAGTAAACAATTGGCATATGGCTGCTCACACTGAGCCTGTTTCTGTTGGAGGTTTCTTCCTGTTAAAAGGTAGCTTTCCTCTCCACTTTGGCAACAAACATGCTTGCTTCAATTAGTCGATGTAATCAGCTGGTTTTTTCCTTAGACCATTTTGAACCAGTGTGACTGTATGATCTGGGTGAATTGTCTCTTTAGTGCTTTGAGAGCACATGTGTTGTGAATTATAAATACACTGAAATGAACTGAATTAAATTCAGCTTCATGGTACACATGTATTCCAAGCTAAAACCCTGACCCCAAAAGAACCATCCGACAGAGAATATTTCACATTTCATATGTATATAAGAACGATAAAAGACCCAAAAAAACAGTAGCAAGTTTGAAAAACAACAATTCTTAAAAATGCATGATGTAGAATTTCAAAATAAAGTGTCAAACAAAAATTTATGAATTATTTAGAAAATAAATATCTTAAAATAAAATAGAGTTATAGAATAAATAATATTTTACGTAAATCGTTAAATGTCTAAATAGCCTAAACATTTTCTTTTTAAATATACATTTTTTTTTATTTCAAATGGACATCTATTTGATTTATGGAATATTTATCAATAACCTGTATATTAAATATGTATTAATAATTTATCAATAAATACTTATTCATTTATTTAGGAATGAAATTCTTTTTAATATTGTACTAGTACAGAAAACATCCACTAAAGGTCTATTAGTTTTATTACCCATGTGTACCAGACTGATACTATTGTACTTTTATACCAAAAGACATGCACAACAAAATTTGCTATGCATTTTTTTTGTGGTATAACTTTAATCGAGAACATTAAAGTTTTTAATGCAGCTGCAACAGAGAGAGAAAGTTGGACTGAAACTCTGTGACTTCCAAATTGCATACAGTTTAATACCTCCCTTTACACCCAACTTAATTATTCATATGAAACTAGTTTAGGATTTTAATCTCATATATAGTCAAAAAGATTGGCGGACGATCAAATCCAATATAATATAACCATATAATAACCATTAACTCTTTATAACATTTAATATGCATATCAAGAGAGGCCTTTCCAAAAAAGTTATGTTTGCATGTATGCATTCAGCCCCCAGATGGTACACTAACATGTCCAAATGTCATAGCATATTGTTTTATCCTCAAATAAACACACCCACAATATCAGAGTACTAAGAAATGACTGAGTGCCACCATTGACCATTTTTAAGTGGCTATTTTTTTTTTTTTTTGTTTAATCTATCTAACATGGCATTGGCTATTCATGCTTAATTAAAATATAACTAAATAGATAAGTGAATGATTAAAAACAATACGGCCTCTGTTTAGTTTCAGATGATTTCATTCAATAATTTATTCCCATATCTGCCTTTTTATCTACACATGATCCAGAATGCTCCTGGCTGCGTACTAAATAAGAAAGTTCTACAATTGTTACAGTGGCTCCCCACATCTCACAGAAAAGACAATTAATAACACTGTGTATCAATTACCCAGACCTCTAAGGTCTTCTGGATCAAACTTTAGATACCTAGAACCAAAACCAAATATAAAGCAGATGTTAGTTCTTATGCTTTACTTATCTGGAACAAACAACCAGAAAACTGTAAAAGTGGTAAACCCTAATTTGCTTTAAATGATTAAAAATCTGTGTGGCTTTTGACTGTGCCATCTAAACACTATCCTAGACCAACTTTATTTCAATTTATTATCAATAAATCTATTCCCCCCTTTTTTTTTTTTTTTACATAATCTTATATACTGTTTTCTATGTCATTCTATCGCATACAATACTTTGACTTGTTTTGCTACTGAAATGTGCTATATAAATAAATTTGCTTTGCCTTTTCTTTCCATGTAATGATAATCTTATTCAAGTTTGTTAGCTTACTTCCCATTTTCCTTGCTAATTTCATTTGCGGTCTCTACCATCATTACTTCTCATGACTAATTCCGTTTAGACCTTTCTCTTCTGTCCTGCTGTCTGTGTTGTTTCCTTATAACTCATCCTTACTCCCTCACTCAAGAGTGCACACAGCTCCCTCTCTGCCTTGTCTCTTCAAGCTCGCTCAAGCACAACTAAGCCGGGGGTTTGAGTCCCAATGAGAGCGGTTAGGGCAATCAGTGCTTTTCACACCCTCTGATATTCTTAAAAGGTGGAGGGATCAGACGCCCCTGCTGTACTGTCGCACTTGACACACTGCTTGCACACACATTCACAAAACCACCCACATATCCACAGACAAGAACACGTATGTAGACATGCAGAGGATTGCAAAAACATATAGACATACTAAAAAAAACAAAATCAAACCACGTGTCTACGAAGCAGAGATAAAAAGCTATATGGTTTAAAGACATTAAATACTGAAAATTTCATGTGCATATGTATTCATCTTGCCTGGGTTTGCCAAAGAAAAGTAACACTACCTTATAATGCTGGCAAAAAAGTGTGGAATTAATCCAATTAGTTTTCCTAGGGTAATGTTTTTATTTTTTATTTTTACGACACTAGTGGCTCGTTTGTCTGACACTAGGCTGACGGAAGTAGGAGATGGGGTATAAAGATGCAGCAAAGGAATACAGGTCGGATTCGAACCCAGGTCGGCTGTGTCAAGGACAAAGGCTTCCATACATGGGTTGTGCGCATTTACCACTGCGCCACCTGCATGCCCTACTCTAGGGCAATGCTAAGTGTTAGTTTTCAGTCCAAATATGAAGCAAAAAAAACAAAACAAAAAAAGCAATTGAAATAAGTTGGAAAGTTGTGGGTAAGGGATAAGACACACAAGGGCAACAGGACAAACAACCATTCATGCACACACTTTCACCTGAGGAGAGTTTAGAGAAGCCAATTAACCTACCAGTCATGTTTTTGGACTGTGGGAGGAAGCCGGTGTACCTGAAGAGAACCCACACATGCACAGGGAAAACATGCAAACCCCACTGCTGCCTTCTGAATGTTGACAGGCCTCCAAAGCCACAACAAACTTTGATATATCAATTTTATCAGTGATATGTGTTTAACATGACTAATGTTAAATGTGGTGTCATGGACAGTACAGTTAATAACTATACCTGGTCTTAGCCTTCTGCTTCCACTTTACACTGTAACTCAGTAGTTGAGCTGGTTGATAATTTCCATTCTGAGGTTCCATTCTGAGGTTACAGACAGAATTTAAAATTCAGCACTAAGAAGACAAAACAAGGAGTGCTTAAAAGCTGAACAATGTATGTATTGTTGAATAGTTTTAGTTTTTCAACAAAAACATTAACAATGATCGCTCCTTATTTGCCACATTCGAGAGGTTAACAAACATTCCTATCTCGGTGGTCAGTGAAGTCCAATCTAAAATGGTCTGCAATGATTTTGCTATTACTGTTTCAAGTTAAAATAAACTATTTTGAAATGCCCCAATTCTGCCAAATAAACTGTGAAAAGTTTGGAAGAAATTGTTCAGCAACTAAGCTCCTCTTTCTGCTTTCTCTATGTTTTACTCACAGGATTAATAAAAAAGTTTTTAACTGTTTAAGAGTCTGATTTAATTCAAATCACTGGGGCGCCTCAGGGGACTGTCCTCTCCCCCTTCCTCTTCACCCTTTTCACCTCGGACTTCAGCTATTGCTCTGAGTCCTGCCACCTTCAGAAGTTTTCTGATGACTCAGCAATTGTTGGCTGCATTGAAAAGGGTGAGGAGAGTGAATACAGGACCGTGGTGGGCAACTTTGTCACTTGGAGTGAGCTGAACCACCTGCAGCTCAATGTGACAAAGACTAAGGAGCTCATAGTGGATCTGAGGAGGACAAAAACACCTGTGACCCCTGTTTCCATCCAGGGGGTTCCTGTTGACACTGTGGAGGAGTATAAGTACCTGGGAGTGTACTTTAACAATAAGTTGGACTGGACTAGAAACACCGAGGCGGTCTACAAAAAGGGCCAAAGCCGACTATTCTTCCTGAGGAGGCTGAAGTCCTTTAACATCTGTGGGACCATGCTGAGGATGTTTTATGAGTCTGTTGTTGCTAGCACGCTCTTCTTTGCTGTCACATGCTGGGGCAGTGGGCTGAGGGTCGCTGAAAACAACAGACTGAACAAACTGATCAAGAGGGCCGGTGATGTTGTGGGGGAGCAGCTGGACACCCTGACCACCGTGGCAGAGAGGAGGATGCTGTCCAGGTTTCAGTCTATCTTAGACAATGACTCACATCCTCTCCACAACACACTGGTCCAGCAGACGAGCTCCTTCAGCAGAAGACTCCTCCTACCCAGATGCTCCACAGAGCGCCACAGGAAATCATTCCTACCTGTGGTCATCAACCTATATAACGCCTCCCTCAAGTGATTCAGCCCCCCCCCCCCCGTCCGTAATTGACATTTATGCACTATTTTTGCACGCCACATATCACTTTACTTGGATTTATTCACTTAATTGGACTTTTCACTTTATTTGGATTTAGTTTTTACATATACATAGATATACATACAGATATATGTACAGAAGAGCTATATGTGTATATATATTTTATCTCTTTTTATTCTTATTTTTTTATCTTATTATATTGTATAGTTGGATGTGTGTATATATCATGTAAAACTGTAACTAGAGCGTGTAACAAAAGTAATTTCCCTCTGGGATTATTAAAGTATTTCTGATTCTGATTCTGATTCTGATAAACACACTGCTTATGTTGACTGTTTTCCCCCCTGGCCTTAAGAACAGCAATTATCAAACTAATGTTAAAAAATAGAAGCTTGGACTGATGAATCCTGCAGAACTACAGACCCATCTAAGATCTCCCCTTAATACGTACAATTATTTGTTGTGTTTCAATAGCTAAAAACCTTCTTAATAACATGCTGGGTTCCTCAGAGCTCCACTCTGGGACCCATCCTATTCAATATCTTCATGCTCCCCTTAACTCAGATTATAGCAGACAACAAGATAAGTTACCTTTATTATGCAGACGATACATAGCTTTACATCACAATGTCACCAGGTGACTATGAACCCATTACAGCATTGGCTAGATGCTTAGACTAGATCAATATGTGGATGTGCCATAACTTTCTCCAAATGAATAAAAAAAAAACAGGTAATAGTCTTTGGACCAAAGGAGGAGAGATTCAGAGTTAGCACAAAGCTTCAGCTACTACAGCTAGAAACCACTGATTATGGCCGAAACCTTGGTGTCATGATGTACTCAGACCTGAAGTTTCATAGCCATACAAAGCAAGTTACTAAGTCATAATTTTGTTACCTAAAGAACTTTTCCAGGATTAAAGGACTAATGTCCAATCTAGAGCAGACAGCCTCTTTAGTAGAATTGATGACGTCATCTGTGCGCCGGACTGGAGTTGTGACAGGCAGCCCAGGCCACAGGCGGCTACACTTTATCTCTTGTATTTGTTCGGCTAGCTAATCTGAATCGTTCAATTCCATTTCGAGAGCGAGATCATCTGTGGTAGTAGCACTAGACATCTTCCAGACATGTGAGTAAAACTAGCAGCAGTTCAGCATATAAAAAAATATAAAAAATATAACCGCAGATGTCTGGGGGACAGTGATTCGCCTACATGTTATGAATGCTGTAGTACCATAAAGGATAAATTATGAACAGTTTAGTTTGTGCCTTCAACTCGTTGCCGATAGGAAGACGTTATTTGGATATAACAAAACTGAATGTCTTCGGAAAAGCTCCAAATGACACAAAACTAATATGGGTGAGTAGAACATGATGTAATAACGTAAAATCAAGGGGCCAATGAAAAAAAAAAGGCGTTACCCTTTAAGTTTTTAATAATCTTTTGAGAAATCTGTTTATCCGCCTTTAATACTGGATCCTATTCTGAGCTTGACAAAGCGATCCTTGACTGCATTGTGCCAAGTGTAAAATTTGGGGTGGAGGTTGTGATTGTGGTGTGAAACTAAAACATGCAGAGACATTTTGAACAACAAAAAAAGGTCATTTTGAACAACTTCATGCTCCCAACTTTGTGGGAACAGTTCGGAGTTGGCACCCTCCTCTTCCAACATAACTGTGCACCAATCTACAAAGCAAGATCCATAAAGACATAGATGGTAGAGTCTGCTGGGGTTGAAGCTCACTGCCCTGCAGAGTCCTAATGCCAACCCAACAGAACACCTTTGGGATGAATTAGAGTGGTGACTGAGAACCATGCCTTTCCAATAAACCCCGTCCTAAACCTTTTAGACAACCTTCTCAGACTAGTTTAAGCTGTTCTAATGGTAAAAGAGGACCATGGTCATACTGATATTCACGGATTATTTGGATCTTTAATAAATTGATTGGGGCATAAGGCTTTTCCATTTTTTTGCCGTATTAAATGTAAATGAATTATACCTATAATTAATTGATATATTTTAAATTCCCCATATACTATTTTTTTATATTATCCATAAATGTCTCTTTAAAACTTTGTACCCAGCTACCCTTGCCTTATTGCACCGACCTCCTACTATTTAAACCTGTTATGAATAGGGAAAGCAAGGGTCCGTCTGGCCGACAGCAATGTTCTTTGAAGTCAGATAGATAGATAGATAGACAGATAGATAGATAGATAGATAGATAGATAGATAGATTCAGTTTATTTCGATTCAGTTTATTTATACAGCGCCAATAGATAGATAGATATTTAAAAAGATCTATGCTTGTAGAATTATTTCTTCTTAAAGTTGCAGTTCAATAATAAATACTTAAAATAAATAAATAACAAATAATTTTTCTTCTGTGTTGCTAAAACACATGATAACTTGAGCTTCTTTTCTTTATTTCTTTGGAAGACAGGTTTTTTTCTTGTGTAAATCTTCAATTTTCTTTTACCGACAGAAAAATGTGAATGCAAGCATTATAACATTGAGGTTTTAAGTAAAAACGATTAGAAAAAGTCCTTGCCTGGTGTACCTGTTAGTTCTGTGGGATCAGGTGTTGATGATGGTTTGATATAGATTGCAGTAAGGAAACTGAATGTACAGATCCGCGCTCCACATAATGCGGCAAAGAGTGACGCTATCAGTTTACACCATAACGGACGACACAGTCACTTTGCACCAAAGTGAAAGATACCCACACTTACACACACGCACATACACATAGGGTACAACCACAAGATTCAGAGGGATTAATTCACTGCATCATGTCATCAATCCTACCCTATCCCATACAGTCACAAAGGAAGTAAAGTTTGTAAGAAAAAAACCCAAAGCTACTCTTTGATAATACTGAAAATATGTCTTTATCTCATTTCTATTTTTATACTTTTCTGTTACCTTTATATTTTCCTATAATATATTCTTCTCTCACTGTTGTCTATTTGCTATACACTGTTCATCAATCTATTCTCTCCCGCAGCCTCAGCCAACACGCCTTGATAAACGAAGGCTCTTAGTCACATTGGGGTCAGCCAGTATAAACACACACACCTGCATACTCAGGGAAAGGGTCATCTTGGCAGGGTTACTGTGCACAAAGTCAGCTTCCCATAATGTGGTTGCTGTCGCCTGCATCACACTCTCATGATCCAATTAGGAGCCGGAACTTCTCCAATCAGCTGCTGTGGCAACCAACGGGGTAGTTCAGCAGGCAGTGGCGGGCAGACAGCGCCAATTTCCTAAGTGCTTTTAGAGGATTAGAAGGTGGGTGGATCGGAGGGAAGGAGGGGAAACTACCTCTTCTCTGAAGCCTTGGTTTTTTAGTGTTATTGCTGAGAACTAGAACCCCACAATGCCTCTTAATTGGCAACACATTTCTTTACCCTTCTGCCAAAGCCATTACTGAATAGCTAAATTTTTCATACAAATGAATCATGTTAGTGTAAGAAACATAGAATTAGGAAAGAGAAAGAGACCTGAAGTGACTAAAAAAAAGACAAGTAAAGGAAATGATCAAGTGAGTTTTAGCTAAAAAAAAAGAGAAAGCAGATGCATCTTTCGGCCGAAGTGCTCCAGAAACTCAATCTGCTAAAAGGAAGGTCAGTTTTGTAGCTTCTGTAACGAGCTGAAAACTGTTTTCAGATGTGTGAACATGATTGCAAAAGGATTTTCTAATCATCAATTAGCCTTTTGAGCCAATGAGCAAACACATTGTACCATTAGAACACTGGAGTGATAGTTGCTGGAAATTGGCCTATATATGCTAGGGTGGCCATTTCTATAGCACCAAAAAGGAGGACATTGTGCGGCATATCAATAAATTACTAAGGTGTACATAAGAATCGGGTAAAGTCACATTTATAGCACAATTCTTAGTAGTTTAAAGAGGATGCTTGTGTGGCTGAATAGAACAAAATATTAAAGAAATGTAAAAAAGAATTGGTTCCCAGCATTTGTATTTATTTAATACATTGTGGTGTTTAAAAAGTGACCATTTTTTAACACAATTAATTTGCGCAGAACTGCTGCAATTGATCATAAAGCAGTTGTTTGGAAAAGAAGCTCGAGAAAGAGCTAGAGAATAGGACGATGCAAACTGCAAAAAGTGGCTGGAAAAGAGGAATTCATGACATGGCTGCAGCCTGTCGAGAGTAAAGATGATTTCACCATGTTCTCTATCTATCCATATCTATATCTATATCTATCTATATCTATATATATATAAACTTTAGTCATGGAGCTGTGCTTACAGCTCCTTATTTCATGTAAACTAATAACTTGTGTACATGATACTTGTTGATGGCATTAAAATTATTTCTAATAGCATTAAAAGAGCATTAAATTAGAGTTCCTCATTCCTGTATAAAACCTGTGAACGCTTAATTTAATCTGACATATTAAAAAAATCCCCATCATCATCCAGCAGATGTTCAGTTTCTGCCCAAATATTTTCTTTCTGTTGTGGATTTTTGTAACAGGGCTAACTAGAATCATACATAGTTTGTATGAACTCTGTTTATTCTCTGCTTCCAAACTCATCATCTCTTCATCCATTCCTGCAATAAGAATTTTCTTTTAAAGTTGTGAGATTCAGTCTAGAATCTCACAACTTCTTCCTGGTCTGTTGAAGCACCAATAGTCTGCATCCAATTATTTAATTAATTGCTCTTAGTTTTTGGGAATATATTCAAACTATGCTCTAATTTCTAGATACCGATCTGTTTTTACTATAATTTAATTTGACAAACCGGGTCTTCTCTACATTCTTTTTTCTGTTTGGTGCGATTGCAATAGCGGGTCTTGATCTGGACGGACCGGAGGGGAGCAAAAAATAGCTCGGCTCCGTATTTTGACGGTGAAGGACGGAGAAGACGTACGTGGGCGGTGACGAGCGGAGGATGTGGAACAGCTCTCATTGATTTACATGACAGACAAGTACTCCGTACGTGAGCGGGGCGGAGCGCTGACGGAGTATGTGGAATCTGGGGGTAAAGGAGGACAAATACACGTCCGGCTGGGTGCAGCGCCGGGCGCCGGACAGTGCAATGAAAATCCGGACTGTCCGCCCTAAAGCCGGACGTCTGGCCACCCTAATATATACCTATGTAGATATTGCACCAAAAACCAGACATTTGCAGCTTGAATAGTTATTTACCACATTAGCAATGTATAGAGTGTATTTCTTTGGCGTTAAGACTAGTTTAAAGTTATCTTAATTGAAAAGTACTGTGCTTTTCCTTCAAAAATAAGGACATTTCAATGTGACCCCAAACTTTTGAACGGTAGTGTGTATATATATATATATATATATTAGTGCTGTCAAAATTATCGCGTTATTATCGCGTTAACGCGAGGCCATTTTAATGGTGATAATTTTTTTTAAAGTGAGATTAACGCTATGTGGTTTTATGGTACAATTTTCCAAGTACATCCCGCTGCAGCCTGCGGGAAGGCGGGGCTATTTTCCCCCAGTCTATGCATTTTCCATGGGCTTCGAGAGCGGAGCTTCTCAAGGAAAAAAGACGCTCATACACTGGGTAGCGCTAGTGCCTTTTCTTTAAGCCCCACCACCAACAAACAAGTTGAGTGTCTGGTAACTAGTAGCAAACTGAAATACGCTGAGAAAACAGATTACTGAGGTGAAATGGAATCTGCTACGGCACTCTTGCTGTCTGTGTACGCCACAGGTCGGTATCGTGTGTGTGTGTGTGTGGGTGTGTGTGTGTTCTCATTTTTGTTAAGAGGCTGAAAAGTAACTTTCTAGAGCATAGACTACCTCCATCTAGTGATGTCGGTCTATTGATTTTGATGTATTGATTGAAAATTGTTCATTATTACCTTGGTTAATTAACATCTAATGTTAACTCTACTACATTTTATAGCAGTAGGGTAAAATGCTTGTCTTTGTTCAAAAGATTGTACTGAATGTAAAGACTGTCTTTTACATCAGCCTGTTTTCAGGGCCTTTTTTTTTTGGCTACATATTTGTTATTTTTTGCTACATGCCTCCCCATCTTCTTGCCATATGTTTCTATGGCATAAATCAGTGTCTGTGACCTGTTTTCATAAAAAAAAAAAAAAAAAAAGAACATTGACACAAACCTAGCCTGTATGTGTTTTTTGTATGTCATCGAGAGTATTTAAATGATTTTCAATCAGAAAAAAAATTTGCGATTAAAATGCGATTAATCGCGAGTTAACTTAGGCATTGATGCGATTAAAAAAATTTCATCGATTGACAGCACTAATATATATATATATATATATATATATATATATATATATATATATATATATATATATATACTAGTACTGTAAAAAAGAGTGCTATGAATTTAAAGTGCAGTCAGTTACGTTGGAGCTTTCTATTGACAAACATTGTACTGGCGATGTCATGCTATGTGCTACACATTTATTCAAATTAAAAATGTTTATAACTGGCAAGCTACTGTAGCTTCTATGGAAATTCTAACAAAACATTTAAGCTTATTTTCTCCCTAATGTACAGATGTAGTTCTTTTTTTTTACAGATAAAATTTTAAAGTTCTTCAACATAAACAAGTGATTTTGTCATGATGGGTTCACTAATAACGACCCAAGTATGCAGAACACCACTGACGGACACAGGGATAAAAGTTCAACAAGTTTATTTTAGCACAAGCACACAGAATGTACTGATTCAGGATCGGGCCTGGACACTGGTTCACCGGAGTCTGCGTGAGAGACAGATCAGTTAGCGTTGCAAGCTGAAGCTTGATTTCCTGAAGATTACTGATTGTACCTTGAGGGTTCTTGAGGATTACTTTGGGAGAGTCACTGTTGGATCTGGAGAGGAGTTCATCAGCAGAGTCCGCTTGCTGCTTCAGCGTCTCACGTCTTATAATGAACAGACCTTGGGTTTGGGTTTTCCAGCTCTTAGTCCAGAGCTGCATGGAGGTTCTCTAAGATTCTTCAGGTTTGGCTCAGAGGGTCGGCTCGGCGGGTTAGCTCTTCCTGAGCTTCACAGAGGAGACACTGGTTTCCTGGAAAACAGAGACAATGGTTAGAATCCAGGCTGGATTCAAAGTCACAAAGTTACACTGAGGTTCTAGGCTTAGGCGCTGACCAACTGGATCAACACTGCGGCGTTGAGGCAAGGTCTGAAGACAGCTTATGTAGTGGATCCTCTGATGATCTTGATGGGCTGCAGCTGTGCAGGAGGCTCCCTCAGAATGATCCACGGCGGACTCTGCTGGAGAAAGGTGGAACTTCTCCAGCTCCCAACAGATTTCAATCAGACCCGTTTGCCTACATTTTAGACATATCTCTATAGTTTAATTTAATTTGGTTCAAAGGGTTTGCTCCTCTAAAGGGAAGACTTAATTCTTAAACACTGGAATAAATAGCTATTAATTATTTCAATTCAGACGCGTGGGCAAAATTGTTGGCGACCCTTGTTTAATTAAAGAAAAACCCACGATAGTTACAGAAATAACAAAAATATGAAAAAAGTTATGATAAATAAAATAAAATAATTTTAAAAAGAAATTCAGGAAACAGACCTGCACAAAATGATGTCACCCCTAGAAAAGACTGAAAAAGTGTGACCAAAGGGACATGCTATACCCACTAATTAGCATCCACTAATTAGCATCACAGGTGTCTTTAATCTGGTAATCAGTCAGTGGTCTTGTATTTAAGGCTGTAGTCACTGGGCTCTGTGGAGACATGGTGTGTACCACACTCAACATCGACCAGAGGTTTGAAGGAAAGATTTGTCTTAAGTGATTAGAAAAATAATATATAGACAAGCATGTTAAAGGTAAAGGCTATAAGATCATCTACAACGAGCTTAATGTTCCTATGACTACAGTTGTACTTACATTTTATAAAAATGCAAGATCATAGGACTAAAGCCAACTTCAGGGATGTGGAGGAAAACTGATGACAAATCAAAGAGAGAGTTAATACGAATGGAAACAAAAGAGCCCAAAGCACATAACAGGAGAATCTCAAGCTTAAGGACCAACAGTGTGAAATCGTAACATCCTAACGCCACCAATTTGAGCAAGGAGGACACAATTGTTGAAAAGAAATAATAAAATAGCAACACTGGAAATTGCCAAACTACATGTGGTCAAGTCACATAGCTACTGGGAGAATGTTCTATGGTGAGATGAGACAAACATTTTGCTAAGTCAGGTAGGCTCTATGTTCACAGATGGAACACACACACAGTAAACACACACACACACACACACACATATATATATATATATATATATATATATATATATATATATATATATATATATATATATATATGCAAGTATAAAAAAGAAAACATATGTAGAAAAATAACACTGTCCCTAATGAGAAACATGGAAGAGGATCTGTTATGCTTTGGAGCTGTTTTGCTTCATCTGGCATAGGGTGTCTTGAATCTCTGCAGAGTCCTATAAAATTTCACGATTATTTAAGGATTCTAGAGACAAATATTCTGCCCACTGTCACAAAGCTTGGTCTGCATGTCCTGGGTTTTGCAATCAAGGATTTTACCTAAAACTCACAGCTAAAAACACCCAAGAATGGCTTACAGGAAAACATAGGACTAATCTGAAGTGGCCCTCTATGAAACCTCACCTAAATCCTATTGAGCATTGCTGAAAGGAGCCGAAACATGTTGTCAGGAAAAGGCATAATTCAAAACTTGATTCTATTCAGATGTATCCTTGATCAATAAAACAAAAAAAAACAACAACAAAAAAAAAAAAAACGAATTTGCTCAGCAGTTTATAGCAAAGTTCTGCAAACGTTAAAATTCTGCAACATAGGGGTTTCCTTCAGGACAAAGTAACTAATTAAATTAGCTAACAAAATGTATTTCTTTATTTGTCCTCTTAAAAAATCCACTCAAATTGTATATGTTGTTGATTAATCAATCTGAAGGGACTCCTTTGAAGATATTGCAGAGGATATTTTTTCAACATTGTCTGGAATAATTGCAACAAGTGCCTCCCAAGAAGCTCAAATTACAGACATTACGACATGGCTGATGAAAATAGAGCTAAGGTGCAACCAGTTGCTTCAATATCATCATTCTAAAATACCTTGATTAAGATGTGATCAGATACTTAATCACAAACCTTTCTCAATTTACAAAGAGTACTGTACTGTAGCTTCACAATGCATCTCTACTACTTCCCTTCTGGTTACTTATCACCTTCCAAAATATGGAATAGGAATGCATAGGAAGATAAGATAAAGACATATAAGCATATAAGAAAGAAATTGAGGATACAGTCATTGATTTAGCTCTGATGCTTAGGAGCTTAATTTCAAGAGGCTACTCTCCTGCTTTGACCATTGTTTCCATCTAGTTTACAGAAGTTTTTCTTTTTTTTAATCTTAAGTTATTAAATATGCTTAAGTTTTATATATATATACATATATATATATATATATATATATATATATATATATATATATATATATATATATATATATATATATATATATATATATATATATATATATATAAAACTGAAAATCACATATGCACAAAGCTTTCACTGATCCACCTTAATGAAAAAGTAGGATGTACATGTAATACTATTTTCTTTGAAACTGTTGAACTGAAATAAAGTCCTCCCTAAAATTAATTAAAGCATAGCATCATCCACTGTTTGCAGTTGAATTTGAGACCATAACAATAATAATTCACATAGTTTTGGTTCAGGTAAAATATCACAGAAAATTTGAAATTGTTTTATGGAGTTTATTTTAGGTTTTTTTTAAATCACTTTTTATGGCTACCTAGCATGTTTTAGCAGCTTTTGGAACAGCCAATAGCAATGTTCCTTACTGATTAGTTGGCAACAGTGCATTGTCGCTGTGTAGCCCAATCCAGTACATTTGCAATTAGCTCTAAGTGGCATGATATCATGCTACCTACAGATACCCATCCAAGCATGTTTGCCTTGTCATATGTAGTGAGGACCATGTGTTGACTACAAGTGACTTCCACTGATTTTAAAGTAATTTTTAACCCTTTCTATGCTAGAAACCTAATCGTTAGGAAATATGGAGGAAGGACCTGCAAAAGGCCCTCATTTTGGTAAACAGTCCTAGAACTGTTGGTGAGATCTGAACAATTCTCTGATACCAAGACAGGAACACACACTCACACTTTATGGCTCACACAAATACACACAGAGAAAAAACTTAGAAGCTTCAGTTTTTGGGAAAAAAGTTCCAAACCAGTTAACATCAGACATTAAACCATTTGGAGATCCTTATATGGGGGACAAATGTTAAATGAATGTTATCTACAAAATGTATACACTAATAATCAGCAGAAACCCCCATTAACAGCTATAGTCACTACTGATATTCAGATTTGATTAGTATATTTCTTAAGGTCAGTATTGTGTTAGTTTATCATTTGTGTGCAGCACACATGCACCTACCACAATGCAGGTTCTATCCTTCTCCTCAGCATTTTGCTTGAGGCATCAGGACCTCAATTAAAGAGAACTGCTTGTAGCAGTCATGAGCTACACACATACACAGTCACATATACCTGCATGCAAGTACACACACCTTACCTTTAAAGTATGAATATTTCACTATATCTAAGTCCTTTTACCTTGGAATGACCTGGTTGTCCCACTATGCTTGTGTGTGTGTGACTTCATTTCCATAGAGGTATGTGGAAGTGCATTCAATCTAGTGCTCGAATAAAGACATGAACATTAATACAGGCACAGAGGACTTCATCCAATGACACAGAATATTAAAATATTAATGTCCTTTTTTTAGGTTTTACAGCCCATTTTGTGATAGCATGTTTTTTCTTATTATTAGGAAGATTGTCAAACATTAAGCCCTGCAAAGCGCTTTTTTTAAACAATACATTTACAGGAACTGGCAACAGAGAAAATACCTTCAGACACATTTTTTTGATACAGTTACAAGCCCCAAAAGTTCCTAAGCAGGTTTTCTCCTTAATATTAATAACAGTTTTACTAATGGGATCAGTGACAATATTAAAAAAAATGACATTGGCTCATAATTATGCTCATTGCGATAAATTGTCTGCCTGCAATAAACATATAATTCCTATAAAAAGTAATGCTTAAAAGTTTTTATGTTTGTTTTCTATGTTAATAAAATGGACTTTAAAAACGTGAAAAATAAATAACACATTTGTTTTAAGTCATTATAAATGTACAGCGAAGCCAGAAAAGCCACCTGGATTTCCTCATTCTTTCTTGAGGGACATTTTCAAATGTGTTTTCAAAATAGGCTCAGTTTTCTGAATGCTTTTAGGTAAAGGTCAAACGTGGTTGTGACCTTAATCGTTGCAGGTATACTTATTCCTCCTACACTAACAGCCACATTCCACACCTATTTTGCAGCACAATGTTTTTTGGATAACTTCTAGAACTGGCGAAAGTGTTGACAAATGATTTAGGCGTAACAAGACCACATATGTTATTATAGGTGAAGAAAAAATATTTGATTCAACACACAATGCCTATCAATGTTTTGTATTCATAACCCACTATGACATCCATTTATTTGAGTGTAGACCCTTGCATACTTGTGCATGCATACAGCTGTGCGGTGTTCCTGCGTACTCTAGGCGGACTCTACATAGACAGGTAGGTGCAGAGCAAAATATTTACGACCACATACAGTATGCCGTGTCTCAATACGCTGGGAAATTATTCTTGCAGGGAAGGAGTATTCATACCAAACTGTTTTAAATGTGACACTGAGCTGACAAGGATCCCCAGGTGATAGCCAGCAGTGACACACTGCTCAGTGTAGCCCAAGGACTGGCAGTCACTCTGTCTTACAGGGGGGAAGTGGGAGAAGAAATAGAGCAATCAGCCCAACTAGACTTTGCTTATTTTGTTTTTGTAAATGTAGAAGGTAAGCTTGTCCGCTGATGCCCTGGCACAGTGGATACTGAAGGCATTTGTCATGAGAAATGTAAGAACGGGTGTGCTTCACTATCAAGGTTGAAATTTAAGTGTAGATTTATGCATGTGCACAGTCCACTAAAGTATGTGGGAGCCTTAATTAAAGGCTGTTGCAAAAGTAGTTGCATAAGGCGTTATCCATATAAAGAAAATGAGAGGCCAGCTAATATATTACAATAAATGTAGGTATCTTAATAAGATGTGCAGAACATTCCAGACTTGAAAGTTTAAAAACACATTTTACTATTACGAATTATTTACAGAAGCTTCTTTAAATTTCTCTTTGTCCTTTGTGTTGTGCTTATGTTGTGTTTTCAGTTTGTTTTTGTTCTGTTTTATTTGATAAAATTAAAGATTTTCCTTTAATAAACTGACTAAATGTATGAATAAATATGAGTTTTGCTAGACATATTAGGCTATTGATGGTGTTTTTACACAATTGACCACTTTGTATGGATTATCAGTAGGCCCTCTTATGCCATTTAATGTCAAACATCTAGAATGGGGGTTTCAAACTAATTTCTATATTAGGACACTTTAAGTTTTTTAAAGGGTCTGTAAATATTTTATTTTGTTTTTACCTAGAAAAAAAAAAACACACCACACTAGTATTAAAACTTAACTCACTTCCACTTCCCAGGTTTAGACATTGTGGAAACTTTAATAGAACATACAATTGAAAGTTTAGATACCTTTACATTAAAGACAAAGAAAAAAATGCCAATAAATGAAAATGACAAATGCAATAAAAGTAAAAAAAAAAATGGAAATTAATTTTGAATATATTCATACATAAACAAAACAAATAAACCAACCTGATGGAGTTGCTGAACTAAATTTTCTTTGAGCAACACTTTCAGGAAATCACTGAAATCAGATGTTTTCTGTAATGTTCAGGAAATGTAGTACTTTTTTTGTCTGGAAGAGTTCGTTTTTTAGGATTATTTCTTTAATACAAATTATAAATCTATATTTTATTTTACTTAAATATCATTAAGTACATTTTTATTCATGATTACTTTTTCATTTGTGTTTAATTTGAATTACTAGTATGAATGTATAATGTTGGGTTAATTAATTGTACATAAGTTATTCTACTTTAATCATATTATACTTACACATTTTGTTATCTCTATCTTACTCATATTACAAAGAGTGTTAAAACATTTAGTTTTGTTTGCTGTGTCATTAATGTTTTTTAAGTCTGTGCAGGAGGGATGTTGACTGCGACTGCTGTTAACAGATGTCGTTAAGGGTGTGGAGGAGAATGGAGAACTGTGCAACTAGATAAGGAGAGGGGTTCTCCTTATCCTCTGATGTTGTATGATGTTGTACGAAAATTCTGGTTTCAACTGGGTTCTGTTCCCTCCCCCTTTAGCGGTTGAAACCACATTGTAATCAGGGCGTTTCTTCAATAAAGGGCTTGGAGAGCAGATACTGCTTCAGAGTGGGTTTGAAGTTGTAACTGAATGCAGTTTCTGATCCCCTCTCCTTGCAAGTAAAATATACTAAATTCTCTGTGTCATTCTTTGTGCAGGTTGCTGAATAAGGTGTTTGGTGTTCAAACCTAACATTAATTGGTCCTTCGAGCCGGATTGCAAGATACCCGACGACCCCCAGCAGGTGAGTGAGATCCAGATAAGCCTGCGGCCGCAGCAAAGAGACCCTTTACGGGACTGGTCTCTCCCTTACAAGCTGGGGTCCGACGGTTGAAGCATTTCGAGGACGCAGAGAATTGTGAGTAGTTTTTCTTTTAATAAGGAGTGAGTGAATTATTGGAAGAAAAATATATAAAATATAAAAAATTTATAAAAATATAATAATATAAAAAAAAAGAAAAAAAGATCGAAGTGAAGGGCGTGGGGTCACGAGATTCCCCTTTTGAAGTCCTCTCAGCGTGGGGTCACGAGATTCCCCTTTGCAAACAGTTTAAACCTCGTGAAGGACGGCGGTGTCCTCTATCTTAAATAGTTAAATTCCGCATGGGGTAACGAGGTCCCCCTTTTGTACTAAAACCCTGACAATTCTAGACTCTATCAGGTAAAATAGAAATTTTAAAACAGTTAAAGTCCGCGGGAGGGCAGGCTCCCCTAGTTTGTAAGGGCAGGCTCCCCGAGTTGTAAACTAGTTAAATTCTGCATAGGATAGCGGCGTCCTCTGTGTTTAAAATAAGTAAACAGAAATAAAGTAAAAGTTAACTGCGCAGTGAGTGTGTGTGTGTGTGTGTGTGCGTGTGTAAGGAAATATAGATATCACTAGATATCTGTATTTCATACCAAAAAGACAAGGGTTAAATGGTGAGCTTTTGTGGATGTTTGTAGACAAGAAAACTCCACCTGTAAGGGTTGAAGTGAGTTTTACCACAAAAAGTCGTTGATCACCATCTTGTCTGAAGCCCCAGTGTTTAGAACACGACAGGTGTTGAAAACCCACTGGGCCCAAATTTAGTTCAAAATGGGAAAGGGGCAAAGTAAAGAAAAACAGAAGTTATTGGAGGAACTCCAGTGTAAAGACTGGAAAGCAGTTGAAAATGATGACCCATGGGCGGTAGAGCCGTTGTGTTACTGGATAAAAAACTACGGTTTTAATGGTAAATTGAGCACCACAAACATAAAGGAATTGCAGCAAAAAATAAAAACAAAAAGCAAAAATAAAGACACTTTGATGGCAAAAGAAGGTTACATGCAAACCATGGGTTGGATGAAATTAGCAGGACAGAGAGAAGAGGGAGAGCGCAGAGCTAAAAGAGAGAGAGAGGAGAGACAAAGAAAAGAGAAAGAAGGGAAAGAAAGAGAAAGTGAAGAAAGAAAAAAGGAAAAGGAGAGATCAATAATGTTTCATAGAAAGGAAGATGATGAGTACGTAGGGCCCTATTCTGACCTGCTACATCAAATACATAATCTCCCACAAATGGGAGGTGCTGCCGCTGCAGCCGATCCCTCAGCTCCCCCACTCACGGGGGATCCTCCACAATATACTCCCCCACAGCATATACCTCCTCCAGAAGGATCATTGAAAACAGCCCCTCTTCAAGCAGCTTCTCCACAAGCTAATACCTCCCAGGGATATGCTACTAGGTCCAAAGGGTCCGTAGGAGATTGGTCAAAAACTTTAGCGACAACATTTAGTGACATTCTGTCCCCACAGGCACTCCGAGTGATGCCTGTAAAACAGGAAGGTGTAGGAGAAGTCCTTACGCTTCCTTTAATAGAATTACCAAACCCCTTAGCGGGCCAGGTTGAAGGAAATAACCGACAACCAGCCACAATAATGGTATATAGAACCTGGACACAGGAAGATGTTAGAAAAGCAGTAGAAGGAATTCCCCCTCCAAAGGAGGATGTAGAAGAATGCATAATTCAAATGGAAAATCTGAGAAAATCTTACCATTTAAATGGTGCAGAGGTTCAGCAAGTCTGGATGTGCCAATTAGGATCAGAATGGCACCATGTTAAAGGGAATTTTGTGCCAACTACAAACGCTGATCCTCCTACCCCTTTGCAACCAGACTCCACAGACTTAGGAACAGCAGTTGAGCATTTGATTAATCGTATCAGGGCCAGATATCAGAAGAAAGCAAATTATACAGAGATAGGGAGATGCAAGCAAAAGCAGGACGAGTCTTTCGATGAATACAGGGTAAGGATGGAAAAAACATTCAGGGCACATAGTGGACTGCTCTTTAATGACAATGATGATGGGGCATTTAAACAGCAGTTGAAGAATGCACTGCATGCAGGATCATTACCAGAAATCAAAGGATGGGTTGAGCGCCACCACATAGACATGAGTGGTGGAACGCTCCAACAATATCTAAATCACGCCCTGCATGCAGAGAAAGTCATAAAAAGTAAAAAGAATAAAAGTAAAGAATCCACTGTGTTTTATCAGGAGGAGGAGGACACTGTGTTTTATCAGCAGTCCAGAGGTAGAGGCCGAGGCAGAGGCCGTGGAAGGGGAAGAGGTTTTGGATCACGCTCAACTGATAATTCCAGAGTGTGTTGGTCATGTGGAAAAGAAGGCCACATGGCTAGGCACTGTCGAAGCAACCCACAAAATTCAGGGAGCTCAGCATGACTAGATGAGCAGCCATTTTCTATTAGAGAGAAAGAGGATGAAAATATGGATGTCTTAAACCTAGAAGATTTGTTTTTTGAAGAAAAATATAGACCTGAAATAGTCCTCATGGTCCAGGGCACTCCTGTGAAGTTTTTGTGCGATACAGGAGCATGCAGGACCACTGTAAAAGAAACCATACCACATGCGCCTTTAAGTTCAAATTACTCAATAGTGCGTGCGACCCAAGGTGTCACAAAAAAGGTTCCAGAGACTGAGCCGTTGTGGTTCAGAGACCCTGAAGGAAAATCATGTCAGCTGCCTGTTTTACTGTTGCCTGAATGTCCAGTTAACCTATTGGGCAGAGATGGCCTGGTGGCGCTTTCCCTAGCCATCATGCCAACTCCAAAAGGCTTGAAAATCATCAGACAAAAATCTGAAGAAGTGTTTGTTCTCAGGGGAACTGGAAGCCCAAAATACTACTACGCCTTAGATGTTCCGAATAAACCCCCCACGTCCACTGGAGCTTATCTTATGGAGGAAGGTAAACAGGCAGTCAGGAATGTACAAGATCAAATGCCTCCTGATGATCTGCATGTAACCATGTGGTATAGAGGCCAACCAGATGCCCAGTATAAGCAACAGCTAGATAAAGCTACCCCTGAAAAAATCACAGTCTCTTATGTTTACTCTGATGTGGAGTCTAGCTCCGCAGCAGCAGTACTCCTTCCATCATCTTTGCTTCCCTTGTTCCACCAACATTGGAAGCCACACATTTCCTTATGTAAGGCAAAACAGGACAAATGGCAAGACCTGGGGAGATTGGTTGAGAGAGGGGAACGAGCCTGCGATTGGGTAGCAACCTCTGTGAACACATGGTACAGTGCATCAACAGAACTGACAAAGAAAGCTTTGTTCTGGACAGTAACTGTTCAGGCGGGAGTCCATTTAGATGAGGAACAACAGTGACAGATATATTTCACAGAAGCAGAGGAAACACTGCTGAAGCAGGTTCCAGCTAAATTGTGGTCTCAAGGACCTACAGATGTAGGCCTAGTTAAGAAAGCATTACCTGTGATAATAAGACCTAAAACAGAACACCGTCCTAGGGTAAGACAGTATCCATTGAAACCAGATGCTGTAGCTGGCATAGAGCCAGTCATTGAAGATTTAAAGAAAGCAGGAGTGTTGGTGGAATGTGCAGATTCTCCCTGTAACACACCAATATTTCCTGTTAAAAAGGCACCCCCATCAACAGGATGGCGAATGGTTCAGGACTTACAAGCAGTGAACAATGCAGTAATACAGAGATCACCATGTGTTGCAGACCCTCACACATTATTGAATTCCCTAAATCCTCAAGCTAAATATTTCACAGTAGTGGACATTAGCAATGCTTTTTTCTCTGTTCCAGTACATAAAGACAGTCGGTACTGGTTTGCTTTCACCTTTAAAGGGAAACGATATACATATACGCGTTTACCCCAGGGATACTGTGAAAGTCCTACGATATATTCCCAAGTGATCTCTTCCAGCTTGTCCTCCTTTGAACCACCTAGACAAAGCCAACTATTAACATATGTTGATGACATTTTGATAGCATCTGAGACTAAAGAAGGTTGTGAAATTGATACAATCGCATTACTGAAACATTTGGCAGATGAAGGCCATAAAGTTAGCAAAAACAAGCTACAATTTTGCCAAAAACGTGTAAAATACTTAGGACATCAATTAAGTGCTGGCGGCAGAACCATAATGGAAGAAAGAAAAGCAGCAATACTGCATGCGCCTAAGCCACTTACAAAGAAACAAATGATGTCCTTCTTAGGACTCACTAATTATTGCAGAAGCTGGGTACCAAATTATGCAGAAATAACTGCACCGTTAAACTTACTTATGTATAAAGAGGAACTGAAAATGTCAGACAACCTAAAATGGACATCTGAAGCAGAAGCGGCCTTCTGTAACATTAAGCAGGCTATGGTGAGCAGTTGCACGTTAGCACTCCCAGACTATGAAAAAGAATTTGTACAAATGGTGGACTGTAAAGGTCATTTTATGACCTCGGTCTTAACTCAAATGCATGGGAATAAATTACGGCCAATAGCATACTATTCTACTAAATTAGATGCTGTAGCATGTGCACTTCCACACTGTGTGCGAGCAGTGATAGCTGCTTCATTGGCAGTAACGTCCAGTGCTGACATAGTATTATTCCATCCACTGACATTAAAAGTTCCCCACTCGGTGTCTGCTTTGCTTTTACAAACTAAAATGACTTTTCTATCCCCAGCCAGACACCTCTCATGCATGTCTTTACTTCTGTCACAGCCGCATTTGAAAATAGAACGCTGCACGGTGCTGAACCCAGCAACACTTATCCCCACACCAGATGATGGGGAATCTCATGATTGTGAGGCTCTGGCTGAACAAACTGCTAAAAGTAGGCCAGATTTGAAAGACACTCCTTTGTCAGAAGGAGAAACATTATTTGTTGATGGATCCTCTAAAAAAGATGAAAAAGGGAAAACAAGAACTGGTTATGCTGTAGTGACACATACCGCTGTGCTAAAAGCGGAAGCTTTACCACAACATTACTCTGCACAAGCAGCAGAACTGATTGCTCTTACTGAAGCATGCAAATTGATGAAAGACAAAATAGTAACTATCTGGACAGATAGTCAATATGCTTATGCTACAACACATACCTTTGCACAACATTGGAAAAACAGAGGCATGATAACATCAACCGGGAAACTAGTGACCCATGCCAATTTACTGAAAGAACTTTTACAAGCAGTACAGCTGCCAAAGCAGCTGGCAATATGCAAATGTGCGGCCCACACATCGGGAAAAGATGCTGTTTCAAAAGGGAATTCCTTTGCAGATAAAATAGCAAAAGAAGCTGCTTTAAAAGAAATAACAGTATTAACATTAACAGACAATTCACTAAAAGACGACATCTTACAAGACATGCAGCAGCAAGCTCCTAAACAGGAACAAGAACAATGGAAAAGCAAAGGAGCACGATTAAAGGAGGGGATTTACACCTGACCAGAAAATAAACCAATCCTTCCAAAAAACTTATACAAATGGGCAGCTATGTTGACCCATGGTAAAACTCATGTGTCAACCGGAGGGATGGTAGGATTGGTAAACCAAACATATACGACCTATGGTTTTAATGCTTATTCAAAAAATTTTTGTAGAGCATGCTTAATATGTGCAAAGCACAATGCTCAGGGGAACCTAAGGCCTAAAAGAGGACAATTCCCAAAGCCAAACTACCCCTTTCAACATATACATATGGATTTTATAGAACTAAGCCCTAGTGAAGGTAAAAAGTTCTGTTTAGTAATAGTTGACTCGTTTTCTAAATGGGTAGAACTGTTTCCTACAAAACATCCAGATGCACTAACAGTCGCAAAAGCATTATGCAAAGACATAATTCCCCGTTATGGGATTCCAGAGAAAATTTATAGTGATAATGGCACACATTTTGTAAATCAGATAATAACCAAAATAGGACAAGCCTTTCACATAGATTTGAAAAACCACTGTGCTTATCATCCACAAAGCGCAGGCCTTGTGGAAAGAACGAACGGATTCGTTAAAAACCGACTTAGGAAATGTATGGAAGAAACGGGAAGATCATGGACTCAATGTTTGGATTTAGTTAAACTACACATAAATATTACAAGTACGACCGGGTTGACCCCTTATGAAACAATATTTGGCAGACCATATAGACTTCCCTATTTTAATAATAGCTGGGAAACAGATGATGAAAGTACTCTAGCAGACTACATGAGAAAGATGCTGGAGCAACAAAAGCAACAGCTGAACCAAACTGACAGTGTCCCACCCTCTGTGTCTCCACAGGAAAACCAATTAGTTGAACCAGGTGATTGGGTCCTCATAAAGAGCATAAAGAGGAAACATTGGTATTCACCTAAGTGGGAAGGACCCTATCAGGTTTTGTTGACCACTCCAACTGCATTAAAAATAGCTGAAAGAAGCACATGGATCCACTTGTCACACTGCAAGAAAGTGATAGATAGATCAGATGAGTAATGTGTAAAATCACTTTCTTAATTATTCTGTGGAACCTTACCGTACTGCTTAGCACTCTAGTAATTCTACTGTGGTACCTGTTATAGAATACGCATTTGGTCTCCTTCACCGACCTTCAGAGGAAGTCCATCGTACAAAGGGGGTTGTATTTTTTAGCATACAACCATCTCAAACTGGTGAAGGTTCAACAACTCTGCCGAGAGGTCATAGGAAGTAGACCACTGTGTAAAAGATTACCCATAGGAAACTTTTTGAAGTTTGAACCTAGATGATGTTGCAACTTTTCATATTAGTTTTGTTTTTAGCTCTCACTCAGGGCAAGGATTCTTGTTGCCCCCATGAGCCAGCTATTTGTAAAAGGGACGTCTATCTCTGCTATAACTCTACTAGAGTAATCAGTGTAGTGACTATTCCTTTTCAAACATTCTCGCAAAGATTTAAAATTGACCCGGGAGATTGGCGAGGTTATGATTTCTACCTATATCCCCGTGTAGTTCAAAGAACTCAAAAGAGTTGGGGAGACGTTTTCAGAACCACTGGACAGTGGAAAAAAGGATCGTATGGATGGACATCTTTAGCTAAGAAATGGATGAGTAGAATATCAGGGTTCACTGTTAACCATGCCTCCAAAGTTTTCACTATGACAATAAACTCCACAGCAGTTGGACATTGTATCTGTGCTCTGCAAATGTTACACAAGAAGAAAATGAGATACAAGGGATTCTTACTTCTGCCCAAGGTGAACAGATAAAAATTCAAAATATTAATGACCCGCTTAAAACGGATGAACTGTTTCAAGTCACCACTAGAATCTCTGGGCAAACAAATAACTGGCTTTTAATGGCAGAACAAGCAGCTAAAACAGTGTCCACTGATTGTCTTGTGTGTATGGGAGCCAGACCGCTGTTACGTGTGGTTCCTGCCACCATAACTCCTCAATGTCTTCTAAATATAATGAATTATACAGTTCCAACTGATAATTGCACCTATTGGGATAAGATCTATCCCCTGACCACAGATGAGAAGAAAAAACCAATCTTTTTGAAGAAAGTGGCTGTGGCAAATTTCACCTGTGTAAACAGGACCGGAGTGGGCCCAAAATTGGGTACACTAAATGAAAAACAATGTGCAAGCATTTTACTGGTATCCACCTTTTTTAAACCTCAATCCCGCAGTGACATCTGGTGGTGGTGTGGAGATGACAGATTGTTTGACAGACTTCCATGCAACACCACTGGATTGTGTGCTGCAGTCACCTTGATTTTACCTGTTTCTATTACTTCACTCACAATGGATGAATTGTTAACGACTGTAAACAGTATTTTACCACATACATGGCATACTAGAAGAAGGAGGGCATCTGAAAATGCGTGGAGTCCAGATGACCCTACTTATATTGACAGTATTGGAGTACCCAGAGGTGTTCCAGATGAGTATAAACTAGTGAATCAAGTTTCTGCAGGATTTGAATCTTTCTTATGCTGGTGGTGTACTATAAATAAAAATGTAGACAGGATCAACTACATCCATTATAACGTCCAGAGGCTGGGAAATAAAACAGAACAAGGCTTCTCCGCCGTCCATGAACAATTGTCAGCTACCTCTCTGATGGCTTTCCAGAACCGTATTGCTGTTGACATGTTGTTAGCTGAAAAAGGTGGTGTGTGCTCTATTTTTGGAGATCAGTGTTGCACCTTTATTCCCAACAACACTGCTGCAGATGGCAGCCTCACAAAGGCCCTTGAAGGCCTTCGCTCTCTTAACAGCAAAATGAAAGACCATTCTGGAGTTGACACAAAAATGTGGGATGGATCTGGAGACATTTTTGGTAAATACAAACAACTGGTACTTTCTATTTTGATGTCTGTAGCTATATTTGCCGCCATCCTGACCTTATGTGGATGTTGTTGTATTCCATGTATTAGAGCGCTGCTAAATAGACTAATTACCACTGCAATACAACCCATGAAAACAGAAATGTATGCCCTTATGTCCACTGAGGAACACCTATCGGATGATGAAGACAGCGAAGAGGATGAATTCTCTTTACACTTTCCTGACTTTTATCCTAATCCCAACGACAATAACCCACCAGTTTAAAGTACCTCTGAGTGTACCCTTTACAGCTAAAAAAAGAAAAAAGAATGATTTCTTAGTTGAAAATCTGAAAAGAAGTAACTATTGAATGATAAAAATAAATAGCTTAAAGTGAATAAACAGGAGGGAAATGTTGGGTTAATTAATTGTACATAAGTTATTCTACTTTAATCATATTATACTTACACATTTTGTTATCTCTATCTTACTCATATTACAAAGAGTGTTAAAACATTTAGTTTTGTTTGCTGTGTCATTAATGTTTTTTAAGTCTGTGCAGGAGGGATGTTGACTGCGACTGCTGTTAACAGATGTCGTTAAGGGTGTGGAGGAGAATGGAGAACTGTGCAACTAGATAAGGAGAGGGGTTCTCCTTATCCTCTGATGTTGTACGAAAATTCTGGTTTCAACTGGGTTCTGTTCCCTCCCCCTTTAGCGGTTGAAACCACATTGTAATCAGGGCGTTTCTTCAATAAAGGGCTTGGAGAGCAGATACTGCTTCAGAGTGGGTTTGAAGTTGTAACTGAATGCAGTTTCTGATCCCCTCTCCTTGCAAGTAAAATATACTAAATTCTCTGTGTCATTCTTTGTGCAGGTTGCTGAATAAGGTGTTTGGTGTTTAAACCTAACATATAATTTTCTGTAATGGGAGCATATGTAAACTTACAAAATTAACTGTATTTCTACTTGTTATGATATTACATGCCTTTTTTTGGTTCTTGAAGACCAGATAAATTGCTATGAGGGTCTGTATTTGACCAACAAGCCTTGAGTTTTACACGTAATGTAGAAATATTACATCTGCTAATGTGTATGTAGTCACTATAATTAATATCAACCATCAGAGTAGTTCATTGTACAAAAAGTTGTTTTAACAAGATATGGGTTATAAGTTTTTTTCTTGTATTACATACAAATAATAAACTATTCTGGGGCATATTTGATAATCAAATGTGACAGGCAAAGATATATGGAGGTTAGCTCTCTCACACAGCTGAGTGGTGGAAAGGGAAATCTGAGCCTGACCAGAAGAGGGATAACAAAAATCCAAGAATAGTGGCAATCGATGGATGGGCTGCTGGATGCATAGAAGGAGGAAGGGAGGTTGGAGAATTGAGAGATGAGTGGTCTCCTGGGTGGTGTGGTGATAGTCTAGCTCTGTGTCTGTGTGACAAAGTCCTTCCAAAACTCAGGTAAATGGGAAAAGGAAGAATAGAATATAAAAGAATTCAAAGTAGAACATAACACAATCCAGTGAAAAGGAAATGGAGGACATTATTATATAATTATATAAAAATGTAACCGTTAATCTGGAAACTGGCATTCTTTAAAAGCTTACTTCTAAAGAGAGATTTTATTTATTTTAGACTTGTATATATGTATGCATGCATGTATTAGTTAGCAAATGTAAAATTAGATGTTGCCTAAATAAAAGTAAAACACTACTTATCTTTCTAAACCTTTTTGCTGCAGGCCACATGTTTTGCTCCATCTTGTAAATAAGTTTAACTTTGCGACAAGCTGGTAAGTTTAAAATTATATTCTGATTCTATTCATGTGAATTACTTTTTATTGTGATACTTACTAGAAATACTTGAATTACTGAGATTTTTAGTATGTATGAGATTTTGGTAACCTACAGGTTAAAACAAAGTACAGACCAAAATTGCATAAAACTTTTTTAGATAATATTTTCTAATTGACATTTAAAATCATGATGACTAAAAATATGAGAAACATGACAAGATAACCATGTGAGCACCTAATGTAAAAACCTTATGTTACTCAGTGGATAAAACTTATTTCATGGATAGACAGGATTGTATGCATGTGCAGCTAGGCTCACACATCGTCACACAGAAGTACTTTTTCATTGATTTTCATTTATTTCACATTCACTTCTATGGCTTCCAAGATGTAAACGCAAGAAAAAAGAATCTCCTCGTCATTTGGAGCAGTCGTCTATTCTCCACAAGTAAGACTAAATAAATCCCTACAATGCACCATACTTCCACAAAATGAGCATTAACCTGTCCCCACAAGGTAACAAATACATGGTGACACACACAAGCACACCTATCTCCACAATAGCTGTAAAAATAGGTATTGATGAGAAGGCCTTGTCAATGACCATCAGAGGAAAACAGAGACCGCCATTAGCCAGGCAGTCAATCGCTAAAGCATTGAGGGTAATTCTAGCGCACACGTACACCCAGACATGGGGATACACATATCGACGGCAAGAAGACACCCCTCAGGGACATCTTAACCACATATAGGTGCATTTACACAAAGATAAGTAGAAATGCATCTATTTTTTTATATTCAGCTATGGTACTTTGCTTTATATAAATATGTCTCTGCTTGTTTTCCATCCTTAAACCTTTCTGCCGTTCCATCTAATTTTCAGGGTGTCATTTTTATACTCAACTGCCTTTTTCTCGAATTTTACCTCCATTCTATTGTCCTGCTGTCTCTCCCCTTAACCAATGACTTAAATTGGGGAAAAGAGGCAATTGCTTCCTCCTGGGGGGTCTTGACCAACTCATTAATTCAGAGCAGTAGTTTGTGTGAATGTATCCACATGTGCATGAATGGTTGGAAATATTGTGCATTAACTGGTCATCTAATCAATGGGAAAAACCACTGAGCCTGGGCCCTGCTTATGTTACCATCAGAGCTATTTATAGACAAAGACGCATGTTCACACACATGCATAAAAGAACAGGCAAAATTACCGTCATTCTCAAAAGTTTTGAAGTTCCCTCCAGATTTTTTTTTTTTTTTTTACTATAATACTAGGATTCTTTAAAAAATGAAAACAAATAAAACAATGTCACGTTTATTTCTTTGACATCCTTCAATGTCTCACCCTGCCTCTGCTTTGCAGCCCCCCTCCTTATCTGTCTTTTCTAGTGGGAGTGAGGCAGATTAGAGTCAGTACTGGTTTTACTTATCATACTGTAGCCAGCGCAACCCTCTAAGCAATAGAATGGAAGCACGCAGCAAAGCCATTCAACACAGGGTGGAAACACAATGTGAACATTTAGAGTAAGCCAAACCCTAATTAGCAAAATCAGCTTAATATTTCTGCTATTTTATGGAAATTGTTATTCTGAATTCACCTTTAAACTCATCTATAAAACATCCACATTAACTTATTAGAACATAACAGATTTAACTGACAAAACACCAACAACTTTTATGCAGTGGTCTTATAGTTAAAAAAAGGCTTTTATGATATGTTGAAAACAAACAGGTCTATTGTTTATTTATATTATTAAGCCAAACTATCACGTATGTGTTTGCATAAGTGCATGCGTGCTGTTAGCTAAGTCTCACTCCAACACCCACCCCCCATGTTGTTTTGCGTGGTACTCAGAGGTCCCACAGTCCTCTGATACACAAACAAGGATTCTCACAAACAGTTAGAGCCTAATGAAGCAGAACTCAGCCTGGTGCCCATTAGCCTGATAATTAATAATTTCTCCCTGCCTCCTAACACACTTATCAACAAGCAGAGGAGAGTGTATGTGTGTTGCATTAATAAGTGTATGGGGTGCATTTATTTGTGCTTACAAATGCTTGTACACTTTAGAGGGTAATTTATTGATTGTGGATTAAGATGATATTTTAAACAATAAATATTTCAAAATACAGTATTTAACTCTAAAAAAATCCTTTTTTACATCCAATCTTCCTTTATTTATTTGAATCTTACTTACATGGCATCTTCACTTTCTAGTGTCCACTTGCTATTGTCCCTTTTTTCTTCTGAATTTTATTTATTTCTCTTTAGAAATGTATACTTTGTTGGAGAAACAGCTCTAGAACCCCAAAACTAAAACACAAATGTCTAAAATAAAGAAAATCAAATTGTGCTGAAGACAGTAAGGGCCCGACTCCTTGCTTTAAATTTCCATTCTCTTCAACTTTTTGTTTAAAGTTCTTTTTTTTCTTTCTCCCCACTATCTCTACTTCCATTCCCTCCTTCATCTCTCTTTTTTCTGTCTGTGTAAACACAACATCAAAAGGCTTTGACTTAGATAGAGAATGACAGTATTTTCTATTGGTATTCAGGCACACATGTCTGCTCCAAAGTGTTAGTCTAAAGGCCTCAGTTAAGTGTTTGTCAAGACTTAAAGTCATTGTTCTGCTCTCTTCTCCTTTAGATCTCAGACATCTCCTCATTTGTTTTTCTATATCGTCTGCTCTACCTCTTTGTACCTTGATGGAGAATTTATAAAGCAAATGTAATTGCCTCCCTTTATGAATATTCCTAGTAAAGATGGATAATAAGCATGGAGTTAAATCAGTTTAAAATAATCTTAATTTCAGTAGCATGGTTTTATAAAAAAATGTCTTTTGAAGCATTTAGCAAACCTGAAAAAACAGTTGAGTTGAATATAATGCCATGTTAAGAACAAAAAAAAACCTTAAAGGCAATTAAGGGCGATTAAACAATTAACAGTTACAATCTATTAATTTGTGGCGAGTTTTTTTGTTTCTCATAAGGTTTTTGAAAAATGTTTCTGGCTACAATCAAACTTTGGTACTGCAGAACGACACCTGGAGTTGCCCAATCTACTTGAAAAGTTCTTTTGAATATTTTTCCTCTTTCCAAACAGATTTTTTTATCAGCAGCACCCAAAGGGATAATTAGTAGAAACTAAACCAAGAGTGTTTCACATTAGGGAAGATAATGTTGCAGTAATATAATTTAAGTTAAGGGTATAGTTTATTTTTTTTTTTAAAGATCCTGCTGTTACAATAGTCCTTTAATCCATTTTAAAGTCTTTAAGAAGTAAGATATTTCTAACCCTCATGAGAGAACTTATAAATATATCGGATACACCTTAAAGGTTGTTTCACAAAATGACAAATTTTCAATATACATACATTTTATGACTGTCAAATTACAGAAAACAGAGACTGCCCCCATTTTAGAGAACACAACTTTCAGAGGAAAGAAATATTCCCTTTATGGTCAGAAAAATATAGAATGTAAGTTTAGCTTAGCTTGCTTTGTGAACAACCAAATTGAGAACAAATGTATAGTTAGTTATTCAGAAAGCTGACATAACCAAATTAGTGTTTATTCTTTATTTTTGATGGAGGGACTTTCTTTTATCTCTGCTTCACTTTTGTCATTTTCCATTTCTATTTCTTCACTCTTATTTAAATCACTATTTGCCAGAGTTGCCTGTTTTTACTTCCTGCTGTCTACATCAGGCTTCTTTCTTTCTTCTCTCATAGGAAAACATAAGCCATTTATGTGTACATGTGTATTTGCATTCCATTCCTAATAAGGTTGCACTCAGGGCCTGTGAACAAAAAGTCTCTTTCTTTGAAGTCCAACACAACATTTTAGGGTGGAACTGTTAATCGGTGATAACCCTGCAGCTTCCAATCTCTCGATGTCTCTCCATGCTTTTCATAGTCAATATTTAATTGTTGTCTGTGTCTTTGTTATTTCACCTCTTACCTCTGTTCCTTCTTGCTGCTTACTTATTGTCTTACTGTGGTTTTCTCTGTGCTGTGACTTCTTTGGACACTTGTGTTACTCTTATTATCCAGTCAGTTTTCACATGAGTTTTCACATTAGAGTTTGCATATTGTGTGCTCTATGACTGATCATCAATTGACTGTGAGCTTCATGATAGTAGATGTTGTTGGTTGTGTGAGCGTATTGGTGCCAGTAAAGCAGATTATGAGAGGATTTTGGCAAACAAGGCTGGTAATTCTTTTAAACCAACAAATCTGTTCAATTAGCCCCCTGCTGATGTCCTGAAAACAAGACACTGTGATGATCCCAAAACACAGTTCACAGCTAAACAGTCACAATTCCAAGACAAAGACAATTTAATCATAAAAGCAAGTTAGCAGCAAAATTACTAAATATTTGTAGTAGTCAACAAGGCTCTGATTTGTGGTTGGATGTCCTAATTAGTGACTCTAAGGCAGGTACATGTCATGTATTGAAGACTGTGTAATGTATAAATATGTGTTCTCAGTTTTTCACACGAAAGAAATATGTTTTATTGATCACCCATCTGATTTTGAATAATTCAAAACAATGACTATGTACTTTTTCAAACTGCAAAACTTAAAGAAAAAAAAAAAAGAACTGAACAAAATTTACAATTTCTGAACTCTAGTGTTGAATGCTCGGATGCTCTGACACTTGAGCACAGGATGCATGGAAGCCAGAACGCCCAGACGCACCGCTCCCGACCCTTCAATGGTCCTCTGGACCTCTCGACCCTGTCCCCCATTGAACTTGCATGTAAATCAGACTTTTTTGATGCCCAAAATGCATCTTACGCATTTTGGGCATCAAAACGCAGCTTAGTCTTAGCCTGTGGGTCATCAGGACCAACCCACTTAAGAGACAGTGCCACGTACAAGGATTATGCACAGGTGAAAAAAAATAACACCAAAAAAACATTGACTGTGATTGACCTAGTCAGGGAAGGATGATACAGTATTGTAGCAAAACGCTGTGTTTGAAGTTAGAAATGGAAATAGGGGGGAGGAACAAATATAGCAAGTTGCATCTGTGCAGACCACCAGTTTGGAGAGAGACTAAATATTTTCACATAGCACATTTGGGGAAAGAGGAAAAAAAAGAGGTAAATATACATAAACCAACAACTTGGTCACCGGCAACATAGTTATCAGTTTAACTGCCAGCATTACAAGTTAGTCCAGGCTCTGGTTCCAGATCCTGATACTCAATAAACCGATTACCTTGCTGATATTTTAAATCCTATACTTACAACATTTCTGGCATTCAGTTGTTTGGAGAAAAAAAATATAGCAAGATTTTTTTCCATTAAACATTTCAAAGTCATTGAGTTCTTGGGTGTATCTCAGACCAACCTGTTTGATATAGGTACTGAGTCGGTTTGTCTTCTCTTTTATCTGCTGGTTAGTATGGGAGACCAAACATGTAAAATTTAGGTCAGTGCTGAAAAGAGTGTCCATGTTATGCCCCGGCACTGATATTCTGTTGTTCCCATCATCACCTAGTTGAAGGTATGTTGAAGACCATTGCAGACAGTGTTGGAGAAGGTCACCAACTAGCTGTGTGTCTGCTTTGAAAAACTCTGCATTGAGGAATTCTTGTCCAGGGGATTTTCCATTCTTGACAGACTTAATGGCCTCTATTATCTATTCTTTTTTGGGGGGTTTGGTGTTTACATCCAGGTCTTTCTTGGCTTCCTGTACATCTGCATCTGTTGGTGGTCTGTTCAGAAATGAACTTAATTGTTCCACCCACCGTGCGTCTTGCTCGGGTTTTTGTCGTGAATAGTCGTCCCTTTTTGACCAAAAAACACAGGTTCCAAGTTCCAAGTTTTTGTTTAAAGTTATTTACTTCCTGATATTCAAGCTAACTGAAAATATACAGATATAAATTCTTTGATTAGTATAAAACAATATTTTGTCTTGTACTTGACATTAACTTTATTCAGTTAAAACAAAAGTTTTACATATTATGGGATACAAATTGAACATCACATAGATAGATTAATGTTGTATTTCTATTCTGTTTCTTCAAGATATGCACCCATACCATTCCTTTCTTAGCAATCAATAGTATTACAGATTGCAGATAATTGCAGGATTCAACTAGACTGGCAGGGAGGAAAGCAGGCATTGGATTCGGGCTCTATGAATTGCAGCGTGTGGATACCCATAGCGAAATACATTAAAGGAATAGTACACCCAAAACATGATTAGCCTTCATTTTCTACTCACCCCCATGCTGAACAAAACTCTGGAGTACTTTTTTGATATCTCAAATGCATCTGGAGATCTGGGAGGCTTCTTGCTGTCTGCTGACATTCAAATAATGGAGGTCTATAGTGCCCGAGACAGAAAGGTCCACAAAAGTCCACAAAAACGTGTCAATATTCCTCCATACTGCTCGTCCAATGTAATCCGTTTTAGAGCCTAAACAGTAGTGTATAGGATTTCCTAATAGCGCCCCCATGCGCGCTCACGATTCTACGGAAGCCGGCAGATCAAACCGGAAGAAAGTGCGCATTCAGCGTCTGCTCTGCCGATAATGCAAGCGTAGAAGAAGAAATGTGCTGTTTACCTGTGCAAAGAAAGAAACAACGAAAGAAAAATGTCTGAGGACTTCAGTGTTGAGGAAGAGCATGAGTTCTTTGCCGAGCTGAATGCGCTGGTTTGGTCTGCCGGCTTCCGTAGAATCGTGAGCGCGCATGGGGGCGCTATTAGGAAATCCTATACACTACTGTTTATGCTCTAAAAACATTCTAAATGACTTCGTTTCGAGTAAATTATGGATGCTACCCACTCAGGACACTTGGATTACATTGGACGAGCAGTATGGAGGAATATTGACACGTTTTTGTGGACTTTTATGGACCTTTCTGTCTCGGGCGCCATAGACCTCCATTATTTGAATGTCAGCAGACAGCAAGAAGCCTCCCAGAACTCCAGATGCATTTGAGATATCAAAAAAGTACTCCAGATTTTTGTTCAGCATGGGGGTGAGTAGAAAATGAAGGCTAATCATGTTTTGGGTGTACTATTCCTTTAACACACATACACTGGTTGGAAGATTTAGAGCTTGCACTGAACAGGATTACGTCTGCCATGGGAGGACTGGTATCCACTCATCAGAGCACACACCCTCTCATACACGACGCATCTTAATGGTTTACTGGGCAACCCGATAAAAATGTGTATGAATTTGTATGTGCATGCATATGTGTGTACTGAGAAGTCTCTGATGGCAAGGATTAGGGACTCTTGACTCTTGGCAGTGTCTCTGCAAAGAACCAATCAGCATAAACATCCACCCCTCTTCCTATCACATACACACACACAAATATACACATCTCATGAAATTATGCTTTATATATTGCATTACTACTTTCACATTTATATGAAAGGAAAATAACTAAAGACTGCATTGTAGTACCCTTGAACATGCATAGACAGTTTGTTTGGAAAAAATCTCTATAAATGCCAAAAAAGGGTATGCTTCACCAAATTTATTCTTAAAAAAAAACACACACCCTTAAAAAACAAAAACAAAACTATAACTGGTACAAAAATTCAGCGTGATAATTTTTTAATTAATTAATTAGAAACATTTTAACCAATTAAAAAAATTTACATATTTAATTTGTTATATTTTTTATATACATATTAAAACCCAAGCAGAAACCTTTGTACTCACTGTTTCTTTTACACCGGTAAATCTGAAACACAAGCAGCATCCCATGTGTTGGTCCACTTGGCATATTCAAGCTTAAAAAACATGGCTCAAATCAAATATGAGTGGCGCAGTCAGGTGTACTTACAAAATGGTTGTGAAGCGACGCTATACGAGTTGGTCAATCACGTTGTAGCATTACGGTTTAAGGTGGGACTTACAGCTGAGACTATAACAAGAGTAAGTGAGCCTACAATCAAACATCGTAGCGTAGAAGTACGCATGCATAACTGCTTTCATCACCTCTGTTTCGTAAAAAAGAAGAATGGCATGAAGTGCTTTCACTGTTTTAGGAGGGCAAAGATGTTTGTGACTTTTTACTTAATGATTGGCTAAAACTACATTTTGGTAAGTGGGCATTAAGTGTCGCTTAACCAAGCTAGCTTGAAATGTTCTGCTAAATGCCTTTTCTTTGTATCAACAGATTCAGTGGTAGCAAACCCAGTTTGATAACGTGTATAACTAATCCAAGAATGCTACAAATAATCAATCTGTCTTGCCAGGATAGTGGTTGGGCCTGGTGCAAAGGAATGGTTCTTCTGTGCTCCGAAGATCAGGCTGGTGAAGAACTTCCACAATTTTTGAAATAAATGAACTTCAAATATCAACACATTTGAATGGGCAAAGAGGCTGTCTTTTGTTTTATTGATGAATTAGGAACACAACTGGATTCCAGCGAAAATCACACTTTTCTCAACCAGGCCGTAGGGGAGCTGCTTGAACACCACTAGAGTGGTTTATTTGTCCTCTAGCCTAGTTTTACCTAACATTTGTAATTCTCTAATTTCTTCTGCTTCTCTTTTTGTGACATTTGTTAATGTCTATACACAAATAAATTCAAGACAAAATGGCTGTTTAACTAAACCTCTGGCATGTGTGTGAATAAGCAATTTTGTTTAACATTATATAAGACAAGCAAGCTAAAAGGCTGATGTGAGAATTTTACCCGATTAAGAGGTAGATATCTATGACTAGATATGTCTCTACTGTTGTGATCACAGCCCCGGTAGCTTATCTGATTACTCACCTCATTCACCTGCCGTTCCCTCCGAGCTCTCCAATTATCATTGATCTTATTAACCTGCTCCCTCGGCTATATAAACGGTTCAACCCAGCTATTGGGGCAAGAACATTATTCTTTGTTTATTTGTGTTATGTATTTGTGTCTGTTGTTCATGTTTGTTTTCTAGTTTAGTTAAGTTCCTGGTTCATGTCCTGACTCTTGAAGGCCAGGGCATTAAGAGGTTTTGGTGTTTGTCTCCTGATCATGTCCCAACTCTTCTCTGCTGAGCCCTCATGGTTGTGGCTTGGCCTTCGGTGGGGAGCTTGGGTTCTTGCCCTTCTCCGCAGAGCCCTCAGGGTTTTGGCTTGGAACCCCGGGGAGGTCAGTCTTAATTACCGTAATCCTGGCTCCGAAGTGGAGACCAGTTTAAAGTTCTGCAGATTCCCTGGTACCATGTCTTGTCTCTTTCCCTCAACCACTGAGCCCGCCTGTCTCCATCGGATAGTGTCTGTCTGAACTCGGTGCTGGACTCATTGAAACACAAAACTTGCCTGAAAGCTCTAGGGATTCCTGGATACCTGGGTCTGTTTGTTCCTGTTCAGATCAGAACCCCTGTTTGGGCAACGGACTCCTGGCTCCATGAACTGCTCCCTATGGGCTGCCTGGGCTGCTGTATCGGTACGCTTTGGACAGCTCAGCCCCACATCTTGTTTGCAGTGCATTGGCTGATCCTGCCTTTTGATGAGAGGATGGACTGAATTGTCAAACCAGGTAAGTGACTCACACGGATAATCATCTTGTGTCAGATTATCGTGGTCACTTACCTGTGTTTCTCCTATGTCTAGAATGCCAGTAATGAGCGATGCTCTGCCTCCGCTTATACACAGCAACCCACGTTTCTGTTCTGTTTCATTATTTTTGTCATTAAACGTTTTGAAACTTCCCACTGTCTGACATCTACATTATATATATATATATATATATATATATATATATATATATATATATATATATATATATATATATATATATATATATATATATATATATATATATATATATATATATATATATAAAAATATATATAAGGAATATTGATATTGAATATATATAGGAGGTATTTTTTTCTGTGCAGCCGTAGGGGTTTAACAGAAGAACATTAGATTGAAAGAAAAGCAATGGCTGAAAAAAGCATGAATGGAAGTAACATAAAAAATGAGAGGAAGACAACAAGATGAATGTTAGAAGCAGGAAAAGGAGGCACTTAACCTCTGCTTAGTGGGGTTAGGTCCCTTTGGGAGTTTGGGGAGAAGGTCTGTGCACACATACATACATATATCTTGTCTTTCTGTCTGGACAAACACAAAATATATAGTATAGTAGATTCTACAAATACGAATATTAATATTCACATCTAACATGTATCAATTTCATATGTTTTACATTTTTTGGGGGGACATCTGGGCCTAAAAAACAAACGATTGCTAAAAAAGACCCTCTCCCACTCTTTCAATTTTCTTACATTTTCATCCACTAGAACAAGCAACAGTGCACAAGAATTAAAATAGGTATTGACATTTGGAACAATCTCTGACTAGTCAATGATTTAAAACAACTCTTTGAAATTGGCAAATTTCATAACACTGACAAAATGTTTACAACTTGAAAAATTTTTGCATACTGTGTTAACAGACAGGTGAAAAAGAGTAGGACAAAACAGGTAAGAGACATTGTGTAAGAGAAATACAAGTTTAGAAAAAAATTAACCAGACAGAAAAACATATAGATATACAGACAGCAAAAAGAGGAGCAAGTGAGTGCAACTCTGAGACAGAGCATCAATTATTTAGTGAAGGTAACGTGAAGCTTCCTTGGATCAGGCAAACTGCTGGCTCTTCCCCAGAGAAAAGAGAGAATGAATTAGGGTGAATTTATTAGAGACTTTCCTTGTGCTTCTGTGAGTGTGTGTGAATGTGTGTGAGTACCGATACAGTCCAGGCAGCCACCTTGGTTTGTGATGCTGTGCGTCTGCATTGACAAAGACCTACACACATCCACAGACTCACAAACACTCATCCTGAGAATCCCAAGCCTGTTTCCAGGTTCATTAATAAAACAGCAGCTCTTTATATGTGCTCCTCCCCTCGCTGTCTTACCTTTCATCCTCTGTTTGTTCACACACACTATGGGATTTTATTGGGTGAGCGTGCTTCTGTGTGTAAACTCCTACTGGGATTTAGGCATTGCCCAACTGTTTGTTCATCAGTCAGACAATAGCTGACCCTGCTGTGGTACATAACAAAATCTGAGCCCTCTTTTATCATGGTTTAAAGGAAACACTGTTCAATCCCAGATTTACAAGGTTTCTGTAGGTAAATTACTTCACTTGACTGTAACATTAGATTATCTTTTGTTATATGATTGCTTTCTGAATTTGATACTTTTAAAAATGGGTTTACTTTAAAGGGCCCCTTTTTGAAGTTATTTGTAGATCGCAAATGGATTCTCAAAAGAATTTGAAGATTTAAATTTATTTAACAAATTCAAATAAATAAACATTTCTGGAAGTCCAACACAACCTTTAAAATAACTGCTAAATTATGAGCTATAGAATGGTGGTATTGATCTAAAATAGTTTGTATTGTCTTTGAATACTAAAAAGATTAACTTGTTATACTAAGATAAACAATACCTTGTGTTCCTTAAAGAACAACTCACCCAAATAATTTTTATTTTTATTAAACTGTATATATTGATGTCATGTTTACATATCACAGGTGTTATTTTGACAACTTACTGCACATTTGTTGCAATCCTCCTTTTGAGTCTGATATCATGTCCTTGGCGACGGTTGACCTCGGTTTACATGGCATCTGATTTTGAATCAGTACTGGCACTGACTTTACTAGTATTGTAACGTCACCCTAAAAAGATGAGCAGCTCTGCGTTGTGGGTCATAAAAGTGTCTTTATCTCCCAAAGTCTTTATAGTGAGTTGAGGTGAGTCTAGGTATACTATCAACACTGTGATTTCTCTGCATGTTTCTGTCTCTGTCACTGTGAGTGTCATTGCCCCTGACAATCCATCTCTACATCACACTCAAGACCATGCGTAGCCTATAACACCAGGTGTTTATAAATGTCAAATCATAATTTTACTTTCCCAACATAGTATAGAAAATAAACCACAATATTTGATTTTAGTGATAGAATTAAAATTTTATCTTGTGACAATGCTACTTTGAGGCTAAAATTCCTCATGACTGTTCTGTATCCAAAAAAAGACTTGATGATAACATTAGGTAAAATGCCCTCACAAAGAAAAAAATAGGGGGGGGGAGGGCACATGGATGATAGTGGTCAAATTGGCTCTATAATCTTTAAAAAAAGAAATACAAAGAAATACAAGTTGCGCAAAATTAGCAAACTGCTGAAGTTCTCTGTTATGACCCATAATATATATAAAAATATATATACATTTGCATATGTTATCAGGAATGCTCCTAGGAAATTTGGGCCGGATAACAAAAAAAAAACTGACTGCGTCTAAAGAGGCTCCGACCAAGCAGGTGAGTAAATCTGTGCAGATTTTTTTTTTTTACTTCCATCTCTATGACACACAAATTACCACATTTTCCACCTTTGACGTGGACATGTAACCCCAATTAGATTTTTTTTTTTTAGATTTTTTTACTCAGAAATATAGACTTAAGAATGGATTATAGTTCTTCTGCATAAGTTTCTCGTACATAGAGTATTATAACTTCAGAGCTCGCCCTGAAGTCATCACCTGCAGCTGTCCGTGTGTGAAGGTGCTGGGAAGAGAAGAGGCAGAAAAAAACCTTGCCCTTCCATGAAAACTGCTGTTCCTCAATTAGCATAAGGAGAGAGTTTTCTATGCCCATTGATGAGAAAACTGCTGTTAGCAGTTAACAATAAAAAATACAATTGGAGTCAGTTGTAGGAGACAGTCCATTGGATCTGTCACAAAATTAGTCATGTGACTTTTAGCATCGCTTTATGGCAGTTTGAGCTCTCCTTAAAAATGAGAGGTAACTTAGCTAAAAAGTAGCATGTTTTGTTAGTATGTTCTATACAACTTGCGTTTATTAATTCCACATACTATATTTTCATAATCATTTATGTCGACTATGATTCTTTTATGAGTAGCGCTAAGACGGATGGAGCTATTTGAAAAGGCAAACCATTGGTTGCAGGACGATCTCCTGCATCCTACACCACTGTCACCCGAATTATAATCTCCATGGTGTAGTATAAACTATGCCACTGCAGTTTAAGATTAAATACCATTGACTACAGTATGTATATGATAAGGCTATAATTAACTAATAGGAAGATTACCTGATAACCAACCCAATATATAACATCGAACCAGTACAATTTTTCTATAGATCACCATCTGTGGTTTTTCTAACTTTTTTTTGTTCTCTTTCTACTAATTTCTTTTTTAGGCAAATTTCTTTTTTTCTGTTTTTCCTCTTTGCTCTGATCTTATGTTTGAATCTAATTTTGTTTGAGGCATCAACTGAATATCAAATATAAAAATGTTAGTAAGGTGAGCCTCAGGTAAGATTGTGCAAAATGTATCTATTTGCCTGTGCTTTTTTGGCTTGTGTGAATTTGTAATTGTCTTAAGTTGGTGAATACATATGGCTTAGTCAGCAGTTCTGTCTCCATCTCGGCAGTTACATCTTTTTTGCTGCGACGTGTCTGTGCACAAAGCTGTGTGTAAGAGTGTGTGTGCATGTGATATCTGGAATAAGGATCTAAACAGTTTTCCAAATTAGGGAAGAGAGACGTCAGAATGCTATTGTAAAAGATCCACTTCCTGTCTGATAAGCAAAATTCTCTTTCTTCCGTCAGAATTGACACAGACACATACAAACACACACACACACACACACACACACACACACACACCTACAGAGAAATTTCCTGACAAGCAAAATTAGCTTTCTATTTCTTTACTCTGTTCTTTCTATCTTTTTGCCTTCACCTCCAGTCATTCTGTTTCTCTCCCCTTTTCTATAAGGCACAGGTTTAATGCTGAGCCTGGGCTGGGCAGATGAAAATTGAAAGAAAGACAAAAAGGAGGCATGAAGATAATGCATGACTGTTGGCACAAGAGCAGAACTAAAACTGATGGAAAAGTTTATGTCATTGGCACTAAGTTGTATCATGGGCCACAGTCCTGCAGGTTTTAGAGGTTTCCCTGCTTCAGCACAGCTGATTTACATTCCGAGCTGATTAACAGGCTTTTGCTGAACTGCAAACTACAGAATCAGCTGTGCAAAAGCACAGAAACCTGTAAAACCTGCAGGACAACGGACCTCGAGGACCAACTTTGGGTAATTTTAAATATTATAAAAATCTTAAAGTTGTAGGGAAGTCATATTTCAATTTCAAATCATTCTGGCTTAAACATGTATATAAATGTACTCTTTATTAGAGCATATTGTCCCAAAAGTTAGAACATTTCTATTTTAAAAAAAATACTGTCTTAAAATTTGTGGGGAGTTTTTTCCGTTATTTTATACAGGCCAGTTAGTTATATGTCAGCTTGTACACCTAAATTTGGCCAATCATATATCAAAGGTCATTTATCAATCAAATTTTTTCATATGTCGCAGTTAATATATGCAACAGTTGAAATAAGAAATAAGAATCATTTACTTTACCATTAAGTTACGTCCCAGTGTTCACAGGGATGGACGATTGTGTCTTCTGCAGGCGTAGAGCTAACAGAACTGGCAGTGTTGCAAGGCAAGTGCTCAAACATCTACGGCTGTAAGCCTACAACAAACAAAGCTTCTGTTGCCCTGGTGTCGTCTTCCACGACAACTTCGTTCCTGCTTTCCTCCTCTAAATACAACATGTATGATGGAGGAGACTCATCCACGACCTCCGACACAAAACTCTCCTCATCTTGCATGTTTCCGCTGTTCTTGGTCCCAATGTAATTTCCCATTGAGCACCTACTAGCATTGAGTTGCAAACTGGTTTGCAAGATGATTCCAAGGCACCGGCCACAACCAAACTTGCTTGTGAACCTTCCACAACAAAATCCTGCCCCCTTGATAATCGTCTAATCACATTCACTTCATTCACTCATGTAAAGTCGAGCACCACTAGGGAGAATTCGGAACTGCAACCATTTGAACAGCCACTTTCCTAACACTTTAACAACACAGGATGACCAAAATCAAAGCAAAACTCAAAACCCAAAATGAAAACTTGAACAGAACCAAAAAGTCCAGAGAAGCAGATTTGACAACTAGCATCTGTGAATTTTACACCTTCTTTACATGTGACCAAATGTTTGGTCGTCAAGTGTTTACTCACTATAAATTTTATAATTTTATCTTAACTTTAATCAGATAATTACTATTCATATTATTTAATTGAGTGGAGCATAAGAGTAGATACTTTAGTTTAACAGTGGAAATTAAAAGTTGTTTCATTATTTAAAAAATAATTAGATAATAATTTTAGTCTTCACTTAGTGTAAACGTAATCTGGATGTGGCTTGTAATATCATAATATGTATTTTCTTGAATCATAGATGAACAAATAAATATCAGCACAGAAAACAGAAAAAACATAAAAATATTTAAATTATCTAATTATATTTTTAAACACTTAATGAAGCCAGTTCCTTCAGATGTAACCTTTCCTTGAATCTGAGGGAAATTGTCTGATATAAATGATCAGTTATTGTATTGACTTTATGCACAGCACTTTGTGAGTTTTGTCTGTGAAAATGCTTTATTAATACATGTTACTTACAAATTATTTCACTGGATCAAAATTCACTAAATTCAAATGAAAAAAAAATTGTACAGTCTCTTTCACAGTCAGCCTGAAATTGTATGAAAAATCAAAGTATTAAGCTAATCATGAAAAGCTGATGATCAGACACTTTAAGATCAAGGAGAACACAGAAATAATTATAAAGTTTGATCTAAAATGTTAGAAGCAGTAATAAAATGATGGACTTTTTAATGTGGATCTTTAAAATTGTGGAATAAAATCCATGCATGGCACTTGGATATGGTAACTTAGAGCCTGCAGGCTCAGAGAAAAACAAACAAAAATGGGGATAAACCCCTCACATACATCCATACGTTTTTATGAACGTGGTTACAAGATCTGGGTCAGTAAACCAAAAATCAATCTTCATATCTCTATGTAGATGTGTGCATTTGAAGTGATAAGTGTATTGGGCAGTGGGCCCAACTGCTACAAACCAACCAAACATACTGCAAAACAAACCTTACCATCTCCATTACTTTCTCACAAAAACACACACACACACACCACTACAAAACAGTTTTTAACTATTTCAAGTTTTTTTCTTTGTGAATGTGTCCCTTCCTTATGAGCATGTAGAACTATGTTGTTCCCATTAGTTCCCGTTAAATTCCAATGTTTTGTTGCAGCCAAGAGTAAACAGCCAGACTAAAGCATTGGTTTTAAGTTAAATACAGTAAAACTTATAAAAAAAAAACAAATAAAATTTGAAAAACAAATATTTCAAATAAGGATTCAGATTATCCCAGCAGTGGCTGAAAGTAAAATACGTCACCCAAACCAAGGTGAGGCCTGTCCATGGTGCTGATTTTATATATTTATATAATTAAAACTGCCTTGTATATTCCTCAAATTGTTACAATTTAAAAAGATCCTCTGGTGGGTTTTTGTTTAGAAATCCAAACAAAAAAAGTCCTAGACTGCAGATTTTTATTTTATTTATCAAAATTAAATATAAAGAATACATTTTGAAAATAAAAAATAAAATTATAAAACTTCTGCTTTATTTTATTACATGATCACTGGAGACACAATAATCTATGTTATGAGCCAGCATCAGAAAACACAGGTTAGGGAACACTAAATTTATTTTAATTAAACTGATTCCAGTTTAATAAAAAAAAAAAAACAATAACAAAAAACTGGCGAAGGAGCCTATGTTTGGGCGGTAGGTGGGGCAATACTTGCTACAAACACTTAGGCTTGCTTCCACTAATAGCCTGGGTTCTGGAACCAAGCTCCATGAGAGAGGCTGGACTCATCTACTCTTTTTTTTTTTAAATTATTATTATTTTTTTTTTACAGCACTAGGGGCTTGTTTTTTCAACAGCAGACTGACAAGAAAGGGGGTATGAGAGAGGGGGAGAGACATGCAGGCCGGATTCGAACCATGGTTACGAGGACTAAGACCTCCATACATCGGTTGTAGGCACTGCGCCTATTGCACGCCCGAAAGTTTTCTACTCTGAAGTGACGTTAAATCCACATCTAACTTCTGGATAATTTGGAATTACACTAAACAACTACAAATTGATTTAACTTCTCTAACATCTGATGTTAGAACTTTAATATTCTATGATTTCATTATTGAGCAGCGACAGCTGATGCTAATGCCATCAGATGGTTCATTAATAATGTGTGCTGTTGTGAATGTATTCCAATGTGTGTGCAGAATTTGCTTCTTTTGAGAATGCCATTGCTGAAATCACTCTCATCTATTATTCTAATACCATCACCATATTGGACTGGTTATCACAAGATAATAAAGATTGAAAGTTACTTAGTTAAATAGTACAACATTGTACTATTTAATTCTCTATTTAATTATGTTTTTCCAAGAAATAAGATTAGGTATTTGCACCCACTGGTGCACCGACAGTTTCTAAGTTAAACTCTGATGCTACTTTGGGTCGTTTTACAAACAACAGAATGCTTACAATAGAAAAAAGGAGTGTTTCGTCTACATATCTTAGAAACTGCTTAACATTACCCATTTATGATGCAGTAGCAAAAATAATTCCTGTAAACTTCAAGAGGTGTAATGAAGTAAGTAAGATTGGGATGAATATGCATAAAGCAAAGCGCTATGAGCAGGTGACATAGTTGACTTGTGTTGCTGTGGCAAAACACAGCACCAGACAAATGTTTTCTCTCTCATTCCTTTGGGGACAAGACAATGAGGGAGAGAGGAACAGAAATCTCAGGAGAACTCAGTAAATGAAAAACCAACACACTAATGATGTAAAAAAAAAACAAAAAAAAAAACATGCAAGAAAGGAGAATGAAATAGATGCTTATATACAAGCAGCATATCCATACACACATAAAATACATACTCCTAATAAACCTCAAGGAATTGGTTTCTCTTTACATGGCACATTTAAGTGAAGTGCCTCTCTTTCCAGTTCATTTTGAGGTTTTTTGAAATCTTGCTCTGGACCTATGGTTGAGACCCAGATGTTTGGAATAAGAAAACAAGACAACAGAGAATCTTTCAATAACAGTTTACATCTTTAAAGCTCACTATATTGCACTGCAAAAGCATTGATTAATTATCAACCAACCATGTTTTGCTTACAGGCTGGAACACTTACTTTTACTATCATCTGACCACAGTCCTTTATTTTACTTCTTACATTTTTCCATAAACACTGTATGTCTTGTGGAAAACTTAAAATGTTAAAAAGTATTTGGCCAAAAAAAAAAAAAAAGGTTTATGTTCTTAAAGGTAATATTACATGTAAATTGCTATATTGTTGTCTTGATCTGAACTTTTGGCCTTATTTTTTTATTTTTTATTTAATTCTTCAGGAACTTCAGCAACTGCCATCCCCCCCCCCCCCTCTCCCTCCCATATAAACCATCCTTATAAACCTTATAGTAAGGCATTACAGTAAAATAAAATAAGCCTTTTTTGCAGCCTACATTTGATTTTAGTCAAAACAAATTAGCAAATATCAATATTTTGAATGAATGTACCTGAATTATAAATGTTTTTTACTCCCTCTTAGTAGTTAAACCGAAAGCTAATTTATAGATTTATAGAAACTTTTTTTGGCTACAGCTAGCTTTTTTGTGCATGTCAGCCAAAAATCTGCATGCTTGAAATAAACACCTGGCTGCCTATGAAGATAGGCTACTTTATTGTTTTTTCGGGATCCCCAGCAGCTCCCACAAAGTTGTTGGTGACCTTCCTGGGGTCATGGAAAAAAATGACATATGTTTATAAATGACATTAAGATAAATGAAACACATTGCAATTTATATATCACAATAAAATACTATAAAATATGTACAAAATTGCAACTTGCACATAGATCGATAAAATAGACCCAAAATATGCAATTCACATACAAACATTTTTAAACAAATCCTTACCCAAATCACGTTCACAATGATCCTGCTAAGTGATCTTGGATTTTTCTTTTAAAAGATGTTTCATTTTTTATTTATCAGATATGTAATGGAAGACAATTCCACACATTTGCATCTCTGTAAAAAAATTTCCATACCATACAATTGGCTTTTGGCGGAGGCGGAAGTCAGTTGACAAGTCGCATTGTTGAGACAAAACCCATCAAATTACAGTTTTTTTGCATAAAAACCTAGGCTCTTGTTTGTTTAAAACTGTGTGCATTGTTGTTGAAATGCTTACACAGCATCTGCTTTACATTTGTTTTAAAAGGGCAAAAAATTACATTTCTAGCTGCTCTGTTTGGAGCAATCTGATGTTTCCTTAAATGCTTCTGAGCACCGTGGGGCCACACAATGGGAATATAAAGCACAAAACACTGCTCTTAACCACTGTTTTCAGGACTGTAGTTGAAAAATAAGAAGGAAGTCTCCTTAGCCCTACCTCTGCCCATTATATTAACAATGAGGTTAATTTGGTCACACTAAGACAATGTTTGATCGGAACTAATGCCTAAAAATTGGATGTTTGAGGCCTGCTGCACCAGTTGTTTCTTCTAGTGACAAGTTAATGTTATTGGTACCTACTTGAGCCTGAAACCACTCTATCGAACTCACTTCACTCTGGACTCTAGCCTGCCTCCAGGAACCCATGAGGCTACGGGCCTCTGATCTGCTTAAAGCCCTCCTGCCTGAGCTTTCCTGCCTGTCCATCCTCTGACACCTCCGCCCGGACCGCTGGACATCATCCTCCCCAAACAGACGCCAAGGCTCCTTCTCAGCGAGTTACAACACCCCTCATCATTCAAACCATCACCAACCAGTTGCTCACCTGTCACCTCACCTCTTCCAGCAGAACCCAGAAACTCTGCCAGCCAGAATCCTCTCTGTACACACCACAACCTTCAATAAAAACTCTTAACTGATCTTTGCCTCCGTAATTGCTCGATCAAATTAAAACATGACAGTGTGTCATATAACTGTAATTTTTAAAATTTTTCATTTGTTCAAAAGGGTTAAGTGTTGCTTAGGTAGTAACTGCATGTGAATTAATGAGTAGCTAAATTCTTTTTAGTCAAAATATTCCAAAGGTTTGTTCTTAGTCTCTCCCTCAATTAGTCACTGTCTCTCAGAGCGCACAGCTGATCTGAGTGGCCAGAGTGGGAGAGAAGGGAGAGACATCTTTATGGCGTCACATTTATTTCAAAATGCCTTCCTTCCCCTACCTTCAACGTTTGCGGTACATGGGGTAAGTGTCAGTCAAAGAAAATGAGAAAATCAGTCCGAGGGCAGAGACGCTTTCGAAAACGGACCTTAAGCGTGGCCGTTGGATAGACAATCCTGTGCACGATAAGATCCCGAGCATGATCCCGAGCTTGCTTGGGAGTAGCTGCGTGCACAAAAAGTGATTTTGTCCTGTGAAAGTGGCAGTTTCTCGTGCATGTTTAATTTTGTTGTACGGTGGTAGATAAACCACATGAAGAAGAAGTTTTAATACATGAGAATATGTTTATTTTGCTCACAGGCTTTTATAAATAAATGTGAAGCCATTCGTCTTCTTGGCTTTGACAGAATACTAAAGCTCACACCAGTTCCAAAACTACTAAGGGATATGGGTCAATTCGATTTTAAATATTTTTTCAGGGGAAAGATAAAATTATGTTATTGCTCGTTCACATATTAACTATGGCAGCCCTTGTTGCAAGTTTTTTTTCAGCAATCAACAATATCAACCCATCCTTATCCAAAAAGATGTTGTGTATATTTGCGAACAGTAGAGACTGAAGAGAAAGCCACCTTCTTATTAGCAAATAGTTGGAATTGTCCTATGGCAAGCTGTTATGGTTCTCCCCGTTTAGGACTCTGAATTTTTACTTTTCTGTCATCAGTTGCTCTGTTTTGTTCTTTTGTTTATTTTCCAATAATATTTAAGCAGTCTTCAGATACTCTCTGTTGCCCCCTTGTGCTTGTTTCCTTTTCACTTGGCTTCCTTCTAGTTAGTTCCATCCACACCTTTTCCATATTCAGCACATTAGTCCATCCTTTGTTTTGTTCCCCTTAAATACTCCACCTCTGCAGTTACTCAGTGCTGGTTCCTTGTTATTTGTTGTTTCCTCATTTCTGGCTCCCCACTTGAGTTTTTCCCTGAAGCTTTTTTGGTTGTTATTTTTTTGTTTGGATTTTTGGATTTCGGCTCAGTTTACAGATTAAATCTTCAAGACTCACCTCTGCCTCCTGATCTCTGTATTTAAAGCAACCTCACCACCCATTGTTGACACAAGCCTTCCATTTTTTTTTTTTTTTTTATATGTTCTTATCATAATCATAATAATACTTAAAAAGTAAATAGCAGGTCTGATTTTTTTGGTGCACATCTTTCTTACTAAAAGTATTTTTGGATTTCCAAAACTTTGATACCACTGGAAAGCTTAGATTCCTCTCATTTAGGATCTGTAAAAAACTCGAAACGACCTCAGGTAAACTTGTACATGGTTTTGCCAGACTCTGTCACCTACTTATTTATCATACAATGAAAAAACAATGTTATGACTGTTATGCAGTGTAAGAAATTATACAGTTTAAACTCAGCTCGAGTATCTAAATTTAAGTAGCAGCACATAACTGTAAGTTTTTGCCTGCAACATCTGTTTAAGGTTGCTAGAAATTTAGGAGCACAGTAAAGGACTTCATAGACAAATTTAAAGATTCCGGATAGATGAAATGACAATAATAAGATACTGTTAGAGAGACATGCTTTGGAGATGGTTACAGTAGAAGAGCATAGAAAGAGAACAGTTTGTGGTATAGAAGGGATTTTAAAAAAGAAGGATACAGAGGTAGGGGGTGAAGGAAGACGAGGTTAGCTGACAAAGGGTCAGACAGTTGGAGGAAGCTAATGTCTTTATTTCCTGGAGAGCTGGGACCTTGCATTTACCCCTGAGGTCATTGGTCACAGACAGGGTCACTGCTGTGCAGTGAGTAGGGTATCTCAATACCGGGGGAGGTGAGAGAATATCTTTATGAGAAAAAAAGTGTAGTGAACAAGAACAAGAAACAGAGAAAGGCAAAATGTGAGAAAAAAGAAAAAGAAGCCCTAGTTTCAGCCAAGAGGGGAATGTGCAAAGGTGGAAAGGTTAGGGGGGTAAGATGGTAAAAATACCCAAGGGAGAGAGAAAAGGGGGACACACAAACACACATGAAATAATTGTGGACTTTAGAGACTATGTGTGTAGCTCTTGTCAGGTGCTGTAATATATCTGAGTTGATTGCAAGTGCTCTTTTACTTGCCTCTTGTGTCTCAAAGTTCTAACTCTATAGTAGGCTAGCATTGATACTTAAATCTGTTTTTATTTGTCTCTAGAGACAGTATGCAAGAGAGCTAACAGATAAAGACGGAGTAATTGAATGTCTGACTCATTTTATAGAGTTTTAGCAGTTACCTCCTTGTACAACTTTATACACAGCTTTCAACTGATATATGTTGTAGGTGTTAAACATAAAGTAATAAAATATGAATTAATGTAAACATTTTACTATATTCATCCCCGTGAGCTGTGGTGGGGTTGTTTGAGTGCTTGAACGATCCTAAGATCCTATGTTGTTCGGGGCGTTATGCCCCTGGTAGGGTCTCCCATGGCAAAAAAGGTGAGGAGCTCAGTTACCCGGGAGAAACTCAGACACACTGGAGGGACTATGTCTCTGAGCAAGCCTGGTGTCACTGCAGCTGGAGGAAATGTGTGTGGATACGGAAGTCTGGGCATCTTTGCTTAGACTGCGACCCGGCCCAGCCCCAGATAAGTGGAAGAAAATGGTTGGATGGATGGACAATCTGTGTATACATTTAATTCTGTCTTATTGTAAAGAAATTGTATCTCTTATAATTGTTTTAATTTTACTATTATTATTTGGTATTATTTGATTCTGATTACACATCACCTGTGGAGGCTAAAACATATCCAATCAGATGGATGACAGCTTGTGTTATTGTGTGTCTTAAGGAGAGGCTTAACAAAGCAAATTTCTAAGTCAGATGCTAATAATGTTGAACACAAGAAATAAATATGTCTTCATGTTTAAATCAGACGTTGAATATTTATCCTTCATTTACACTCCCTCTAAAGTTTCTATCTACCTCTGAACTACACCTTTGCCTTGACAGACAGGAAAATCGAATGCCAATCCAGAGTTATATTTATCCAATGTTCTAGTTAAAAAAAATGTTCTAATGTTACACCGGATCCATACAGCATTTTAGTTAACATTTCACAGAAACAATCATAATGGAAAAAATTTTTTTAACAATTTACATTTGGTGAGTAAATAAGAACATAACATTCCACTTATATCTTCCTTTTTAATAGCCACCACTGCCTATGTTGCCTTTCAGACCTTACACTCGAGTCTAATGCCAGTTGTTCCTACCATGCTATGACATTATATCCTTAAACTTGCACAATTTTTCTAAGAAAAAAAGAAAAGAAAACAAGTTGCAAATAATAAATGGTAAATGGCATGTACTTATATAGCGCCTTTATTTAAGTTAGGAGACTTGACCAAAGCACTTTACACTACATTCATTCACCCATTCACGCACACACTGATAGTGGCAAGCTACATTGTAGCCACAGCTGCCCTGGGGCTCACTGACAGAAGTGGGGCTGCCTTACACTGGCGCCACCGGGCCCTCTGACCACCATCAGTGGACAATGCAGGTAAAATGTCTTGCCCAAGGACACAACGACACTGAAAGTTGGAGTTGGGGCTTGAACTGTCAATCCTTCGATTTCCTACATCCAACGCCACTAAGTCCAATTATCTATACCTGTATGAATAAAGATATGTCTAGTAATGTGTGAATGTGTGGATGATTATATGTAGGGAAGTTCATTTATTTACCTACACAATGTTTTTTTGCATTATTTACTGCACTTATGGATAAAGTAAAAATCAGGAAGATTGTTGTTAAGGGCTATACATGTAGGAAGAAGAAGGGGTATGATCAAATAGGTTTCACTTCTTTATACCCTTTCTCAGACATAAGCACTAAATTATACATTTAATGTAATTATATGGATTCATTAAGATATCAGCAATGACTCACGCTAAATGGAAATCAGATGTTTCCTGCTTTCTACAAATGTTACCTTGTTTTTTTTTCCCTCTTTTGATGTTGTCTATTTAAGAAGTAAGTTCTCATAAAAAAAAAAAAAAAAAAACATCATTGCATATCTAGTCCTTAAATGTAATATTATTTCAATAGTGATTAAATGACTAAATGAATCAACGATTTCTGCTGGCTTCCAAATGACACAATGCTTAAATTCCAGCGTATTTACTCTTCTTTGGTTATTTTGGTCCTATAATTAGTGACTCATCAGCAGCAAATGCAGTTTGGTATGAGTTCTCTTCAAAGCCCTATTTCAGTCTCGTTTAAGGGTTATTCTTGGTTCTGCTCTAAGTATTGGACATCTGTTTAACAGAATGTTATTCAGTCAGCTATAAATATGAATGGCCTTTCTGCTCGGCCAACCGCATGGATTAGCAACTCTTCCAGCTTTTCCACTACACTCAAAAACACACGGCACCTCTTTCTTTCTCTCTTGGTCATTCACTCAGATACACCAATTCTTTACTTGTGTTTCTCAAATATGTTTGCATAATGACTGAATTGCAGCCACAAGCCCCCCCCCCCCCCCAAACCCCCAAAACCACCCCCACCCCCACCCCCCCCCACCAGCAAAAGGACACATAGTTATCTGTTTACATTATTTTATAATTCAGGTTTTCAAGGTTTTCCATGTCCAAACAGTGAATAAAACGTTTAGTTATATCACACTAACAATAATGGTTGTGTGTTTATTATATAAATGTATAATTGAGCTATAATTTGTATATATATTACTAAATGATCCGAAGTATTAAATTCAGTTTTTTAACAGTGTGCAGACCTCAAGTTTTCAGTTTTTCAGAACAAATTTGGAATAACAGATGGTGATATGAGGCTTTCCAGACCCGAGTCTCTAATCAGAGAGTCAAGCTCTTGAGTAGCCATGATAATGAGTTCCACTCAGTGGAGAAAAAAAAAGTTACTGAATTCAAATGTATTAGTTAATAAAAAAACAATTGTTTATTTATCTATAGTTTTACTTTCTCATTCGTCTCTTACCTTACATTTTTCTTTCAATAAAGAAAAGCTTCTGAACAGGGGTTGAAAGTTAACATGTCTTATATGATGCTGAACAAATCGCATCCAGCTCTTGTTTTAACAAAAGTTGAAATTAGAAAATTAATAATCAAAACTTACACCCAGAAAAGCTGACTTTGTCATCTCCCACCTTTACAACAGCAGTAATAAGCTGCACACGGCTTGATTAACCTCAGCCCCCGTACTGTTCCCATCCACAAGAATAAAAGGGTGAGAACTGACAAAGTCTCCAGATGTTGTTCTCGCCCCTCCTTCTTTACCCAGCATGCATCAGAGCAGACTTGTTCATTCTCAAGATTGACAGCTGTCCCAGCATGCACCGCAGCAGTAGCAGCTTCTAGTGGAGCACTGACAGAGCTCAGAGTATTAAGTTAAGACTGTTCCTTTCTGTTGCTGTTGTTATTTGATAGTACGGTTTACGTAAGATCATTTTAGGTGAGAACATTATACTTTTAAGCATCGCTATATGGCTCATTTACTGTTAAAGGGTCTAATTTAAAAAGAAGCTCTGAGGCTGTACTTGGAGAGCATCATGTCTCCATGACAACAGGTTGAAATCCGAAAACGCTGATGCTCAAAGAAGTAACAGAGCCAAATGGGTAAAATTTTCATAATGGAGACTGAGGTGCGTTGGTTAGTGATAGCTTTTGCCTTTATACAACTATTTGCAAATGATGGTATGAAAATGAAGCGTGTCTGTACAAAGTCTGAGAGTGTCTTAAAATGATGGTGATGCATGAAGCTGAATGGAAATATCTAACTAATTTAGGACAAGGCACAGATTAATGCTTCTTAACATGCACCGTGAGATCCTCATCTTGTGTAGATACTGACTACCGATAAGGTCACTTATATCATTATATAAATCTATATTATTGCACCAGAGTACTGTTGTTTCAGACACCAACTAGTGCGCACCAGAGTTCTAATGGAGCCGAACCACGTCCACCTCCTTATGCCGTTCTACTATGGTGTGCATTTGAGCTTTCATACTGACCTCTAATTGGATCAAAACTGCAAGTGTAAAAATATCCCCCTAATTAAAGTTATTACCTAAGTTTATTTTACTGTGTTATTGTTAACTTTTAAAGTAGCTAAAGAGATATATTTAATCACTCAAAAAGTTTATCAAAAATACATGTTGGAATAACTTTATTTATACCATCCCGTTTCTAAGGTTCCATTAAAGATGTACTTGAAATAGCTTCAGTAATGGTGAGGGTGATCTAGTTTCAGCAAAAACACTAAGGCTGGCACATGATACTCCTTAGAAAAAAGTCACAAGTGACCATCAGTGCCTTGAATTACTACTCATGAACAGCAACACTCACGCACACCAGTGTCTCAGTACATAACACCTGGTACTTTATTTGAGTGACATTTACCCTTTAAAGCCCGATCCAAGAATAAAACAAAACAGAAAATTACTTTTTTTTTTTGGTTTGAAGTCCTTATTTGGCCTTTTAACAAAATATGTAAAAAGAAAAATCAGAAATACATTTTTGATATTAATAATTTATTAATATGCGATAAGTCAAGATTATTTTTTGTGTAGTCTTCTGCCCTCTGTTATCAGGTATATCTGATTGTGTACAATAGGATTTTGAGCAAAGTTTTTACCATTAAATTATGCAAAAGGTGTCAGATGCAAAACATTTCAGGAACCGTATGTATAAAATATGATACATTTGGCATTACAGGGTTAAGAACATGAAAAAAGATATGCATAAAGTAAGAGATATATATTCTAAAAAAAAAAAAAACTCACTTTCATTTCATTTTAGTTATTTAATTGCTTCAAATAAAATAAGCCAGTGTCACAAAGTATTTGTTTGTTTTTCAAGTTAGATTAGACTATTTCCTTATAATTGTGTGGTAAATATGTGAGTGATAATATTCTAAGCTGAATTGTGGCCTTAACAGGGTATCAGTGTAATTACCATAAAACGGGTATTAATCTTCCCATCTATTTAGATTTATTAGTAACATTGCTTTTAAATTGTATTTGGAGAAAGCTTTCTCAAGCACAAAAGTCATCACAACTTCCTATATGTTTTTTTTTTTTTTTTTTTGCAAGTGTTTTTTTATTCACTGCTTGTGAACATTACTTGGTGGGGTATAAAGATGACACTCCTTGTTCAAGGTTTATCTGAATTGTAGAATAATAGTTTATGTTGTCTTTGTTTTCCTTTAGTGTCTCACCTTTACTATGATGTCATTTTATGGAAGACATTAATAAAGTTCTCTATAAATATTCAGTTTAGGCATACCTGAGATAAAAAAAAACAAAACAACACATTAGTCTTGCATCATGTGTAATTGACAAAAGTAAGGACATAAACCAAATTGAAGCAGAAGGTTCAGTACTTTTTATTTAAAAAAACGTTATTTAAATCCGAAAAAAAGGTAAAGTCTACAATTTTTATTTTGTCGTTTGATTTTTTCTTCGAGAGCTGTTAAAAACTTCTACAGTTCCTCTCAAAATTATAGTAGACAATAGATTTACTGTAGCAGGGCATAAATGGGAGCTGACATAAAATAGTCGTACTAAAATAAAATAAAAGAAGAAAAATAATTTGCCCCTTCATAGTAATTCTATTAAGGCTATATGAGACATTTTGCCAAAATGGAATTACTCATATATAGGAGCTATATAGGAGAATATTAAAATGTTTATTCTTAGAAGGAAATTAAAAAAGCAAGAAAATATCAGTTTTTTTTTTTAGGAATGCAATGACTCACACCGGGTGATGTCCTTTCTTTAGAAATTCTGTGAATACAGTGCTAAGGGGCAAAATATGCTGTCCTCCTGCTAATGAAGCTTTCAGCCCTGCACCACAACCACACAATGACAGCTGGCAGGGGAGGGGCAGGAACTACATGCCATGAAATAAGAGGGGGTAAAAATTGATTAGCAATTTTCATTTGCGCTAAGCTAAACAAAAGGAGACTGCTGCCCTACTCTGCATATCATCATGGGGTGGTGGAGGAGGGTGGGCAGAGCTGATGGGGTTCGGCTGGGATGGGAAGTGATCTTTCAGTGCTCAAGGCATCTATTGTTTCATTTTAGAGGATGTGGGTGTGCATTGGGGGAAGGTTTGGGGACAAAAGGCGACTATGATGTATAGAAAAAACCTAGATGTCTTAGGTGAGGAAAGTAGGAGAGGAATATAAGAAAGCAATGGACTTGCACTGAAACAAAAGCCCAGAAAGGGATGTAATAAGAAAAGGGGGTTCAAGCATGGGTAACTTGAACGGCATGACAGACGGAAGTTGAGGCCTGGGATTGATGGGAAAAGTGATGGGAACAGGGAGGGGATATTTGGCAAGTAGGAGGGGTGGAATAAGTTGAGTGTTGTCCAGGACTTCATGACCAATTCTGGAGATTGAAAATGGACTGGATGGAGCTATCATGCACTTTGAACAACAAAAGCAAAGTGTCAGGTTGGAAAAAAAAAATGACACCCTCTCACCACTTTCAAAGTTATTAAAACCATTCGAGGTATTGAATATAAAAGCTCTAACAATGGTGAAATTTGTCAACCCCAAGGGGAGAAAATACAGTATGTATGCAGTAATGTTGGCAAGCCATGTTTTTGTAGGGGTAGTTTTCTTGAGGGTTTTTTTGGCATGACCAGGAAACTTGGCTTATTGACGGAAGCAATAAAATGCATTATACACACAAACACACACCCATCTGATGAGGACACACACACACACACACACACACACACACACACACACAGTTTTAAATGCAAAAGGGGGAAAAATAGCAGCTGGTAGGAGAATGAAGAAAAAAAACATCAACAACTTTTAACCAAAACACTGTACACAACTCTAAATTTAATTTTCTGCAAGATTAAGCACAGTAATGACTAGCTTTATAAAAAACCCATAACTAATGGCTTCCAATGAGCTAATCTATAGGCATCGATCTGTTCAGTATCTCATAGACTCACAGTTTACAGCTTATAAATGAAGAAATAACAAGGAAAAGGGAGAGAGGAAAGAAGGACAGGTAAAGTTTTAAACTGGAAAAAAAAGGAAAAAAGAAAAGAATGTGCATTATGTGATGGTGAAAGAGAGGCAAGTAACAGATAGGACAAGAACTGAAAAAAGGAATGTGCAGGAAGAGGTTACAGAGCAGAAGGGATTTAAAGTTTTGTGTGTTTATGTATATTGTATTCAAACCTACCGATAGCTTGATATTTCCTGCTTTTATTGTATTGTACCATTTTTGTTTGTTTTATAGTAAGTTTTATACACAGTGGATCATGTTCTGCTCTGCCTTTGTTTGTTTTTCAGTTTCCTGTCCTTCCTTTTTGTTATTATTTTGACATTCCTCCATAGCAGTTCCCTCAGTTATATCTAGCACTTTGCTATTTCCTACATTCTAGGTCAATCACTTACTTCCCCATCTTAAACACTTGTGATTTAGTGATTTCTTTTTCAAGTCCTCCACTTGATTGCCATTGTGTTTTTCCTCAGTTTCCCTTCTTTAAGTGTCCTGAACTGTTCAGTTTTTTGGTCTTTGTATTAGTTAGCTGCCCTGGTTCCAACCCCAGCTCTATCTGTCTCAGTTATTTCACCTGCGATGCCTACTGACTGCAGTGATAGGGCCCGGCAGCACTTGTTTATGGTAGCTTGCTTTCTGTCATTGTGACGCTGGACATGTATGGTTACTATATAGATTGCCATTAGCAGTGTGTAAAAGTGTGTGCATACATGGATGAAAGCTGGAAGGTACTGTAAAGCTCTATGGAGTCCCCTAAAGTAAAAAGGCATATAAGTACAGACCATTTACCATGCAAAATGAGATATTGTCAAAAAGTATGGGCTATTATAGCTGCTTAAAATATTGTTAAATCAGTCCACCTTACAGCTGGCCGGTCTTTCCATAACTCCATCTTACCCTTTTTATTTGACAAGTAGAATTGTGCCTTAAAAAAAAAAAACTACATTTGAAAATAGCGAAACAATAACCTCCGGTTCAAAGCAAATTAATCAATTTTACTTGTTTTGTTCTTATGACTAGAGATACTGGGTGTGAACACATGTTAAAAGCTGATTTATCATCCAATAAATTACTTTGCACACAGTTGCACTAATTTTGAATCCAATGCATTCTCACTACAGAATATTTACATACAGTATACGTAGACAGTTGGCCAAGTCCCTGTGATGTCAGATATCGATACGATGGGGGTTCCCTCTCATCATTCTTGACGCACAGGATGCATGACAGTTTGTGACTGGAATGTGCTAAATATTTCTATGCAATGTAAAGTAAAAAACTAGCACTAACCCATCACTAACCCCTAAATAAACACTAGTATAAATGTTGCCATACACTTCTAAAGCTACCAACAAGTTTTGCAGGCTAATTTTTTTTTCTTTAAATGTGATACAATGTCTGCAGCCTGTCATTTACCCTGAGCTCTCATATATGATGAGAGGGGCACTCACTTTGTGTCGGTATGTGAAGCGCAGGGAGCTTTGACAGAAAGCATCAGTATTGGACAAGTTGGGAGTGAGAATGCATTAAAGGTTCTGTAAATAAGTTGTGCAGACAAGTTTGCTTTATTCTATTTAGATAGTAAACTGAGTTTGCAACTGGCAGTTGGAGAGTGGTCATAAAAGACACAAGTTTTCAGCCATAGAGTTAGAGATAAATGAAATAAATAATTTTAGATTATAAAAATAATTATGATTATTATTGCTCATAGAGGACTTAACATAAGCATCTCCTCTACAAGTTACAGTGCCTACTAAAAGATGGAAAATATTTGCACAATTGAACATATTTGGACTATCAGAAATAACAATAATTTCAGTGAAGAAAAAGACGTCGGAACACGCAGGGACAGAGTAATGCAGTGGCAAGTAAACAATCTTTATGCAGTTAAACTTTTAAAAAAAAGAACATACTAGAAAAGTTACTCAATTTCCAGAACTCAATTCAAAAAGTCAAAATCTTATAAATAATAGATGTAAGGCACATATTTAAGATGTTTTCGAGTATTTATGTGTTTATGTCTTTCACAGAATTTGGGTTTCCAGCTAATTAAATCCACAAATACAGGATTTAAAAAATAGTTGAATTCTCCATCATCTGTTATTATATGAACATTTCCCTGACCCTGGATGAGGAAAAATAAATTGCCTGTGAGTCACTAGTCTAACTTTTAAATTCACTAAAGATACATGCAAAAATTGTGTCCACCATCACGTTCAGGTTTGATTAATTCACTTTGCGGGAGGTAAGTATTTGTATTTGCATATCTTGCAACCATAAATATGCAAGATTTGTTCATTGAAATTATTGCAGACTCATTAAGGCAGACATGCAAAAAAAATAGTGTTTCTGCTAATTTGCCTAATTTTTAAAACACAATTTAATTTGCACCTTGTGAAACAGCTTTGGACATGCTAACAAGCTGCACATTTTTATACACACAAACCTTTTTAAGATTGGTTTTACTATGTTTTAATAATCAAGTAACAAACATGTGCAAATAAAATGCACCCTACCTGGAGTTAAAATACAGTATTAGGCCACAATGGGAATTTATTTTTCACATTTCTTTTTTATAAGTGATACTTTTTTAATCCTGCACTTGACAGCTTTTTATTGTCTCACTGAATGAGAACTTAAGGTGGCAGAATCTGAGAATAAGGAGGACAAACTAAGATAAAATACAAAAAAGCTGCTGAAAACAAACGGCAGCTTAAATATGTAGAAGTCTACATCCATTAATAGCTATGGATTAAACTTCTAAATACTTCTATTCAAGCCAATTAATTCATGCATATATCTGTCTTTGACTCTTTTCATGTCATTTAATATGATGGAGGGCAGGTTCCTGGGAAACCACGGAGGGGGGGTATTTAGCTATATTAATTCATGCAGTGCTTTCACTTAAGTACCATGAAGCTATACATCTTGATGCATATACACACATTTGCACACACATCTACATGCTACAATGTCATGTATTGATGTATTTTCAAGAGAGAATGGATGGTGGGTGTTAGCACTGAGAGGAACCTCCAAGAGTTGACTGACATTTTCTGACAGTTGAATACTAATCATGAGATCAACCCTCGCTAAATATTCAGGATCTCACTGGGGCTTCTGGCTAAGAGACGCATAAAGAGGATTAACAGTGAATACAGAAACCTCCTAGAGAACAGAAAACCACCAGCTCATGGACTCAACAACTCCAAATCTCAAAAGGAAGAAGAAACTGTGGATGTGGAATTTGTACTCAAAGAAACCAGTCCAGAGTAGAAATTATCTAAATCACTAAAGGAAAGTAGAAAATAAAAATGAACTGCAAAAGAATGATAAAACAGATAGATGCTTTTACTGTCTATAAATATGACTAATAAGAAAACCAAATGCCTATAGCAGTAACAATATCCAAACGCCTAATTTCAGATATAGAAACATAATCCTCAGCATATTCAGAGGATTCATTTAGTATTTTGCTATAATGTCAATAATGAATTGGTATCTTAGTGAGATCACCATGGCCTAAAGTAGAGAGCAGTCAGAAGCAACTGAAAAAGTTTCCAGTTACCCATCTGTGTGCATGTCTGTGAATCTAATCAGCCTGCCAGGTAGAAACTGCTGCAAAGTATAACTAGAAACCCAAATCACATGGAACATTTCAAGATACTGCAAGTTTGTATCAGGCCTGGCCACTGTACCAATTCTCCTACCTCCTGGGTTATATTTAATGATTTTTTTGACCAGTCAAAGAACCTGCACAACTAATCGATACATTTTGAAACATTGGATGCTACAAAAAAAGAAAAAAGTTAACAATTTTTACCGAAAGATATCATATTAATCCAATATTTTATATATATCTTGATAATAAAAAATGCAGCATTCCAAGTGTTTTCTAAAACTGAGTTTAATCTGAAAACATCCATTTTATTTAGGACACAGAAATACTTCCACATATTAAAACCTATGCCTATACATATAGATTTTAGGAATGTTCTTTTTTGTTTTAATAATGTCTTAACAATTTAGCCTGCAGTTGTTTTTATTTAATTCAGTTTAATGGCAAAAATCCAACTAGGCTGTGCTTTACAAATCTGTGGGGAAATATCTTTACCCATTGAAGTATCAGTAGCAATACACCTCTTACCTGATATTCTTCTTGTTGTGGGTCTGCTTAAAATCACGGATCACTTCTGAAATGCGGAAATCAAACAAAGAAAATGGTAAATAATGTAGCAACTAATAAATATAAATATCTACATCTATTCATATCTCTTGCCTCACATCTGCAACTTTTTGTCTGTTGTTGCCATATTCTGTATCCTCTGATCTTTTCACCATCGCCGTTACTTCTTTCACTCTGATCAGACATTAGTGTGTCCCTCTGAGCGGCTGACCCGACTCGTGCACTAACCAGTGACATGTTTTCATTATTGAACAGCTGACCTCAATCGGCTGGCTGGAGCACTCCAAATCACACCACACCATTGAAAAAAGAAAATATACTCCTAAATACAAGTGCATTTATTGTGTGTAGCCTGGGGGATGGTATATATATATATATATATATATATATATATATATATATATATATATATATATATATATATATATATATATATATATATATATATATATATATATATATATAGAGTTATGCTAACATTTTTGATTCACAGAACAGATTTGTTTTGTTTGTAATGATGAGCATGAAAAACTGATATCTATTTTAAAATGCATATAATTTCATAGCTTTTCAAAGTATACTTTTATGTGTTAAAATGTGCTATGTAAAATAGTCGAAATAAAATCTTAGTTTACTTCCTTTAGAGGTGAAAAAGTATGAGATTTCAGTAATGATACAGTGCAACATGGCACAGTTGACCGGGAACATGACTCCAGCTATATCTGTTAACTGCATAGCAGGATAGAAAATGATTTATATCATTTGGTATGCTATGCATGTTTTACAGATACTTTAATTTCATATCCAAATATAATCTGGAAAGACTGACCAGCAGTCACACTTTTCTTGTTACAAATGATCAAACAAAGTAGATGATACTAGACACATGATACTTGCAGAGCATTTATAGATTAGGATATCGGTGGGGCATTAGATATTCCCTTTCAGGGTTCAATTTAATCGAAAGGCAAGTTTTTCTTTCCTTTCTTACACGTAATACCAACTAATGTCATATTAACTAATGCAAAAAAAGCACAGGTCTTCAGTAATGGCATTCATCTTAACACTGTCCTCAGAAGCATTTATGACGTTGTTTGTGGCTTGTAGTATATTATTAGTTACAAATAGTTCAATAGGTCACACCAGTCTGCTTTGATCTTAAGGTTTCACACAGATTTCTTTCAAACCATATGCTCCCTGCTCTTACAGAAGCGCAATACTACTGTTTTATTAAAGAAAATAACATTTGAATAATCCCTTTAAATAATAATTTTTAATGGTCTTTCATATTTAACATGGATTTCAGAATAAATTATGGGGCTCAACTGAAATTTATTAAGAAGAATTAGTATTGTATTAAAGCACCAACATTCTACATATTTCAGCACATGCTTGATCTTCACTCTGATCGATTCTGAATGTTCTTTGACCCTCAGATTTGCTCATTTGTTTTTGGTTTATAGAATCTGTTCTGCTGCAAAGTACTTTTTCGATTATAATTTTTCATGATATAGAATTTCTAAATGAACTACTGGTGTATTCATATGTTGCCCTAAAGAAATAAAGAAATTAACATCTTTACATCCATCTTCTCCAGCTAAGTCCTTGTTAGTGGGCCGTGGCCTATTCCCGGCAGTCTATGTGCGAGAGGTGGGGTACAACCTGGACAGGTCGCCAGGCTGTAGCAGGGTAACACAGAGGCACACAACCATGCACAGACACACTTACATTTAAGGACAATTCAGAGAAGCCGATTAACCTAACAGTCATGTTTTTGGGCTGTGGGAGGAAGCAGGAGTACCTGGAGAGAACCCACGCATGCTAAGAGAGAACATGCAAACTCCATGCAGGAAAACCCAGGGCAATAGCGCTTCCCACTGCGTCGCTGTGCAGCCTAGAAATTAACATTATTTCTAAAAAAATTTTAATTAGAAAATACTAAATGCATAATTAGCTAATAGAGTTTACCTGTTTTTTATTTTAGATTTTAATTTCCCTGTCTTATCCTAACTCTGTGTTCTGTAATGTCTAGCCTTATGTAAATGTGTAGCTTGTAGATTTTGGATCTATGCAATGTGTTTTCTATTAAGATGTTCTGATTTTATAATTTGTCTGATTTCTGTAAAGCATCTATAAGTTCTTTTAAAATTGCTTCATAAATAAAAAGTACTACTAGTAATACTTTTATTATTTGCAATAATTTTAACATACTTAAAGGTATAGTGGAGGATGTTATTTTTTCGGGTGGATCATCAAAATAAGTGGTCCCCCTAACTGTCAATAATTCCGGTGATATGTTTACGTAAGACCATTCTACATGCTTGTCTCCATTTTTACTTACCGGTGCTAATCTGACCTAGTGGACAAATTGCAAATCTTCCTTTAGAAATTAAGCTTTTGTAAGCGATGCAAACAGCAACTTTAAGCAGAGCGAGCACGAGGAGAAATGGGGAGGTGCATGGTCTTGAACACGTTTCATGGGCGTTCCCTCTTGGGAGCAACATTCAGTCAGTCATGTAAAGGAATGCGTTTGGTACAAATACATACATATGCTGGTCACTCACCATAAGCAATACTGTGGCTAAATAAAAAAGCAAAAGAAAACCAAAACATATCTCACCAGTTGCTTCTCTTTATGGGTATCCTGTTGATTTAATGATTAATTTTAAAGTTTTATTGTTGACATATAAGGCTTTTAAAGGGAAGGTTCCTACACACCTGTCTGACCTCATAATCATTTTCTGCCTTCTGGATCCCTTAATAAATGCTCAGGTCCAGGCCGGTTCAAAAGGAAATGATTGAGTCATTTCAGTTGTAGCTTCAGTGGAACCAGTTGCCCATCATATTAGAGTGGTTTCAATTGTTGTCTTCAAGCCTCTTCTTAAAATAGACATTCTACTTCCTAGTTTTTAACAAGGTATATATTTATGTTTTTAATTGTTTTACCATGAATTATAGTTGTCATCTGTTGCTTTTTGTGTTGAGAACTTTGGCCAACTGTATCTCCTCTTAATTGTGCTGTAAAATTACAATTTATATGGATTGCTTGGTTGAAGAGGATTAATCAAAATGTAAAACTACAATAGCTTTAATGTGGCAACACTTCAGAATTAATGTTCACTGACATTTTTAACCCAATCTAGCTCAGCTTGAACTGTTTTGTAAAGAGTAGACAAATAGGGTGTTGAAGTTAAGAAATATAAACCTAAGTGCTACAGCTGTTATTATTGTTTTTTTATATTAATATAAACCTATGGAAGCTTGAAAAGAAATATTTTAAAAACTATACTTTTGTATTACTCTCTACAACAAAATGATGTGCTAACTTGTGTTTTAGAGCTTGGCTCATTAGCCTTTTTGAAACTGAGAGCAACTGCATGTGTACCAAGTCACATGAAGGGCTTCCAGTACTGGGAGAGTCAGAGTTCATCAAACCTCATGTGTAATAAACATACTTTACTGCATTTTACTGTCATTTCCCAATCAGTATAAATGAAACTGTGCCCAACACACACAAACCCACCCAAGTTTGTATTACTATCCATATTAACACTACACTACATTGACTTAGTTGTTACATTTACGCCTATTACGCCTAACCCTGACATTTACTTTAACCCTAACTATTACCAATGAATCTTTAACCCTAATCCTAACCTAAAGTTAATTTAAGCTATATCTCTAAATTGACCCACTGACATTAAAAAATGGGGTCCACCACATTAGGTCTGGCCTTTGGTCTCCACACAGCCTGTTGGTCATTAGTTAATGTACCAGAATCATTCCTAAATAGTTAACAGAAACAAGTACACACATCAGATATTTTTGTCTGCATGTGTTTCAAGTTACAAAAGTTTAAGAAGCATGCATAATACATTATATTTCTCTGTCTTTGCGGAGTCTATCTGTTGACTTCCACGCCTTTCTAACCCATTTCTACAGCCTAACCATAAGCCTTACCCCAAACCTAACTGGTACATACCTCGCTATCACATTAGTCCTAAACATGACTTCTGAACCTATAACAACAATTCCCCACATTGGGTCCAGGCATTGGGCCCAACAAGAAGCAGTCAGTCCCCATGACATACTATTTTCCAGAAAATGGGCCCCACAATGTGACAAATACAAGAACACACACACACTGCAAAGAGCAGTCAGACTGAGGTCTCAACGTGGAGCTTCATGCATGCATGCACGTGTCTGTGAAGTTTGGCTCTGTCTTTCTTTGGTCCATACGGTGTTTTGTATTTGCCATAATCCCCTGTCAGCAACACTTAGCCAGGCAGACAATAGCAGAGAAGATCGACAGCCAAACCCGCTTCACTCTGAGCTTGGCAGGCCAGCGTACAAGCAGCATGTTTTACACACATGTGTACGAACACACCGTCTCTCACACACAAATACCCATACATTACTGTGCTTTAATGTCATGAAGCACAGGAAACACACATATCCCACTGAGATGCTGGGTACTCACACCTTCTCCAGGCTCTCTTCAAAGAGTTCTGATGGAGTTCTCAAGGACACAGCTTTCTAAGATCCTCTTTTTCTTTCTCTTCTTACACTGGCACAGTCTCCCTGACTCTCACAATCTCTCATTTGCCTCTTGGTCGCAGGACAGCAGATACAAGTGTGTCGCTGCCGTTTCTCTCTGCCATTTTTCATTCCTTTTCCTCTCTCCCCTTCTGTCTTGGCTCATATCTACATTTCTTCTGCAGCTGAGAAGCAGAGCTCATACTCTGCTACAAAGCAGACCTCTCTTTTTCAAGTGCTGGACGGTATAAGAGTGAGGAAGTCAGAGCAAAAGGATGGCAGAGAGAGAGTGTTGAGCAGACAGACCAAACTGATGTGCTGCTTCGCAAAAACCAGTTTGAGTCCAGCTACTAAAAATGAAGCCTAAACTGGTTGTTTTAAAAAAGCCATAAAAAATTTTAGGAAATAAAGACACAAAATTATTTAGAAAACAATTCAGGTAGGCTAAACTTTGGATAAATATAACATGAACCCCTAAGTATTTTGTGTAAATAAATAGATAAAAGTGTAAGGATGGGATTAGAAATGTAGAGTGATGCTTTGACTAGACTGGAAACATTGTGTATAGGACAGGCCACAAAAGACGGAAAATAAGCAATACCTAAAGTGCTCCTGTCTTTCCTGAAAAATGGTCCCAGTGGGACAGATCCAGTAAGAGGCAACACAAACAAACACAGAAGGGAAAACAGACGTCTATTTATGTAGCACGGAGTCCAGTTTCCTAAGTTTATTTGCTTGCTACTTTTGTGAAAGTATTAACAATTAACCAGTTTAAGGACAATAACTTTGTTTAAGAAGGAAATGATAGAAGAACAGAGGAGAAACAAATTTATAAAACTCTTCTAAATCTCTTCTGAGAGTGATAAGCTCTATCCCCAAAGACTTAGCAGTGTACCAGTCAAAAAAGTAACAGATAAGAAGCTTGATGACTTTAAGAATTTGAAAATGTAACTTAACTGTCTTCTGAGTTTCTTTCACACTCTAAAATTGAGGAAGTGGAAAATAATTCTTTGACTATAGACGTTACACTAATCAAATTGGGTATGTAACCAATTAGACCAAAAGGTCCAATTTAGGTTAAACATTATACAAACTTAAATAGGCTATCAAATTTTACTATAAAACATTTAAATTCAACCCGGTTAGACATATTAACTTAGTAGGAAAACATGGGATTTTTAATTGATCTGGAAGTTTGATACTAAGACCTCAGATGAACTGAAGCATGAGTTATTTGAATAAGAAAATAAATGTACCAAATATGGCTTTAGTGCTACAAAAATGATAAAAGAAAAATAATAAAGTTAAGTAGCTGCCAGGGGAATTTATTCTAATGATCAGTGAGTGTTCAGACAAAACCAAAGATGTGGCTACAGTACTGTTATTAATTAAGTTATTTTTTCACGGAAGAAAAATATTTTAAAAAATGTTTGCAATACTTCCCTGAAATTGGATTTCACATGGAATATCTCTCGTTCTGATTGTTAATCACACTACTACAACCACTACATATTGTAGCAGAATCATTTTTTGTAAAGCAAAATACAACTAGTGGAAAAAAAAGGAAACACCGATATCGTGTTTGCAATTCTCAGTCATCTGGTCAATCATAGTAGCCACAGAGCAGTGTGAGCTAACAGAAATGTCATGATTCCTGGATAGGTATCAAAGTGTCTTCACAAAAAAACTGAGCAAAAGACCGTTTGGTTTCCAATTTAAGTCTGTTTTGTCGTCAAACATATCATATTTCCCTGAACATGTTGTCAAGTAAGAACGTCAAGGAATGGTGACAGAGGGTCCTTTTTCAGCTACATACACTAAAATTATTTGGAGTGTACAGTATTTAAAGCAACCCTGTGTAACTTTTAGCCACTGGGGGTGCTAGTCTTGCAACTTCCAGGTTTATTGCCCCTAAAGAACCAGACAGGACGGCACTGTGACAACATTAAACATTGCCCTTCAGTGTTTGGGAATCTGATAGCATACCTCTTGGGACCAGCATATTAAATATATGTAAAGACAGGGCCACATTTCAGGACCACGAGCATTTATTTTAGGCAAGTCATATCTGTTTTGTTTCCTTACAAATTTTAGCTTAGTTAACTCTCCTGGTTAAGGGAGCTCAGACTCCTATAAAGAGGAACTATGGGTCACATGATTCATTAATGACAGATCTGACCCTCTCAGGTTACATACTGTAGTTGAGTTTTTGAGAAGAGCGTCCAGTATGGAGCATTGATACATGCTTAATCCCAAATAATTATCTGAAAATTATTTAGATTTATCACTTTTTTTTAAACTAAGTCAATGAAAGTCAGTCCTGCACAGTGAGGATGTCACAAATGACATAATCAAACCCGAGAAGTGCTTTTAAGAGGAAAGTCCACTTTCTGAAGAGAGGTTCTGTATGAACCAGGTGAATCCAGGTGCTTTAATTATGAACTGTGCATACAGTAAAAACAAAATTTGGGACGCATTATAACAAAACTGAAACAGTAGCGATATTACATTTAGTTATGAAAATAAGAAAATGCCAAACATAAAACTTACACCAGTCTGTCATTGTTTCTGTTTAATTGAGGAATGTGTTGCCCCAAGGCTCCATGAACAACATGTAACTAATGCACTGATCAAGAAGGAGCAATAGATAGGCAACAGAAATACAATGCATCAGCTGTTGCTTTTCACGCATGGCATAATAATAATAATAATAATAATAATAATAATAATAATTATTATTATTATTATTATAGTAATTTAATTTATAGTGCACTTTCCATTAAAACATCGCAAAGTGCTACAGATAAAAGAGAAAACAAAAAAATAAAAATATAAGAACAGCATAAAAAACATCTAAAGGGGACCAGAAGCTTTGCTAAAAACAAATGTTTTAAGGCCTTTTTTTTTTTTAAAACACTCAGTGGATTGAGGTGCCCTCGTGGTATCACGGAGGCCATTCAACAGATGTGAGGCAGTAGCACAAACTGCCCGATCTCTTATTGTCCTGAGTCTGGTTCTGGGAATGTGTAGGAGATTTGAATGAGTGGAGCGAAAGGAGTGGATTGTATTCTGTGGGTTGATAAGCTCTTTGAGTTCGGGGGGGGGGGGGGCATGTCCATAGATGCATTGATGTGTGAGGAGGGAAACCTTGTACTCAATCCTGGTGGAGATGGGAAGCCAGTGTAGTGAATGGAGAATGGGGTAATGTGCTCATGTTTCCATACTCTCATCAGGATCCTAGCTGCAGTGTTTTGAATGTACTGAAGCCTCTGCTGACTCTTTCTAGGGTTCCCAAGTGTGTTGGGATAGTCCAGTCTGAAGGAAACAAATACATGAACCAGCTTTTCGGCGTCTGAGAAGGCGAGAATGGATGGAGTTTTGAAAGGTGGTAAAAAGAGGTCTTGCATAAGTGATTTGTATGGGCTTCAAAAGTGAGTTGGGAGTTCATTTTTACACCAAGATTACTTACTGTTGGTGAGAGCGTGATGTTAGTACCAGAAAAGGTGATGCTGGTTATGGATTATGATTTGGTTTGGGATCAGTCAGGCAAGCTTTAGCTAAAGAGTGCACCCCATCTGGGTTTCTTTATAGATTTCAAAATCAACATTTTTTTTTTGCAATTTGTTAACACTAACATTCATTTAAGTTGCAAAGGAAAGTAAAAGTCATAGCTTTAATGGGCACCACACTTATATGTTTATATACGATATGTTCATCTTGTAAAAAAAAAAGAAAACAACAACAACTATATTATTAGTGGTGCCTGATAATTGAGTTAATCCTTGCAGAACCCAGCCGGACCAAGCCTGAATGGGAAGAGCAGGAGATGCAAGGTCCTCCCCCAGTCTGCCCACCACTGTCAGGGACTGACAGGGAGTGGTGCTAAGGGGATTGGACAGCAGTCAGAGGTGAGGGCTTCAGCGAACTGATCACAGACTCTTAAGCTGGCTCTGAGGACATGGAATGTTTCCTGGGTTTCTTGAAGGAACCTGAGTTTGAATCATACCAGCTAGAGATAGTCTGGTTAATGTCTTGTTCTCTGTAAACCAGATCCTTTAGAGAGGCTGGATTCTCTTATATTCTGGAGTAAAAAATATCAACTTTTTAGGCATATCTTCTGACCTCGTTTAACATCTTGGACTTGCAAATGAACGGCAAAGGCCGGTCTATCGACACATTACCCCCTGGTGGTGAGTTGGATGCTCTACAAGAGGAGAAATCCAGACAGACTCCAATGGTAGACTGATAGTAAGGTATGTTGTCAAACTGAAGAAGTCATATTAAGACTGATTGGCTTGTGAGACTCCTGAGGTATTAGGCATGTACCCTGAGGCCTAAGTGCTGCTGCCCAAGCAGTTGCAGAGGAAAAAACCCAAGCCTGGGATGACCGTCACACATATGTTTTATAGATCTAAAAAAGGCACTAAACTGTGTCTCTTGTGGTACTTTGTGGGGGGCACTCTAGGATTAAGGAGACGGGGCCCTATATAAAGGGCCATTTCGGCTGCTCTCAGTCAATGTTCCTGTCCATAACCCATAAGGATACGATGTCAAGGTGCAGCCAAGTGCTTAAGAGTGCATGGTTATGTTATGACCATCAAAACTGCTTCTTTAAATTAAATTTTATTTACTGGGGCAAAAAAGATGGGAAGGTAAAAACTATGTAGTGCAGGCAGAAGGTTAAAAATTACAATAGAAAAAACTGTCTAAATAAATATTTCTGGGTACATGGAGGTAAACAAGGAAAACAGGGGTGGAGGACAAGGACGGGGTGAAGTGTGTAACTCACTCCTGTCCCCATCACCAGTGCTCAGTCCTAATTTACCCAGAACAATCAATTGGATCAGGAGGCAGACTCTGATAGAGGACTACCATGCAACAGGATCCACCATATACGTGCATGCACACACACATGCACAAACACAAACACACTCTGAGGGAGAAGGAGGACTTGCATGCAACAGGATATATTCATCCACACACTCACACACACACTTTTATGCTGACAAGAGTGAAAAAGTTTGCAGCTCATATCTGCAGCCTTTGCACTGACTTCTACCAAGCAGACTGTATTGTGCACCAAAGTCATTGTGTCTCTGTGGGGCTACGGTGGGAGGTCAGGGCCCGTGAGACACAGCAAGCACTGGGGGAGCAAAAACACAGTGAGAGAGCAGGAGGGTGAGTAGGACAGGGAGGGAAAGGTGAGGTACAACCATCAGAAGGCAGTTTGCAGGAAATCCAGAAAGAGGGCACATTACAAAAAGGAAAGGAAAAAAGTTATCAAAACCTCTTACACCTTCAAAGACAGATTGATTCTCTGAAAAAGTAAAGTGGTGAAGATAGCAACTCATGTATAATTTTTGATAGATGTAATTGACAATAAAACCAGATTTGATTCTTCCATCATTCTTCTGTAATAGCCATTGTCGTTTATATAATCTGTAAAGGTCAAACAAATCAAGAAATACTTATTTTGTACCCAGTACAGTGGTGCAGGTTTTGTAAATACACTTTATTAAGTGTAGTGTTTTTCTTTGTGCTATTTTTGATGAAAAACTAACCTCCCTAGAAGTAAGTGCCACTTTAACTCAGATTACGAATGAAGTTTACCTCCACCAGCCTTCCCAACACAGTACACTGCACACACACCCGGACAAAGCATTAGATAGAATAGATACTCATGAATGAGTAATTAGTCATGTTTTTGAAGTCTTTGGCAATAAACAAACATCATATTTAAAAATCTAAAATGTCCTTTTGTCCAGTTATTAAATAAGACTTTCCGCAACTACTATTTGCACCATAGGCTTTGCTATGTTGATGTATTTAAAAACGAAAAACCCCAGAAAGAATCTCTTTTTCTCTCTCTAAAGAAGTTTTTTTCCCCTGCTCTAATCTTGGCAGAAGGCCCTTTCTTTAAACCCCAGAACAAAGTGTGACATGAAATTTTTATTCTACTTTTATTTAGTATTCTGAATATTTATTCCCAGTCCACTTTTTTTTCCTTTAAATTAAACTTATTTCATTTTCACTCATTTAATTACTCATTAGAGATTATGAATACTAAAAGGTAAATCCTCCATCTTAGTGACTAAAATGCTGTTGATAACTATCCAAAAACCAAGGTATTTCTAATTAATATAGTGAAGCTCCTCATTTTTTTTATTGTATATGATACCTTGCCTCCTTTAAAGATCCATCCTTCAGATTTATTTTTAATTATTATAAAACGAATTAATTTAAATAAAACAGTTATAAGACTTATTGTTTCTATATATAGATATACAACGCTTTCTTGATATTACCAGTTGCATTATACTTGGTAGCTTATAAAATTTACATTTTGGGTTAAATTTAGATTTTGTTAATACCTGTTGATTTATTTTAAATATTCTCCCTTTCCACTTGAGATGAATCATGTTTTTGTGTCCCATTTCATTTTAATGAAACCTTTTATAATGTAGTTGAATGAATGAAAAGTTACTTAACATATTAGTAAGCTTGTGGCCTGCAATATTTTTCTGTCAGCTTTTTATGATTTCATCTTCATAGGTGCTTATGTAAAAGGCCCCATATATTAACCAGCACATTCCTTGCTTGATTTATTAACTATACGTTTATTTAGCTCAGGAATACATGGCTAAGGAGGGGGGATTAAGTTGATGTACTATCACAGCATTGATTATCATGCATCTCATTGCCTTTAGTTTCTTATATCAAGATAACAAAGTTCACCCTGAGCATATATTTCTACAGCAACATAGATCATGAATCTAAAAGCCATAAAATTGAGTGGATTAAATTTATGACTAATTTATTTGACTTATAACTAATTGGAGCAATGCTTTATTTTTCCTGTAAATTATTCCCTTTGCGCCTAGCTGTTTGTGTATATATGGCAGGGAGACAGAAAGAGATGGGTAGAGAGGACATGTGAGATCTAGACTAGACTATTTATTCTAGAGAATGACACATTTAATTTGGGCCCAGCAAAAGAAATTAAAAGCATCACCGTTATTAATGAAGAAGAAGCATAATAGGGGCAAGTTACACGAAGAAACACACACATACACACAGACAGTTGCAGTCTTAAAGCCAACAGTGCTTATTTTAAATGTAAATTATGTGCCCTAATTAAAATTGTTAACTTATATTGATTAGATAAAGATTAATTCAGTTATATATTGGTAAATAACTAAATAAAATACATAAATGATTTTTTTTCTCAGTTAAAAACCTTTTTGAAATTTATTGGAAATGCTTGCTTCAAGCTGGTATAACAACTTTCATTACTTTGAAGCACAAAATGATGCACAAACTTGTAGAATGCACACATAAACTTGATTCCATACTTGCAGCAAAGTAAAAATCCAGAGGAATACACATGTAAGCAAATGTGAAGGCAGGTGGTTTCAAATGCTGTAAAATCAGTCATGTCACTTTGTAAAGTTTTATTCATCAAGCTTAAAAAATTACTGAAATGGAAAACAAACTTAGTGATCTTAGTCTTTCACTAATTTAACGACTGGTTTGCCAATCTTTAATATCATTAAATGTATAGCTGTCATGCTACGGCTATTGATTAACAAAGACAACAGTGTTTTTGTGCTGCAATGTGCACTTGAGGTCATGGACTTATTGCTTTATTTCAACCCTCTTTTTTTCCCTCCTTCCTCATCTTGTTTTATCGGACTCTCTCAGTTTCTCTCTCTTCAAGCTCTTCCTTTTATATTTCCCTAACAGTCTTCCTTCCCTCCTTCTAAATAGATATTGAAGTTTTCTATTTTAAGCAGATGTTGTTTAACTTCCATGGGGTAGGAAGTGAAAGGCAGGCAGAGGGCCATCCATCTCGCTATCCACCTGCTGACATCTTTAAACGCTATTGACACCCACTGCCAGCATTAACATGCAAAACTGCACCGCATGTTTGATTTCATTAGCTCATTGTACACAGGGTTTTCCTTTGCCCTGCCGGTGGGATTCTGGCTGCTAATACTGGATTGGATGCAGAATTGGCAAATTCTCTAACTTGTCAGAAAACAGCTTTTGCAAAAGTGTTTCACACAAGCTGTATAGACATTACTTAGAGTCTGTCTATTAAAAAAAATGTACTATGGCACAACCTTTATCATTTTTGTGAAGTCCACAATATGCATTTTTCTTCTCACCTTTGAGCCTTCATATTGACAGAAAACTAATAATGCTTAATCAAAAAAAGAAAAATGCACCTGAGAGAACTGATGTCTTCTTTAAATTAAATTATAAAAAAGGCCAGATATGACTACTTCCTCCAGCTGATCACCCCAAATAGGAAATAACCTCAAGTATTGTTTGATACCATCAACTCTGTTGTATGTCCTGCTGTTCCCCTTACATCTGTGGTTTGTAAAGCGGACAGCAATGATTGTTTTCTAAAGTTTTTTATTGATAAAATCCAGCAAATTGAAGATCACCTTCCAATGCTCCCGTTGTGCACCCCTGCTGCTGTTGAGCAAGTACCCCACAAATGGTCCTCTTTTAATACTGTAACACAGGCTGATGTCTTAACTCTAGTAACCAGATTGAAGCCTTATTTCTCCACATCTGATGTTGTAGCCTGTAAGCTTTTTGTATTTGATGTCATTGGCCCCTGGGTTACCAATCTGATCAATTCTCACTTTTCACTGGTGTTTTTCCCAGTTGTCTTAAACATGCCATTGTGGAACCACTCCTCAGAAAACCTAATCTGGACCCTACAGATTAAAAAAACTTCATTTTTTATCTAAAGTTGTGGAGAAGGTTGTATCTGAGCAGTTGGTACCATTCCTGGAAAAATACCAAATTTTTGACACTTTTCAGTCTGGCTTGCGCAAACATCACTCCACAGAAACCTCCCTGCGTAAAGCGTCCAGTGATATTATGATGTCTGCGGACTCTGGAAAATGCACTGTTCTTGTGTTATTAGAACTCTCATCACCATTTGACTTGGTCAGCCACAACATTTTGTTGACAAGATTATGTGACCTGGTTGGAATGTCAGGACCAGTCTTAACATGGTTCTCCTCTTACACATCGGGTAGGAGCTTTTTAATGTCTCTGCAAACCAGATCTTGTCTGACTCTGCTGATTTATTGTGTGGGGTTTCTCAGGGCTTTGTTTTGGGTGCAATTTTGTTTTTACTGTATGTCCTTCCAGTAGGAAAAATAATTTAGAGATTTGATGATGTTGCCCATCATCTGTTTGCTGAAGATATCCAGCTTTACCACTCTTTTAAGTCCTCAGAGATCCAGAAGTTAAGCTCTCTGCTGAATTGTATTGCGCACTTTAAACAATGGCTTGGTGCAAAGTCCCTGCAAATAAACTTAGATAAAACAGAGGTGCTGTGATTGCACCTGGGTTACTTGAGTTTGTCTGCCAAACCAAGCCTTAGAAACCTAGGTGTTATTTTTGACAAAACACTGTACTTAGAGCACCACTCAAAACTGCTGACAAGGTATTGCTTTTAGCAAACAAACAGAAAATGTCTCTTCTTTAAAACCGCAAATTTATTGCAATAAACCACATTATCAGATTCAGTTTCACTTTACTCATATATATCTGATTATGAGTGAAGGCATAGAAACAAGACATCACTTAGTTTGAACCTGTTTGACAACTTGAGGTGCACCCAAAAACAACGTTTTGTACCTGAATGACATGAAATTTCAAAAGAAGATTACAGTAGAACAAAAGATTTCATATGTTGCAAAATCAATTTCTAAGGCTTTGGCATGGCAGCATATCAGGTTGAAAGCATTAATCGAAAAGTAATTATGGGATAACTACCAAAATTACGTCAAGAGTGCATTGGCAATTCATCCAAATGTTCTCCAAAAAACCTTTAATCCTATAAAAAGCACTGTGGACATCATGTGAATATATAAATGCTTTATCTGTGTTCTGTGTTAGTCATAAAGCATTAATGCAAAGAAAGATTTACTCTTAAATAGGGATGGTAGAAATTGTTTGCTTTAGGCAGATTAGGCACATCTATTTTTATTTTCCATCTTCATCCATTTCTGGGAAAGAAGCCAAATAATAAAAAAAAAATAATAATAATTTTGTATTTATGAAAACTGTTGGAAATTTTAAAGGATAAAAAAACGCAAATAACATCAACGACAAAACTACTTGACGTGGGGCTAGAATTAAAGAGAAAATAGCAGAATAATAAGAAAATACAAGATAAAGAGAGCAGGAATTAAAGAGAACCTCATCCTTTTCCTCTGTTTGTTTTATAAATTAATAAAAAAATCAACCAACAGACAGACGGGAAAAAAAAAGACCGACCAGCATGCTTAATATTGAAATATGTTATGTCAATGAGAATCCCTGCAAAGGGATACTTTCACATCAGTTGTTTTTTTCTTCAGTAAAGCTTCATCCTCAGCATTCATGCACTATTTAACAATAGCTGAGTAAGTGGAGTTTTGTTTAATCTCTAGTGTATTTCTTAGTTAATTGCTGAGCACTGCATACCATGAAGCATGTAATGGGCAACTGACTAGATGTCTAATTGCTTTAAATATATATATATATAGTTAAATAATTAGACAAATAATTGTATTACTATTTTTTATCCAAATTCTACAAACAAATAACACATTATAGTAAAGCAATATAATATTTTTGAACCTACTTCCAAACCTAATCAAAATGCAAAACCAAGAATATCTATTTACTCACAGATATTGCTTAATATATTGTTAATGCACCTTTGGCAGCAACAGCTTAAGATCTTTTAAAATATGATGCCACAACTTTAACATATGAGTCTTTAGATAGTTAATATATTGTTCTTTTTTTTCTCTTTCCCTTTCTCTTCTTCTTTTCTTTTCTCTTTTATTTTTTCTCAAACTGTATCTGATTTTGAGGGAAACATCAGCATACAAGCATTTGCAGATCTCTTCAGATGCTGATGAAGGTTCTCAGTCATCCAGGTCATAGTCATTCCGTAAAAATTCAAAAAATATCCACTGGACTTGGTTTTCAAGATTTGAAGACGTTTCGCCACCTCTCCAGGAAGCTTTCTCAATTCAAATGATTTGAATTGAGAAAGCTTCCTGGAGAGGTGGCGAAACGTCTTCAAATCTTGAAAACCAAGTCCAGTGGATATTTTTTGAATTTTTACGGAATCTCTTCAGATGCATACAATCAGATTCAGTGCTGAACTTTGGCTTGGGCACAAGACAAGATATACGGTGTGGTTCTGATCTACTCCATTGAGATAGTTTTTTTTTTTTTTTTGGTTGTTGCTACATTCTAAGGTTAAGAGGGAACCAAATCAAATTTTCATTTAGTATGTCTCTGTACTTCAGTTTATTATTTCCACGACCCTGACCCTGATCTGTTAATTCCTTTAAAGGCGGTGCCAGATGTCTTCCTTTTACAACTAATGGCGACCACTAGGCTCACTGGGATCCTCATATCAACAAAAATGTTTGTGTATTTTCCCCCAGATTTTTGAATCAAAACAATCTTGACTTAGATGTCTGCAAGAATTTCTTTTGACTTCATGCTCGCTGTTTCTGCTCTCAAAGTATTCAAAATATTCAGTTTCTGAAAAGTGTGTCCATTTCTATACACTCAGTACTCTGTTAGAGCCTTCTTTTGCATGAATAACTGCATTAATGTGTTGTGGCATAGAAGCAATCAGTACTGCATAGGTTTGATGGAAGCCCATATTTTTTTTGATACCTGTCTTCAGGTAATCTGCTCTGTTAGGTCTGGTACAGTATGTCTCATCTTCCTCTTGAGGGAAGCTCATAGATTTTTTTATATGGTTCATGTAACTAGAGTTTGTTGGCCATTCAAGAACAGGAGCACCTTGTTTATTGAACCAACTTTTGGTACCTTTGGCAGTTTGGCCAGGTGCCAGGTCCTGCTTGTAAATAAATATGAGCATCTCCATACAGCTTGTCAGCAGAAGGAAGCCCAGGCAAGTGTTTCAGCAGTGGCTTATATTCATTAACTTATTAAAGGGTGACACCTGGACATTTAAAAAATTAACTTTTTCACAGTATTCTAATTTTGTAGCATGAAACTTTCCCACAGAGCAAAAATCAGTTGAAAAGACATTGAAGCATGGCATGTCCAAACGACGTCTATATTTGGTCAAAAAGTTAAAGGTTAAAAAAATATAATTTTCAGATGCCGAATGTTGAAAGCTGGGTTTGCAACACTAGAGTTTGCAACATCTTTTAAACGTCTATTAATGGAATAATATGACACGAAATTGAACCGACCAAACAGCACAATTTTCAACAACTATTTCCGGACTAAACCAAGACTATGATGGACCAATCAGATTTAGCCTAACAACGAATGTCTAAATGATGTTGGCAGGTTGGGTTTTCTTTATCTGTAAGCCATGATAATCATACTTACAAGAAGCCATAGCCTGGATTGTATCACTCTATGTGTAACAGTTATATATAATGTATGAGTTACACTTTCTGAGAGAACTGGCAAAAATTAAACTTGTACATATATTCTGGGTTTCTTAGATATAACATTGTAAAATGTTATATGTTATAGCAGAATTTTTTACTTTGCATTAAGTTCAGCCAGTTGGTCTCCATTTGATCCACAGGGCAGCTGCAAGTCCACTTACTGGAATGATAAGACAAACACATTACACAAACTCTAGCTTCCATGAACTGAATGCCTGGGAATTTTATTGTGTTTTATTAATTTCCCTTATTTATGTATTTATTGTAGGTTTGCATGGTGTTGTCATGCCGTACCTCTCTGAATTGCTTTATCTTTACTCTTCTGTTTCATGCCTCTGTTCATCTGATCAACTGCTCCTGCAAGTTTAAAGCTTGAAGGGAACAGAGCCTTTAGTGTTATTTCATAATCTCCCTTTCTATATCAGACATGCCTCTTAACTGTCTACTTTTATAACTGCACTGAAAATGAAGTGTTTTCCCTGTTTTTTGGCACACTGAGAGCTTTTGTTTTTTTCTTCTCTTTTTCATCAAAGTTTTTGTTTTCATTCCATTTTCAACAGTTCATACTAAGCAAAATCACAGCTGAATTGTGGCTCTAAGCTCAAGTTAAAAACTAGATTTTTACCTTGGTCTTGTACAAGATTTTAACCAATAATAATTCATAACATTTTCCTTTAACAGCTACAAAAAAAAACAAAATCCAAAATCCATCTGCTCAGAGCAATTCCGTAGGCAAAGATGCAGAGGACTGTATCTTTGCTGCCACCTATTGCAGATACCAAAACACACCATCTCCCTGCCTCAAAGATTTTCTCTTACTTTGTCTCCAGCTCAGGCTTTGAATTTCTTTATCATGCCGACTGGGGTTTTAAACGCACTAATTTCTTTCAGGCTCTTCAGCACTGCAGCAAGGGTTATGCGGCTAGGGGATTTTTGTTTTCCAGGGCTGACAATGAATACGATTTTAGTCATATGCTAATTTATTCATTTTTGTCCAATTCTCTCCTTCCTCCTTTCCATTTTGTAACTATCAATCTAATCACTTCATCTGAATTCCTTGAGCAAGTCAGGACAGCGAAAGAGGGGCACTGACAAAAGCAAAGGGAAACAGCTTTTAGAGGCAAAAATATAACAGCTTTGTAACACATGTCCTTTTAAAAGGCCTTTTAGCATTTGAAAGCCTCCGCTCAGACACCCAATGTTTTTAATCTTACTGATGGTTCACTTTAATTATTAGGAAAATTAAATCAAATGTCATCGCTAGATTAATGTGAGTGATGAGATAATTCAGCTGCGTGGTGATGGGAGAAGAGGCATGTGTATAAATCTTCACCACAATGTTCAAGAATAATGCAGGAAAATCTGAGCTCCACACACACAGATAGAAAAGTGTTTGAAACCCACTTTTACAGGGACACAAAATATGAAAAATATTCTGTTTACCTACGACTTTCTGCAAAACAATGTGAGTTTAAAATACAGTCAGGACTTTTTAAGCAAAGTTGCAGACTCTCAATTTCTTCACATAGCTAAGCAAATAATTTTAGTTGCTTTCCTTAACACCGACAAAAGTCGACAAATCTGTTACATAAAGTTAGAATATAAGTAGAATTTTTGTGACAGGGATTGCATGACTAGATTAATGTGAGTGATGGCAGTCTTGGCATATATGATTGTGTGATTAAACCAACATATTGTATATTTTAATCTTCATGCAATTAGGATGGGTGGGGTCACCACATAATCTATAATCTATAATATCTAAATTTTTTTAAACTATTTTTATATCTATATTTTTATATTTTTACAGAAAATAGATATAGAAATATAAGTTGAGCCAGCAGACAATTTCTAAACATATTGCTGTAATAATGTACATAATGAGAGATAAGCCAAACTCAGCTACTGTTTTTTATACCGGCTTTATTTTTGTGTGCTGTTGGAGGATGCAAAATAAGGACAGGAAGTTAAAAGCACCACATTTAAAAGTGAAAAAGGAGTTTTAACAGAGAATGGAACCCCCCCTGAAATTTTGAAATGTAAGAAAGAGTGGAACGTAAAGCAAACACTGGAAGAGAGGAACGCATAAGGAAATCATAGGAATCTCATTGTTTTCATTTTTTTTTATGCAAAGGAAACCATGTATGAACGGCATGCATCCAGATAAGGTAGCATAAACTAATGAGTATAAAGGATATAGCAACAGGGAGGCTTGCCTATACGATTCTAAGGCTACGTTTACACTGAAGGCCTTAATGTTAAATTCTGATTCTTTTGTGAAATCAGATTTTTTTTGCGTCGCTGTTCACATTCCTGTGTGAACTGCATTCATACAGCTTAAGTGTCCCGCATGGTCAGTAGAGGACGCAATGATGTTTCAAGCCAGCGTGTTCTGAGTGTACAGAAGTGAACATGTACGTGAGTGCTGGAGCACATCTAGTGATCTTTTCCAACCTTAAAAACTCAATCTTTTCAAGATGGTAAAAAAAAAGGACTGCTCTCCGCATTATCTTCCGCCATGGTTGTTGTTTTTCTTCCCGCTTCTGCGTAGCAAGACGCAGAATAGAGACCTTTGTTGAGTATTAACAATGTTCAGGTCAGATGAATGCGAATGGGATTCAAGAACACATAGCCAAGTGGCCTTGGTCGCATTGGAAAAAATCAGATCTGTGTTGCTTAGACATCCATGACAAGATCAGATACTGTACAGGTGGCATGTGGGCAAAAAAAATCAGATTTGGGTCACTTCAGGCTGCTATTGGAATGTAGCCTAAGAGAAGCTGGCTTTGAGGATGAGTAATACATTCATAGTGATCATATGGATCACCCAAGAAGAATGGCTGGTGGAAGACTGGTTGATGGGTCAGAAATAAGAATATAAAGGTTCTAATTTCATTACATGTTATCTAATGACAATGTAAATGTAAAAGAATAAACTATATGTGGCGGATCATCCTCTGCGAAGAGCAAAAAATACCTTTATCTAACTATCAAGATTGTATTTCTTCCAGCTCACCAGAGGTGATACTAAACATTCTTTAATTTCTACCAAAAGGAATCCCTAAATTATATCCAAAGAAAATATTTTATTGCATACTGTTTATTTTTGGTTAAAGAGCCCTATGAAAAAGTAAATAGATCTTTGAATATTTCTTTCCTATAGTTCTTGTTTCTATCTACTTAAATATGATGTAAATGTTTCTCGGTATTGTCATTGAAACATTTTCTTTGTTTCCTTAAATATTTCAATATTTGAGTTAGCATATTCATTAAATTTCCTTGTAGTGCCATGACACTACAAGGCAATTAATTAGGTACTCTCTGTATTTTTTTAAATATCAAAACCCTGTGAGTTTAAATCTACTTTTACCCCTGAGCAGTGGTAACCAAGGGGCAAATTGAAGAAATAAAGCCAAAATTGCCAAAGTAGGAAGAAGAATCTTTTTTTCCCCTGCTTTTGTGGAGTAATGAAGATTTTATTGATCTGTGTGTTTAATGCATAATTCATAGTAGATCATGAAGTATTTCTTTGGGATGGAAACCTTATATGTCTAAAACTATTCCTTTTTTGTACATTTGGTTATTGTTTTTCTGCTATATCAACCAATATGATGTGTTGAACTAGATCTGCTATTTTCACAACTTAGGTCATTAATTCATAAAAATGTTTATTTAAATTCTATGAATTAAAGCTTCTGCCCAACAGCAATGATAAACTGCATGGCAGCATTCCATGCCCAGCAATTGTAGAATCTAGGCAAGAGCTGTCAGTCTGATAAAGAATCTGGTTGTTAAATAAAAGTTAAACTTTTATTTGCAACATAAAACTGACTAAAACTGAACTAAAATCTTCTTAAGTTTTAGTTGACTATAATGGACTAAAACTATCACATATCGTAATGACTAAAATGCGACTATTACCGGTACTAATAATTGTCATGGTCTTGGCATTGATGGTTAGCTTCTTTCATCTGCTCCTGCTCACTGGTCAAATTGGCCGGGGGTTGATTAACGCCCATTTTTGCACCTGGTTTCTCAGCTTTTTATGTTGTTTACCTGCCTTCCATCAGCGCCAGATTATTCGAGCTGTTGTGAGAGTAACTCTAGCATTCATTTGAGTCTTGTCTGTTATTCTGATTCTGACCTGTTTTCTGCTTTGGATATTTGAGTCACTGTGTTGCCCCTGTCTGCTTTCTTTTTTTGTACTATTTTCCTGGATTCTGCTAGTTACCAATCCTGGACTGCTTCATTGACCTCGGCTTGGATTCCCCTCATGGACGCTGTTGCTCCCTCACCGTCAGCTTGTGTTCAGCTTATCATCACTCAGGGTTCTGGAAGCAGCCATGGCTGCAAACGGTGGACAACCTCTCTCCCGGATTCCTCCCTCCACTCTGGGATCAGACTGAACTTTGAAGAGCTAGTGACTTTGCTCCTAGTCGTGATCAGCCCAACATTCCAGTCACTGACCTGTGTTTCGTATCTCTGCTGAGATTCCGCCCAGCTGATGCCCAGCCACTTGCCGTCTGTTATAAAAATAAAGCTTGTTGAAAATTGCCCTGGTTTGTCTGTCTGAATATAGGGTCCTAGATTCTAAAGTTATTACAATAATAGTTTTCGTAATGAAGACTAAGACTAAATTTAAGATGGCTGAAAAAAACAACACTGGCCACAAGTCAATTACTTTGAATGTTTTGCCAGAAAGTCTGCATTTTGTAGATTAATTCAGGTATTTTTCAAAACTGTTTTGCCACAGTTTAAAAAACTATTTTGAGTAATTAAGTAATAATCTGACAGAGCTCTTTCACTTTTATTGTAGAATCAAGAAATGTGCACCTTAGACAAAATTTTCATGTAAACCTAATTTAATAGAGTGTAACCATGTCTATACATATATAAATACTAGTGCTGTCAATCGATTAAATTTTTTAATCGCGATTAATCGCATCAATGCCTGAGTTAACTCGCGATTAATCGCATTTTAATTGCACATTTTTTTTCCTGATTGAAAATCATTTAAATACTCTCGATGACATACAAAAAAATACATACAGGCTAGGTTTGTGCCAATGTTCTTTTTTTAAAATGAAAACAGGTCACAGATACTGATTTATACCATAGAAACATATGGCAAGAAGATGGGGAGGCATGTAGCAAAAAATAACAAATATGTATGCAAAAAAAAGGCCCTGAAAACAGGCTGATGTAAAAGACAGTCTTTACAGTCAATACAGTCTTTTGAACAAAGACAAGCATTTTATCCTACTGCTATAAAATTTAGTAGAGTTAACATTAGATGTTAATTAACCAAGGTAATAATGAACAATTTTCAATCAATACATCAAAATCAATAGACCGACATCACTAGATGAAGGTAGTCTATGCTCTCTAGAAAGTTACTTTTCAGCCTCTTAACAAAAATGAGAACACAGACACACCCACCCACACACACACACACGCGATACCGACCTGTTGCGTACACAGACGGCAAGAGTGCTGCTACGAGATTCCATTTCACCTCAGTAATCAGTTTTCTCAGCGTATTTCAGGTTGCTACTAGTTACCAGACACTCAACTTGTTTGTTGGTGGTGGGGCTTAAAGAAAAGGCACTAGCGTCACCCAGTGTATGAGCGTCTTTTTCCCTTGAGGAGCTCCGCTCTTGAAGCCTATGAGAAATGCATAGACTGGGGGAAAATAGCCCCGCCTTCCCGCAGGCTGCAGCGGGATGTACTTGGAAAAATTGTACCATAAAACCACATAGCGTTAATCTCACGTTAAAAAAATTATCGCCGTTAAAATGGCCTCGCGTTAACGCGTTAATAACGCGATAATTTTGACAGCACTAATAAATACACATTTTGTTTATTGATTATTTCCTAACAGAGCTGCAAGAAAGATCACGCATTGGATGCTTTATGTTGGCTTGTGGGGATCTTTCCATCATCAAATCTGTCCAGTGCACTTTCTAGAGATTTTACTTGACATATGCTTACTGTATGTGGTCATGTGGACTAACTTTGATAAATACTATTATGACAAAAAACAATTCTGTTTGTGTTGTTGGTAGTTTTACCTAGTTATCATAATAACAGAAAATCCATCCATCCATCCATCCATCCATCCATCCATCCATCCATCCATCCATCCATCCATCCATCCATCCATCCGGTAATCTATGGTTGCGCGGTGGAGTACATCCTGAACAGGACGCCAGTTCGCAAGGCTAAAAGAAAATTTACTTTGTAAATTATTTTTGTTGTTATTTTCCATTATTCATACAGCTAAAAATCAAATCAAAGAAAAAAAATATATATTTAGGGTGATTTAGGTATTTAGCTACAGCTAGTCAGCTGTAGGTAATCAGAAAAAATGCTGAGAATGAGAAGAAAGAAAAGAGAAATATATATATATATATATATATATATATATATATATATATATATATATAAGAAAATAGAAGCCCATGCTTTTTTTATGCTTTTAATGCTGAGGACAATTAGGGTACTGAGACTTGATGACAATTAACCTCTTTATTTACAAGAAATGTCTACATTGGTAAAAGTAAGGAAGTAGCAACAATATGTGTAGAAAGGAACAAAAAATTTTCGCATGCAAGTAAAGGAAACACAAATGAAATGGTAACTAAACATTACTAAAATTGCATTCAAATGGTAAGTGACTGGAAACTGGCAGGCATTTGAATGAATAGAAGGCCTCTCCTCTTAATCACAGAATAAAAAAATTGATAACCATCTATTACCTTATGTTGCTCTGTGATTAATGTTCTCAGGTCTTTCTCATTGTTTCTCATTCATAGCTAATGTCACGGCCAATGTCGTGACAAATACCTTAAAGAGATCTACTGAATTATTTCCACAAAAAAGGACAAGAATAAGATACTTCAGGAGTGGAAGTGGAAGGCACTAATATTTATGCTGAAGTTCTATAAAGGGGGTTAACAAAGGAGAGGTGGAACAATCAAAGATACAATAAATAAGAAAATTATTTGTTTTGTTGTTTTATTTTGCTTAAAATATTCCATTGTATTTTATCTGGATAAAAGCAGTTATCAGCATGATACCAAATCTAGCAATAAATCTAAGATAAAATTTGATTGGTTGTACATGGCATATTTATTAGATTTATATTTCACGGCATATTTATTAGATATGTCGCTGTGTTATAATTCTACCTGTTACATGTGTCAAGTACGTGGCGAAACTGTCAACAAGAGCATGAAGAAACAATTTATGTAATTAAATCTGTGTTCATTGTTTATTCGTACCATATATAATAAGTGAGTCTCCTAGCTAATGCTTCACTTGTCTGTCAAAATTGTAAGAGGTACTGAAGAAGTGACAGGTTGATGCAAAGAATGATTTCATATATTTGCACCTTTATGGAGCTAAACAAATGTCAGCTCTGTAGTGGAAGGCAATTAAAAAAATATAAAACCTCATGCTGCGACTGTTATTGACACAAACAAGTCAAGAATCATTAAATTGATTGAGTACATTCATAAAATCGGTCCGAACAGAAACCTTGGAAAAAATGAGCATTTTAGAAAAGATTTACATCTATGTGTGTGACCGGTAAAGGCTGGATAACAGCAAAATGTTTACATTTTCGGGGGATATTCAAAACTTAAGAGACTCCCAACACGACAATAAACAAATCAGGGGTGAAGTGTTTGGTTGCCTCCCACCTCAGTACACCACACAGTAACCAATGTTAAAGCTCTCGACATGCATCTAGCAAAGAGCTTACAGATTGTTTTAATGTACAGTGGCAGATGTGATCAAGAAAGGGGCTTGGAGGGGTTGAGTGCCATGCCCATGTTCAGAGGCTTTGGTCCTCGACATGCCTTCAGTGGTTTGAGTCCCGGCCTGGTGACCTTTGCTGCAGGCCCATGCAAAAAAATAACAAAGATAAAAGCCCCTACAGCGTAAAATAATCTTTAAAAAAAGGGGCTTGGTTTTATCTGCTGAGATGAGAGGGTAATACAAAGAGTTTTAAGATGTTCTTAAGCAAGAAAGTACACCTGAAAATGCCATCCCTGTTATTGTCATACTCCTAGGTCTGGGCACAGGCCGTTTTTTTTCCTTACTCTCTCCTTTGCAGGGCTGCACAGGCAGGTGCTTTTCATCTGAGCTGATTACCACCCTTCTTAAGGACCTGGAACCAGGAGGAGGACGTCAGTTCATTAGTGCTTCTGCGTGGTACAGACTGATCCTTTACCTAGCCTTGCTTCCTCGTTTACCCAAATCATAAACCCGCTCTCCGTTTGCTCCTTCTCAGAACCCTGGATCTCTCCCCCAAGACCACTACACAGAGCTCACTTCATTTTGAACTCTCGCCAGAGACACTTCCAGTCTGCCTCCAGGAATCCGTGAGGCCACGGGCCTCTATTCTTCTCAAAACCCTGCTGCCTGAGCTCACCTCCCTATCCACCCTCTGACACCACCACCGGATATATCACCGACCGGACCTACACCATCTGCCCTGACCACTGCTTACCATCCTCCCCAAAAAGACGCCAAGCCTCCTTCTCTGTGAGTTACAACACCCTCATCATTTAAAACAGCACCAGCCAGTTGCTTACCTGTCACCTCACCTCTTCCAGCAGAACCCAAAAAACCCTGCCAGCCGGAATCCTCTCTGTACACACCACAACCTTCAATAAAACACTTAACTGATCTTCGCCTCCATAATGGCTCTCATTCAGTTTCTGTGGGATTTCCCACTGCAGTTCATTGCAGCCTGAAGTAGATAAAAGAGTTTTTTTTTAGGTAGTGAAAAGTAAAAGTAATAAAAAATGAATTAAAATAAAAAGCTTGATTGTAACGACCATTTACACATTACTCTAGCAAGGTTACTCGCCTCCTATCGGTGGTGCACGATACTACAGTTCTCAAGGCGGGAATTACGCTAACAAAAATGGTAGCTCCAATGACATTCAGGAACTCATGTGTCTGCATAGCGTCCTCCGCCTAAATTTCAATGAAAACTCTTTTGATGCCATTTATTGTTAATAAGTTGAGCTGTTCATGTTGTGAACATGTGAGAGATGTAGGAATTGTAAAGCAGGACACCCCAGAAAACCAACTAAGCGAGTCAGCTGGCTGTAAATAGGAGATGTCAAGGTCTGCTCAAGTGCTCTTTGTTATCAGAGAACTGAGCCACAACTGATTTGGTGGGTTCAGTTGCCTTCCATTTACACTGAACAGTTACCTCAGTCACCATAATCGGACCGCTCTCAGCACTGTTTCAAAAGGCTAGTGTAAATGGGGCTTTAGACCCAGGTCTAAACTTACCAGGACAGCCCATGGGACAGGGGTTTATGATGTTTCACTCTGAGTGCCAGAATTACCCATAACACAGCAGTGCTTCTCTGTAAATGTAACTGTCAATATGGCATGTGCTAAAGAGAGATGTTTAAATAATGTCCTCAATTATGTCCAAAATGAGCTGGATATATCTTTAAAACAACTGTCTGCTCTAGGGCTTTTCTTTAAAAAAAAAACTAATAAAAATTTGCACTACATCCAGTTATCTGATTGGTTTTAACCTGCTTCAGCTGGTAAAACCTGTTCCTCTGCCATAGTAAAACTGCACTCTATCAGCTCTGATCCAGAGAGATACACTAAGGTTAAAGAACATCAGCCTGGCTTGGATAGTAGCATGCAATTTATCTATAGTTTTGTAAGGCGGCAGTGTGCGATTTCATTGGTCTATACCAGTAGCAGCTGCTGCTTTCTAACACAGGGGAGGGTCAATGGTGTTAATTAAACCTAAACGTTACGTATTGCAATTGTTGAAACTAATATAGCTGCTGTGAAGCATTCTGTGAAGATTTGGGAGTTTGTAGAAGAGTTCCTCTCAGTTGGATAGAGTTTGGACATATTCTAAGAATAGATTGGTTGGAAAGACAACCAATTTAGTTGGTTAAAACTATTTTGGTCAGATTAAACTATGTAATGATCAAAATGTGACAAAGTCACTGGTGACAGTTGTAATAGTGTCAAGTAGTATTGCTTTCATATAGGCAATTACTATTGCTAGTGGTGTCAGCTGTAAGACATGGACCTCCATTCCTGAGGTTATCGGTTCAAGACACACCTCAGAGTTACAATAATACTTAATATTCATTTTGGCCAATGTGAATAATTTGTATTGATTTGCCCTAACAGTGAGCTAACAGTGAATGTTAGCTCAAAATCTAGTCTAATGGTGTTTAATAGAACAGATGGACAATGATCCTATACATATAACCAAGTGTTATAACCCAGCTCAGCTAAAGGAAAGGGGAAAAGGGAGGGAAAGGGGGGAAAGTAATATTTAAAAAGGCAGATGTAATTAGGTTAATGATTTTAATGTTTTATTGTTCAGTTTACTTCAGAACATGTGGGGATAAAGGTAATCAAATAAGTCCAAAAATACAAAACATAATAAAAAAACAACCAAACAAAAAAACAAACAAGTATGAAAAACATAATCTTAGGTTCTTAAAACTCAAAATAAAAATACAATGTCCAAAGGCCACAGCACTGAGTCCTGGTGCTGCAGACACTATCTGGCTTAGACTGTACGATTTTTTGCCCTTTTCGGGATGATTCTCCAGTCGTGCGAGAATGTGTTGATCGGGCCGACTTTCAGCCTGATCGTGCATCGTGTAGAGTACAGGGGCAATAAGGGGTGATCAGCCTCTCACGACAACCTCCTAAACAGGGATCATAATCATAAGGGAGAAAATCGAACATGTTTGAAATTCAGTCGCCCATTGTGGGCAAATTGTTTAGTGTGCAAGCGCAAACAAGGATTCTTCTACTTCTTCTTCTGCTCAGATGAAAACAAAGAAGCATGGCAGGGGTGCGATTGAAATGGAGTTCTTTCTGTAAAATTAACAAACCATAGTAGCCATGTTTTCTCAGCCATGTCTTTGTCCAAATATCTTGTCGCCTTTTTTTGGGGGGTTTTCACCCCAAAATTGCACAAATTGCCAAGGCAGTGCATTTCACTCTAGTGAGCTTCATATTCCTCTTCTACTCATTTGGCTTCCGGATAGACGAGTCTGACTAGCGCCATCTCACTGCGGAGCTGAGTCCAACAGAAGAAAATGTAGTTAACAGGAAGTGACAGGAGGGCTTCAAGTTCCCACAGTGACCCCTGCTGACAGGAAGCTGCAACTGTATCTGCAAACATACCCTGAGAAAAGAAAATACACATGGGTGGGCTCGCTGGCCAACCTATTCTCATTATGAGTGGGTGTGAAATCGTACGAAAAGTTATGCATCGTAATTTCGTACATTTTGGACGTTTTTTTCATCGTATGTGCATGCGTCTCTGACGAATATAGATTCACGAATATAGAATATAAATTACAAATAGCCCTAACCCTGACCCTAACCCTAACCCTAAGATATAAAACAGCAAGCAAAGTAGTTAGAGACATTAATGAGTGATGATTGCACTGTTTTTACCATTTTTACATCCGTCCGTGGATCTGCTTTTTTTTTCTGTCTGCCAGCGCATGCGCACTGATGTGGTTTTTTGAGGAAAAACGTCCAAAAACGTACGAAATAATGTGCATAACTTTTCGTACGGTTTCACACGCACTCATAATGAGAATATGATGCGCTGGCTTTGGTTGTTAACGTTGTTAACCCTTCATCACCCATTAGTATTAAAAAACTAAAAAAGCTGGCCATGTATGTGTATGTGTTTCAAAATTCCTGCCCATATGACCTTTAAAGTAAAAATCTGCACTGCAAATGCATCTATGTATTTTCATACTAAATGCACTATGGTAATGTACAGAAAGATTTTTTTTAAATATCCTCTGTTCAAATATTTATGGACCTAACTGTATATCAAATGAAGTACTGTATGGATGATATTGTTTATATCTTTGGAAGATGTTATACTTCACTTTGTTGAATCTCTTAGAGCATTTTCGCTTGCACTGAACTGTGTGTAGCGAAAACTTAAAATAAAGCCTATTAAAAATGATAACTTTGATTATTCTCAAAGTTTTGAAATTATTACATCATGAATTCCTCGTGTAATTCATTTACTTATTACTATCTTTTGAACGACATGGGGTTGCCAATGCACACGTTAAGGGTTTGTGTGTGTGTGTGTGTGTAAGTCTAATGTCAGGTACCAAGCAGTGCCTATTTTGGGACAATATGGTCAGACAGACTTATTCTACAACACAAATAAAAATCAATAAACAATCTCAAGTTTTCACCATAAACACAGTTTCTTTTTTAAGATGTGTTTTTTCAATGAATATCCAACATGGTCAGTGGCTCAGCAGCCTAGTCTTGTCCTGTCGCTAGGAGAGATTAGATGGTCTATGAAAAAGAGAAGAAAATTGAGAGAGAGCAGAGAAGAGTGGAACGGAGGAGCAGAAATAATTTTAACATTATGAATTTAAAATGTGAAAAGTAATGCTGAATTTCTCTTCGAGATATTTAAAAAGAAAGGGCATTGATTATTCTTAGCCATTAGGCATCAACAAATGTAGTATTTGCTGTAATTAGACAAACAAATGGATACATTTGAAAGTAAAACCCTACAAATTCTCAAATTGTGTTTGTGTTTTATACATACTAAATTCACAATTTTGTGCTATTTGTAGCATACATAGAAGATATTGAGGAATTTAACTTTTATGGAAATCAAATAGATGTCTCTCTGTATATATTAAGTGCATAAATAAGCAAAAGCAGTGTCTAGATTATTCATATGACCAATTTCTGTGCAGATCACACTCTCAGCATTAAAGCCTCCAGCATGATGATGTGTATATTTGTGTGTGTATATTTATGTGTAGATGTCCTGGGTCTATGTGTCAGTGTGTTTGGAATGGGCCTCTTTGCCAGCAGGGCTAATTAGAGGTCAGCTTAGTTTGGGTAGATTTTGTTCTCACCCCCTGATTCCACTGTCAGGTCACCCTTCTTATCCTGAGTGTGTGCATACGCCTCCAAGCTAATATTTGGCAGAAAGAGAGGTGAGGGCCGGAGATTCGCGGAGCCTAACCAGAGAGACAGTCAACCCAGTGAGAAGGGTTTCGTCATGGGATGAGGCCCCTGGTCGGCTGACGACTGGCCTGGATCTATGAAACTGTCTGTAGACCCTACAGGTTGTAGGTCAATATGCATCTGTAAGGCTACTGTCACTTCACATAATACCAGACAAACTGGTGTTTTTGGGTTTTTTTATATCATGTTTTGTTTAGCACAGTTACCTCCTTTGTGTTATTTACCCGGTCAGTCTTCAGGGTGCTCTTTATTTTGAACATTTTGTGTAGCTCATTATCTTCACAACAACCCCAAACCCTCTCCATTCAAATCTCTCTATTAGCATTACAAAAAAAAAAAAAAACACATTAAGATCTGCATAGGATTCGGTTATGAAGTAATGACACACTTTTCAACAATACATATAATACATAAACACTAACATAACTGATACATTTAGCACAAGCATCTAGCCACATAGAACCACAATCCACAGCAGCAAGCATCTGCCTCTCAGCAGAGGGTGCTGACATGTTTTTTGTGACATGTTTGTATGTGCCTTTCTGAAATGTACTGGACAGCAGCAATAGAGTTTTGGGGAAATCAACATGTGAATCAAGAGTTAAGTGTAATTGTGCATCATAGTTCAAAATTTCCTGGTTTGATTCATGTAATTGCTAATCAAGGAACATTTTTAAAGAAGAGACCTAGAGATCTAAGGAACAACCCCAGTTAATTCCATCATTACCACAAACTTTTATTAAATCTTTTAAGCACAACACCGTGGTAGGCTGGATACTGGGTTCTCATGACAACACAGTATTCAAATCCTTGTGAATTTCAGCCTTATTTAGTTAATTGGTTAGACTTTGTTAGAGCCGTTGTTAGGGTTGGGAATTGAAAAGATTTTCACGATTCCGATTCCCTTTTCGATTCTATGAAACGATTCGATTCTTTATCGATTCTTTTTTCGATTCCAATTTGGGGGAAAAAGGAGAACAAACAGTTTGATTATCAGAATCAACTTTGTTTACTTAACTATTGCACAATCTTACAAAATCAACAAGATCAAGATGTCCACAGGAAATGTGAAACTGGAGTAACATCTGTCTTTAAATGAAAAATGAATACAAGAACAAACTTAATAACAAACAATGTCTAATAACAAATGATGGGATTATAACCTATTTTAAATAACAAAAAGTACTAATTATAAAACAGTAGTAGGGAAAATTAACAGTTCTTTTGCAGAAAGATGAGCATATCTGCTTTTTCTGGAAGGATACGGGATCTTTCAGGGCTTAAGGTGTCTCCAGCCGTGGAGAACACCCTCTCAGATGGGGTGGAGGAAGCCTGCACACAGAGGTAGTTTTCAGCCAGTCCAGATAGCAAGGGCAGCACATCTTGCTTGTTCCACCACCACAGTGTGGCGCTATCCCTGCAGGGGATGGAGGGCAAGCTTTTATAGAGCTGGATTTCCTGATCTACCCTCTGGGCTAAGGAAAGACGGGGCTTTGATTCACAAAGTGACCGAAGCTCGATGTCTTCCTCCTCGAATAGTTCTTCCAACTTGCGTAACTTGCGTAAGTTGCGTAAGCTGCGTAATGTACGTAAAAAACGTGACGTAAGTCGTGCTCCCCAGAGCCGGCGCGCTAGGCTCTGTTGCTGCGGGAATCGAAAAAAGAATCGTTCAGCGAGCTGCCAAACGATGCCATGGAATCGAAAAATACGGAACCGGTTCTTAACAGGAACCGGTTTTCGATTCCCATCCCTAGCCGTTGTATGATAAAATAATAATGGACTTGGGACAACAACTTGTCTGGGACACCATACAGTTTGCTGTAACATGATGGATATGTTAGGATACCAGTTTGTGTGGGTTGTTTTTGTGTTTTTCCTCTCTCCACCACCAGATGGTGCCCTGTCCTCGTTGGGCCTCCTTGCACACCTGTAGCTCATTGGGTCATTACCAGAGGAGTATTTGAGCAGCGGGCTGTCACTACCTCGACGCCAGAGTTTTTGACAGTATTGGGTACTCTAGCCATATTGAGAGTCTAAGCTTGTTTTGTCTTTATTCTTCGGCAGGAAGCCTTCCTGAAACACTGGATAACATAACAATGTTGTCATTAGTGGCATTTTATAATAGCAACCTTGAAGCAACAGCAGACCTTAAGCTACTATATCCAAGCATGCATTTAAACTGAGATTACTTTACTGATTTATCATCCATGTTATGAAAATTTTCATAGCATTTTAATTTTACAGAGTTGTCAAGTAACTGTGTCAAGTAACAAAGTACAAATACTTTGTTAATGTACTTAAGTGCACTTTTCATCTATACTTTACTCACTACATTACTTTTTCCTACTTCTGACTTCTATGCATTAGATTTTAACACAAGTATCTGTACTTTCTATTCCTTACATTTTTAAAACAAACGTTAATCGTTACTCTTGGCTTCGGTTTAATGTTTGTAAATATTTATTTCACATCATGTGCCCCATCCAATTCAGATCATTGGCACCATCCTCATCTAGTGAAAACTAGTGTAATTGGATGAGTCATATAACACTCATTGGTTAGATAAAGGAAATCATCAGAAGCAAGCAGGTGTTCTTCAAAACGGCAAACACGAATTGTCTATGCCATGCTACAATGTCGGATTCAAAAAAGATGTTAAAATGTCTGAAAGGTCGGAGACAGGCGAGAGCGTATTGGGAAATGGAGACGGAGACCAACAAGACCTCCCTCATCCTTGGCCCTCAAAGAAGTTGAAGTTGATACTTTAACTTTTACCAGAGTTTTTAAACTGCAGTATCTATACTTCTAAAGTAACAAATGTGTGTACTTTTGACACCACAGGTTATGTGCACGTTTGTTTACGTGATGCTTCATTGCAAAACACTGTCATTTTATTATATTACAATTGCACAAAACTATTTGTGCGAACCATAAGAGAACACGGGATTAACACCAGGGAGTAGCACTACATATACTGAACAGAGGAACAGTCAGCTCGCTAACAAGCTGTCATACATCTTTCTATCTTTTACACTTCCCATTTAAAATTAAAGGGGAATTCATAATTAGGGTAGTCATGCACTATTTAAAGAGTAAAAGAAGACAGAATTAACATTAAATTTTACACATCTGATAAACATAGAATCTGTTATAATAGCCATAATTCATTCTAATTACTAATAATCTGATTACTAAGGGTGGCATTAAATGACTTTAGACATGCATTTATTATTTTGAATGTATTTAGGTGTAGGTGTTACAATTATAATAAAAAAGGAGCCAAAATTGATGTATGCTATTTAAGGATCTCTCTCTTTCAACGGGTCATTGAAAGCTGCAATGCATACATAACTACCGGATGGATCAGAGACACACATGCGCAAACAAAAAGACACCCACACTGTTAATAAATACAGAAAACGACAAAAGTAACCTGTACAATCTTCTGAAACAGACATTGCATTTGGGACCCTACACTGAGAAAGAGAGAAAAAGAGACTGAGAGAGAAAGAGGGAGATAGAGAAAGAGAGAGAGAAAGTGTCTTGGACAAAGGAAAGTCAAAGCAAAGGAAAGACTGGCCTTATTCAGGTTTCCTTGCCAAAAATAGACCAGACAGACTGAACTCAACACAAGACAGGTGAAGCTTTGCCATTTTAATAGCTGACCAGCAACAATACTATCCCATCCTCCTGTATAAATATATGTAAAAAAAAACAAACGTACAATGTTCCCTGCAATCAAATATAACTTCCTGTCACTGGTGAAAAAGAAAAGTAACATTTGTTGTTGGGTTAACCTTTTGATTTTATATTATTGCAATTCAAGCAGGCATCACTGTGAACAACTACAAAAAAAAACTGGAATACAGATAATAACAAATAGAAATTAATTGTAAGCACCATGCTATCCTGAGAAATCCAACATTCTAGTGAAAGGGCATAAAGGGTGTCTCAAAAACTTTTTAATTAAAGTAATATTTAAAAATTAAAATTTACAAAGGATCTCAAATTTTACTATTTAATCTTGATTTCTATAAAGAACAAATCATATTGAAGATACACATGCTGGAGACCCTGGAGTTAAGGTTACCACTACCTTTTGTATCCATAGTTATGTTTGGATTTTTATCAAGGACTTGCTCTGATCACTACCTGCTTGGGCAGAAATGCATGTGTGTGAACCTGCATGTGTGTGTCTGTGAGACAGATGAAGTTGTGAAGAAAAGTAATGACACACTTCATTGGTCCAGAGAATGGCAGAAGCACCGTCTCGCTGATAACAGGGTAATTATGTACACTGTCATCAAGGCATTGTATGTGTCGATGTACAAATTTTTTTTTTTGAGAGCTGAACTGTATGTCATTTGTTTTATAACAGCTATTTTTGTTCATATTTGTATTACAGGCTCATTAAAAGGTATAGATTTCAAGTGTAACACTTCTGGACTTGTTTGTGTAGAAGTAGATTACATTTTGGTTGTTTGTGTGTTGCATATTCTTTTATTGAACCTGCCATGGAAGATATGATTGTTACGACAGCCCAAATGTTGAAATACAACAGTACAGAGTTAATAGATTCTTGTAATAGATTTTTCCCTGGTCTCTTCTTCACACAACTTGTTTTTCTTTACACAGAGGACAACATATAGTGTATTGCAATCTTCTTACCATGAGAACGTTGTATTCCCTATATTTAAAAATGGTGTTACCATAACTTCTTATGGTATTTCTTACAATTTCATATAAACTAAGTGAATACCTGTTTAAAAGAATTAAATAGAAACATGCATATACAAAACTGAAAAGAAGATATTGTTTGCGCTGGTAGTGAAAAAGCAAATTGATAGCAAATGCACACAGGGAAACCTATCAGCCAGGCCATCACCATGCCTTAAAGTTAAGCTTTTAACATGGCCCTTATTCCTGTTGAGAATGTTTTGAACTTCCACTGCTATTTGGTTTCACCATTGATGAGGGTTTATGTCCCTTTGTGTCTTTATATCTTCCCTGGTGAGTTAAAGGATAGAATCTGAAGGAGGGTGTCTGATTGGGTTGTCACTAATCCCTTAACAACACAGCTGACCATGATTGGCCCTGACCGTACAGAAAGAGCTGGAGCCCACAGGAGGGTGGATGTATGATTGAATGGTTGGAGAGCAAAAATCGGCAGGTGCAACATGAAAGGAAAACGAACAGCAGATGGTCTTCTTACAGGGTGAATGTCTTGATCATAAATACATTTCCCCTTCTCTGATACTGCAAAATAAATTATACTGCATAATATCAAGAAATGTAAATGTAGGGTTGAATAAATAAGAGATTGCAAGCTAAAAAGCAATGTTATGGGAAACTTACACCAATGTCTGCAAAGTATAGAGTATATAGGTACATTAAAAGAATATATCTCTAATTTTTTTCTCTGGTTTGAGCCTCTTTACTATTCCTCCACTCTGCAACCACAATTTCCACATGGAATGCAAACTTTACTGTCTTCTAAACATTTTTGACCACGGAACACCTTAAATTGGCTTAATGCAAACACTTTCAGGTATGAAAATATGCTAAAACAATAATAGAAAACATTTTCCTTTCACTTTACATTCATGTAACTCATGGGGTTTGAATACTTTTCCAAATATGCAAATTTACCCTCTGATCACCACTGGCTGTACGATAGTCCTAATCTGTAAGAATAAAACCATAATTAGTGAAAGCATGCTGCAGGCACTCTCTGTTTCTGGTTCTCTCATCTACACTTCCTTGCCTAAAGAGGTTCATGTCAGTTAAAGCAAAGGGAGGTGTTCTATCCTCTCCTGAAATCCCTTTGGAAAGCTACTCTCTGAATATGAGCTACTCGGATTTCAGCCTTAAGCCAGACCAACCCCATGCTGACCCTAAATACAATACCTAGAAAGTGCATTTTTGAGCTCTTATTTCAGTAGATGTCTCCACAAATATGACTCCATAATTTTTTTTTATTCAGAAATATTTATGCTCATATCATTCTAAAATGAACATTTTTACTACTTTCGATATTCATTATTGTGAGTTTGTATACTGCACAAAAATATTTAAATTTCAGACTTTTTGCTTCAATACTTTTTGTAAAATATGTCAAAAGTTTTGCTGCTAATTATGAAAAAAAGAGTTGTGATCAGTATGAATCCAAATGCTAATAGAAGTATTATCTAAAAATCATAAACTGGTCCATGTTTCAGAGGGGTTGAAATAATTTCAATGTTTCAATGCAGTCCATTTATAAGGCGTCCCCTTGTTTGAAGCCATGGGCTAAGGAGGGATGAAAATGTCTGTACATGAAATGTTAGACAGCAAAATCAACAAGTCATAGTAGTCTAAATGTAATTGACTTTCACTCGATCCTTGTTTTTGTTCTTTATTTTTTACAAGAATGATTAAATAATTTCCTGATAGGATCAAACACATGAAAGTTGGTCTTTCACAGGCATGTTGCTAATAAACAAAAATCCCTGAACATTAGATCCCCATTAATTTACAACCAATCAGGGACATTTACAATTCTATTAACAACTGTAATCTAACAGCAATTTAAAACCAATGTAAAACCAAACCTAAATACAGCACAAAGAAAGACCTTTTTTTAACCTTACAAATATAATCAAAAAGTCAAAGACAAATCAGTCATATGGTGGTAATCAAGTTAAATAAGACACATATCACCTTAACTGTGGCTTTAATGCAATATAGTAAACGCTGCTATTTATACGTTTAATTAGTAAAGATTTATCAATTACAGAAACTCTGCTATTTGTGTTGGGTGGCTGACTTTGGTGTAAGCTGGGCAATCATGTGCAAATGGTGGAAAGGGACCACTTCCTGTTAACAGAAATAAATCCAGTCAAAACACTTGACAGAGTGTTGAGCCTTGCATCCTTGTTTGAAACATCCGAATAATAAGGTGGAAACAAACTTTGTCTGAACACATTTTAATGTAAGATCTACTGATAAAAAAAAAGGCATTAAGGTGCATTTCTGTGGTGCAAAAATTATTTCCCAATCCTTATTTCCTATTGAGAAAGTTATCTTTATAAGTATGGCTGTTTCACCTCATAATTCATCACATACATCTATAACCTTGTCATTATATTTGCAAATTTACTACTACTTGAACAGAACATGATATCAGTGAGAGCATATTTGTGTGTTTAATAACAGCCTCATAGAAACAACTGCACAGTCAACCAGTCACCCTGTATTCACTGTGTATTGAAAGACAGAATCAAAATGAGGAGGAACACCATATGATGATGCAGAGGTCCTACCTGTTAAAACAAACTTCATCCTTACCTGACCTCAGTGATTATACTGAATTATAATACATTGATCCATTACCATTAAAGCAATAAACTAGTTTCCCCCCTGTAATGTTATTGTGGTTACAAAAGTCAATGGCTGACCATGTTGATATTTCTTAGTTTGACTGAATTTCTATCGCTTATATATTTTTTTACCACTTGTAAAAATGAACATTTCAAACAAAATTTCTTTATTCATATCTAATATTAACCTTCTGGATTTATAAAAATGTCTTTCACTGAAGATCTCCATATCCCTATTGTTAAAGGTCATAATTTGTATTCTTTTGAATAAGAAGAAATTTATGTATCATACATACAAATCCAGTCAAGCTGATAAATGTTAAAACAGCAGCTAAAATGTGTATACATTTCTAGGTATATGAAAGTTAATTTTTACAAGTACACTTTTGTTTCCTGACATTCTAAAAATTCAGTTTCTGCTGTCAAAAATGTAATACGAGAAATTTATTATTACAGTACCGATTAGGAATGGAATTTTGACCAGGAAGAATATTCTTATTTTTAAACACATTTTCCAATCTCTATATATATATATATATATATATATATATATATATATATATATATATATATATATATATATATATATATATATATATATATATATATATATATATATACATATATATATATACATATATATATATATATATATATATATATATATATATACAAAAAATTAGCTTTTTAGGCATGATTTTATCAATCATATCATAAAAAATGAGGACTTTAGTAGTGGCTTTTAAAGGCAGAAGGTTACATAACTTTAGTATTTATTGCAATGTGGATCTTTTAGATTTATATGAGACAAACTTTTGACGTTGTTTGATTTTTTTATTTTGAAATGAAGTGTGGTGCACTTGTTTTTGTCTCCCCCTTCATTGATCTTGGTATTGGTCCATAATAGTTTTGGTCTTCTCTCTATCTCAGTATACTCTGGTCTTGTTCTTGAGTTAGTCTCGGGTAAGGTGGTCTTAACTATGAGACTGAATGAATGGTTTGCTTTGGTGCAGCAGCAATATCATGGATATTTTTAGTAAATAAAAGGGAGCAGGGCAGCATGACAACAAAGCTGATTGTATTGTTATATCACTTGCCATAGCTGGACTGTGCAGATTCTGCATCTGTATACATTTTACATTTATAACATGCATGAATGTTTTTATTTAGTTTTTTTGACTTACTAAAACTCTTTAGTTTTTAATGCAAGTTATAGTCTGTAAATTGTTTCTAGGTGTGAGTGTAGGGCTGAATAATGCCTGCCCTTTGATGGCACCCGCCTTCCTTTCACCTCACTGAGTAGCAAGAAGCGGATACAGTAAAATATGCCGTAAGTGGAAGATGTAACATACTCTTTTCATATTTAACACATTTTTCAATTTGTTACATATTTAATTTTGAAAGTGTTACACCACTGGTGATTTTAGGTGTCATAATTTATTGATCTGCTGATTTTAGGATGACAGTATTACTATGCATCGTTTCCAGATAGAGTCAGTGACATTATTGAAATTCTGCATCAGCCATCCCAGCTGCACCAGAGGCATTAGCATGATCCACCCAGAAGTGCCCTTTCTATCCATTGAGGCTCTGTGCATGGGTCACATCACAGATAGAGTTGTGGCTCCATCCATCATGTGGGTTATAGTTAGCCGCCTATGCTAATGTCTGACCCAATGAAAAGTTTACTAAGAGACGGACAAGGACACTGGGGTGGACGCCCATCGTTGCAATAAACACATATATACGTACACTCTATTTTTTTTGTGCACACATGCACACATACTCCCTACCCCAACAATGTGAGGCTGTCATATTTCACAGGCCTGGTAGCATGGGTTGAGTTATGGCCATGTCATAGTACAAAGCGGGGATGTGCTTTGTGTGGCATGTGTTTATGTGGAAACGCATTTATGCAGGTAAATATTTACCCTGTGTGTGAATTTTAAGTTCACTTCTTACATGTCTCTTAGTTAAAGAAATAATATAAAATGGGCTCCTCACTCAAAATCTATGGTGTTCACAATGCATCTGTATGTTTTAAAAGTCAAAATGATTTGTTGAAATATTCTTAAAATAAAATTGTGCAAATTATGAGTAAATGGAATATTATTAACAGCATAGAAGACTTAATGGGAGCCATGGAATAAATGTATGAGCACTGAAACATGGTGAAAAACAATCAGATGACTCTCACAGTAGTGAGGCCTGTTTAGGGACAGAGAGGACGGTGCTGTGTTATAAAAGCTGTGCAGATTTATTACCTGTAAACTAGAAGATGGACATAAGGCTGAATAGAGGAATGGATCAATGGAAGGGCAAAACATGAGAAAATGAGAGAGTTAAGATAGAGGTTGAAAGAGGGAAGGACAGAAGGACATGATGGCACCATAGACAGAGACTGAGGGATAAGATGAAAAGACAAATAAAACATTCACTGATTAAAAACAAAATATTCTATATTGTATATGAAATATTGACTGGGGTTGAGATGGTTGAGAGGGATTTGAGGAAAGGAGGATAAATTAACCAGAAAATAATCATAGACTAAATGCATGGGTGGCCAGATTACAAATTGGTTGGAATAATGTAAAGTCCAGCCAGGGATAGAAAGACGAGAAAGGAAACAGAAGTGAACAGAAAAGTTGGAAACTTTTTTCAGACAGTAGTAGGAATTTAAGAAATCCTGAAGTGGTCTTTGCCTCTTTGTGTGACATGATTCCTGGAAGAATTGTCAAAGCATGAAATGAGTCTTACACTGGGAATTGTCTCATTTTGACTGTGTGCATAGTTATTAATGGTTTTATCATTCTACATTGTAATTACACTCTCTCAGGGAGCATGCATAGACAGAAAAGGCAGAAGACAGACACTTTGGTGTCTTTTGAACTCAGTGGAATAAGCTGAAAAAAAAAAAGACAGAAAATGTTCGTGAAATGAATGAATCAGTAGATACTAAATCCTGTATTCAACCTGGTTTTCAGGATTGAGAATACCGTGGTGCCAGTAATGTTTTATATTCTCTAAGTTTTTGCAAGAGTATGACAAATACAATGTGCAGCCAAGAATATTGCAGAATAAAAAAAAAATCCATTGTAGTTGACTTAACTCAAGTGCTAATTAGATATCTACCATACAAGCACACTTTCCATGCAGTACGCATCAGTACTTTTTTTTTAATATATTTTCTGTTTTTTAACATACATATTTACCAACAGCATCCCTGATTTAGTCTTCTTCTTTTTTTTGTCTTTAGGAGCCACATTGCCATGTGTGTTGTGGTGTAAATGGGGTGTGTTAAATGCTGCTTTGTCCCTTGTGAGTTTTAACAGTATGGAGAGACAGGCTGATAATCTTTAAATGGGGCATCTGCTGGCATCTGCTTTATCTTTATTGTTCCCTTAACGCATGTCAGAAAGCGAATTACAAAATAGGCAGGAATAGGGACACACAAAGGAACAAACACAAAGTATAAACAATGTAACATGTAACATTTAGAAAGACATAGAGATACACTTTTTCAAACACAATTCTTCATTAGGCTTTATATAGAAAGGAAAAAGGTAAAAAGTTAGATATATTTGTAATTCACTCTTTCAATAACAATCTGACAGAGAAACAAAGTCAGCTATACTCATTTGCCTAAACAAGTTTCAGAAGGATATAAGCTAAGTGCACTAAGCTCTTGCATAAGAAAAACAGAGGAAGATGTCAGTGATAACAATGTAAAAAACAAGTAAGGACTTAAGCATGCTGGAAACTATTTAAATTGGACTGTTACCATATTTCTACCGCACACGTTAAATGAATAAAATAGTTAAGCAGTAACATATAGGTCCTGATCTTCATAAGCTTTGCTTGTTTTAAAACAAATGCTAACGCGTTTGTACATGCACAGCAGATCTTAAAGGAATGTGCAAACTGATTGGCATTTGTAATTTAACAGATTTTATGCATGAGTTTGTCGCATCATTTAATTTACTTTTGTTAGTTTCACAAACTATGTATTATGTGATCCTTCAGCAAGTAACCATGTCATCTGTGTGATTCTGTTTTATAGAAATTTGCAAAAGTCTGCTGAATCTGGGGATCTAAAAAAATAGAAAAAAGAAAATAACAAATAAGTGCTTGTAATAAGTGGGTGTGTTGTTTGGGATGTGCAACCCTATTCATTCCACTTCAAATGGCTCCACTTGACCTGGCTCTACTTCTCACCAATTTTCCATTACTTCTTTTCTAGTACACCTGTACTGGCTTTGTTTTCAGCCATAATCACCCGTTAAAAAGCACTGTACTAGTTCTGAAACAGCAGTAATGTAGACATTTAAAAAGTGCTAGGTTTAAGAAAAGCAAGTCCAAAGGGAGCCACTGGAAAAGGCTTATAATATGATCAAATTATGCTACTAAAAGTGGCTATAACAGAAAGCTGAAATTTTAAACCATGATCCTCAAAGTTATATTGATAATAATTATTATAAGAGGTTATAGCATTTCTAATGATAATGAATATTATCACTATTATTTATAATGCAATTCACATTTATAACTCAAAGTGCTACATGCAAAAATAAAAATAAGAAATCTGACAAAAAAAAGGTAAACCTGAAATAATAAATATCAACCGTAAAGTGCAGAACAGCTGACTGACTTTGCTGGTTTCTCAATCCCAACCCTTCCTGACAGATAAGGAGCCACTGTCAGGGCTTGCTGCTATGTGACAGCAGTAAGATTAAGCTCTAAACAGCTGGATTTATCCCTAGTAACACTTCATAATATTGACTTTACCCAAAATATGACTAACCCAAATATGACTTAATGAACTTTAGCTATGTTTCACACAGAATCGTTGAACAACAAAACAAACAACAAAAAAAGAACAAAGGCCACAAGTCAAAGAAGCACATGTCAGGAAGGTGCATCGGGTGACGTTTGTTCTCTGGCGGCTATTGATGTTCTAATTTTTTTTTTCTTTTTAAACATGCCATAATATCTAAGTTCTTTAATGGTGCTTTTTGGCTTATTTGAATAAACATTTTCAGCATTTATTTTTGCTGGCCAGTGCAGACATCATTCTCCCCATTAACATTATTCTCCTTTTGCAGAACTATGACTGCAAATACAACAGATTGATGCAAATAGATGTAAACCTGTATTAAGTTTTATGTTTGATAAATCGCTTTGTATTAACATTTGAATTCCCTTCAAAAAGTAAATTGCTTAGTTTGCAAATAAGAATATAATATTTATATATAGTAAGTGTGGTGCATGTTTGTAAGTGTTCAATGAACAGCGTTCACTGAATGCATTTATATTTTCATTGAATGCTGAACTAAATGGATCAGTTTTGAAGTGATGAACGGAAACGAGAGTGACATTCACTCTGAGAATAATGAGCAACACACAGTTCATTTGATAATGACACTTTTTATTGGATAACGTCAGGCACTTATTACAGCAGACCACATGACAGACCAGCCTGTCTAGTGCTAGTACTAGCCTGTGCAATTTAGACTCATCTACTGGTATTTCTGGTGCCAGTTTAGCAGAGCGCTAGGTAGAGTTTTATAATCAAAGGAAGACTTGGACAGAAAAAAACCTCATGTTTTTTTGCAAACTGTTCCAACTGGGACTTAGCAAACAAGCCTGTAAGTGACACATTAAGTTAAATATCTGCATCTGTCTGAGAAACGTAAGAAATAATTTTAGAGAAAGATCTTTTCAGCAGAACCTGAATGCACCTGTATGTTTCTGAAGTTCTGTGTAATTTAGCTAAATAAAGTCTTCAAATCACACAAATTATACAATCAAGTATTTTCCACTTCTTTCTTTATATTATGATAAAAAATTACAGGTGAACTATAAACACAAGCTAGTTCATTTCTATCTGTGCGAACTGAAATCTGAGGTTGTTCTTTTTCATTATGAACTGGCACGACATTGCATACAGTGATGCTGCTATTTTATTCATTTTAGACCCACAAAACTTTGGAAAATTAGGGCTGAAATCTTTTCAAAGTCAGAGACAGCTGCAAAACTTGTGTACTGTCTCCAGCTTTCTCTGAAAAACACAACGCAATTGATTGTTTGAATCAAGAGTCAGACTTGCAAAATTTAAAATCGAAAAACCTGCCAAGGTTAGAGGCCATGCACGATGTATTACCTCATAGAAAGGATCTGAAATTCCAGATATTAATCTTATGACATCTGCAAAGGTTGGAGAAAATATAGAGAAAAGTGATGAAGCAGAAGATAAGGAAGGAAGATAAGCATGGTTGGCCGAAAAGATTACGTAGAAAACAATAGATGAATACATCAAAGGAAAGGTGAAAAACAGGCAAATGACAAGGGGAGCCTGATTGTTCAGCATGAAACCCAAGGGCTGGCAAGCACCTGAGTAACACCTCCACAATGTGTGAGTCTGTGACTCCTTCTGTCTTATTTCATGATTAATGAAGACATGTCCATGCGGTAATCTTCCCTAATAAGCACCAGTGGAGAAACCCCCAACCAAAACTGTTTAACAATTTGAGCATGTCTTAGTATGGCAGGGTCAGAAAGCATCTCTTGAATCTCTTGACAGGCCCAGAAAGATAAGGCAACGGTCCAAATTTGATCAGAATTATTTATCATTAAGTCTTTGCACTATAATTTGGTTTGACTTAAAACTCACCAAGAGTCGCGCAAAAACAGCTTGGTGTATGGTGTGTGTGCGGGGGATTGGGTGTTGTGTGCATGTGTGTCATTTAATGTCATTTTTTATAAGTATGCCCAGATGTTGATAGTGAAATGGCTGTTTAATTACCATTTAAACAGCAGGGGCTGTGAGTCTGCTCGTATATCTGCCTGAATATGCATGTTTGTGTGTGTGAGATGCTGACAGCAGAACTACTGTTTAATTACCATTTAAACTGTGAGAGCTGAGAGGATCATTTCAAGACAGAGAAGAGCGAGAAAGCCAAATGACTAAAACACTATTATAGGTACACACATGTACACAAGTAGTCAATCCACCAGTTATAAGTTCTGTATAGTTACTACAAGAAAAAGGTCCTTTTGGAAGAATTGTATTGAAATTCGTGGTCCTGAAGTAAAGTTTTAAATATTTTGAATTTTACTAAGTGGCTGCTACTGCACAAATATGTTCCTGGTTGATTCTCATAAATACTTGAAGAAAACATGGAAGCTTCCCAAATGCAAACTTCTACCGCAGTACAATGTGGGGTATTGAGCTTTATGACCTGTTTTATGAAGCATTTTTGGATTTTTGATGACATCTGTTTAATTGAAAATGTATGACAATTATCTATCTACTTGCAAAATAGGCTTATTTTTAAATGTCACAATGGGTTCCATGTTACAGAGAAAATATATATATATATTTTTTTTTTCACAAAGCGCTAAACAAATTTGGTTCTCATAATTTTTCCCTTTTCCTTGAAGCTCTTTAAAAATTACAGATGATCTTAAATATATTTAAAAGATTCCATTAGGCTTATAATTGGCTGTTATAGAAAAAAGGATTTCAAACCTAAATAATAAAAAAAAAATTTTAAAACCTGCCCAAGATATTATTATTTATACAAAAGCTATAATAATATACAAAACCATATTATTTTTACAAAAGGTATGGCAGGCACAGACGATGATAACCTACACAGAGGTAGTTAAATAATTACATTGTAATGGTGAGAATGATAGGAGTGTTCATATTTGTGAAAGGCAGGCTGTGTCGCACTGAGAATATTATGAAAATGATATTAGTGATGGATCTTTGTAAATGTGTGTGTATGTGTGTGTATAGCAGGGATCAACAGTGTATGTCTCAATTCACACTGTTTAAAGCCATCTATTTTGCCAGCATGAATAGGCTACATGTTTTTTCACAAACACAGGTTTACATTACAATGTACAATATTCAACATTACGTCCTAGTTACTTGCTTTAGAAAATGTGAACAGGTTTTTTACAGGCCAGTATAACTTAAGAATTTTCATCACTTCCTGTCCTCAGCATAACTGTCTGAACATTGATTATGCTGTTTCTGCAGCACCTCTGTTTTAAGTTGAGCATCCCCCGCCTGTTGGTAATGATTGATCTTTGGTCAACCTCTGGCTTAAATATTTTAGATTGAATGAAAAACTCTTCTGTTGTTGAAAGGTTTATATAAAAAACAAAAAAGGTTTACGTGCTACAGGATTGTTTCATCCATGCAATAATCTACAAATACTGTATGTTTGAATGAGGTGAAATCAAATGTTTCACAATCTGGAGGAAACACCAATATTCAAAATGCCATGAAGTAAAGTAATGTAAGAAATGACAATTATTGGTGGATTAATATATTTTTCTTACATGGAAAATAGAAATCCAATATTAAACCTATATACCGGTATGTATTTCAAGAAGTAAAGCATAACAGTACATAATGATAAGACATTTTTTCTTTTGTTGTAATTTCTCCCTTTTTGCCATTACAGTATATTAAGTTAAGAATTAAAAAAGTAACAATAATAACTACAATCTAAACAGACCAAAAGTCTAAACCTTTTCTGACATTGTGCTTTTTTTACATCGACAATTCAAGAGTTTGATTGTAAAGTACACGGGTAGACAGGCCATGCCTAGACTGCATATGACCAACTCACATGGTGACACTCAGAGACAATGTGTGCATCCGTGTAGCCTTGCATAGATGGTGTACGAGCAGCATATCTGTCAGAGAGTGACAAGATGACAGCTAAAGCTCCCAGCACTTTGTCCACTATCATCACATCAAAAAACTTACAAATAAACATTCATGCACAAACACTCATTGTAAAATGAAGTACTAATGCTAAAATAGGACACTGTTGTGAAATTTGATAGTTTATTCATAAGAAGCCATTATGCATTTTTGCACCCAAAACACACACATTCAAATTACAAGTCTTCTGTGCAAGTTCTTCACAGGAAAAAAAAAACACTCTAACTTTATGACACTAAAACACAGTTAATACAAGATAGGTTGTATAAACAAAAAAATCAAAAAAACTAGGACACCAAGCATGATGCCTTGAAACTTAAAGGATCATGCCACACCCTATCTCCTCCCTGTATTCCTGGCCCCTCTACTCATTCCTATCTTTCACAACAGAAAATACTCTAAATCTGTAGAAAACAATTTCCTATATTAATTAATAATATTGGTTTCAATAGCATATCAAAAACTAACAGACGCTTTTATAAGTTTTAAACAGATTTGTCTCAATGTCACCTCTAAATTATCAGCACTGTGGAGCCTGGGTTACAGGCTTATGGCAATTCACAATATGCAGACACCACACAGAATTTGGTGGTATTATCTCATATAATAGCTGCATTTATTGATATACCCATGCGCCTCAAGTCTCCTTTTTATGCCTGCAGATGGAGTTTAGCCTCTACAAAACCAAGACAGGTCAGAGAAGATAATTTGAGTCACAGGCCCAATCATGGATCACAGCTTTACGTTTCTTACAATTAAGGATTGTGGATTTCAAGAAGACTAAACAATGGGCCCAAATTAAATTTCGAGTTTCTCAGTCAAAGATACTCTGGCTGCTCTGGAAATACAATAAAAAAGAACAAGAATAAAGACACAGTCTCTAACAGGATTGCTTGGCATACTTACTCACAATGTAGCATTTTTCTTCCCGATTCTATTAATCACTCTTTCTTACCCTTGGTTCAAATGTCTGTACATCTATAGCTGCAGTTCTGTTATACAGTTCTTCCTTTATATAGCCACCATTGAGTCTTCGTGTGTCAAACAGAATGAAAGATGACAATGCAGAAAAGACAAATTAAAGCCTAAGTGCAAAGACATTCTTAGATGAGACAAATAAAGAGACAAGAACAAAGAAGGCAGGCAATTGAAACATGTTTTTGCAAAGTTTAATGTACGTAAATATTATCAGTATTCTGAGTATTAACCTTTGAGAAAAGAAAATGGAAGGGTTTCTGTAAGTTTCTAAATGAGAGAAACAGAAAATAGAAGAATGGAGGAGACAGATTAAAACAGATACTTTTTAAAATACCCTTATAACAGTATACCTAATATAGTAATAAGTGATTACATTTAAGAAAAGAGGCTAAACATTTAGTCAAGAGAGGACAGGAGAACAAAGAGAGAAACTGACAAAAAGGCAAAAAATAGATTACGAAGAAATGTGGACTGAAACTGAGGAGAGGAGAAAGAGATGCATTGGAAAGTTGAAAATGAATAATACTGAGACAAAAAAGGGAGATAGATATTGAAAGAAACGAAAAGAGACAGTGAGCATATTCTTTGTGAAAGACTTGAAACTCCAGTGGACGAGAGGGCTTCTCTTTATGGCTATTCTCTCTGCATTAGCATTAGCTATAGCTCTTAGACTGACAACGGGGTGTTCTGCTCTCAAGGTCAGGTAGGGCACTCACTACCACAGGCCATGACTACACATACAAGCCCATCACAGAGAAGCAGTGCATAACATTCTTACACATACTGCTGTTCAAACACAAGCAAAAGCTACTAGTTAGAGTTTTTTTTTGTATTTTTTTATGTCTTTGAGATAACAGGTTTATATAGCATTGTATAGAGAACCGGTAACACATACGACAAACATAATTAACATTGTTTGATTATGGATAATAATACATACAATTTATCCACTATCGAAAAGTACACAACAAATCACTCAACGAGCACAGCCAGTTCACTCTTAAAGGTATTGTGAAGAATTTTTAACTATGATACTTTTAAATACCAATACCATTTTATAGTTTTTTTAAAAGACAAATAAAAAAAAAGGAATGTGCAAGAGCATGCACGAGCCCATTTTTCCTCTTGTTAGCCCTGTTTAAAATGTGCTGTTCTCATAGTTCATACAAGCTTACTGTATCCACCTACAGCAGGGATTATATATTGGACTTTGTAGCGAACTTAGTTAACTGACCGTTCAGACAGATAATCGCTTATTTTTTGCTTCCTTGGTCACGCAACTATTCCTCCACTGCAAAGTGCCTGCTCAATCTTTGCTATTAGTTGCCACTGTCGGGTAGCGACAGCAGGCCGCTGTGACAGCAAATCCCATAGTGCTTTGCGTGGACAGCTCTCCGCACAAAGCATTCTGGGATATATCTGCCTCTTCTGAGGCCTTTCTTTTCTTCTCATACACTTTTTCTCTTATGACCCCCGGTAATTTTCAAGGAAATGCAGTGAGAAAGGTGAGCTTCTATGACTGGCTGAAACCATACTGTAGCACACCACACATATGCGGTTGAAAGTGTGCATGCACAGAAAAAGAGCTAACGGGGGAAGCGCACAGGACAGCCTTATGTAAACATATCACCAGAATAATTTACAATTAGGAGGACCACTTATTTAGATGATCCACCCAGAAATAAAAGATCATCCACTATACCTTTAAGAGAAACACTTGGGATATTTAAAAAATTTGAAAAAATAAATAAATAAATTTCAATTATTAGATTGTGTAATCAGTCCTTTGTAGGTGCAACAAGCAGCTAGGTTTCTAATGTTAAATAGCTCTCACACAAAAAAAAGACCAACAAACTTCCTAGCAGACATGACGCTGCATCTGCTGCGACTGTAAACCTTCTTTCTTTTTCTTTTTCTTTTCTTCTTTTGGTGAGCGGTAAACAGCAGCTAGGCTGCATTGCTGCCCCCTTCATGAAACTGGTTTGTCACATATCATGGGCATTAAGCTGCTGTACGATATGCATAAGTTAGGTTGTCTTTTGACATACGTTCTGGACTAATTATGAATACTCTATGTATCAGCCCAAAATTGAAAAAAATATATAGAAGGTTCAGTGTGCGCCAGCATACACTGGCTAAATCATCAAGGTGTAACAGGGGCTTAGACCTGATAGAACACACCTGTTTACAATCATCTCCCCTTTCTAAGGGGATTTAGCAAGTCTGCTCCCTTCCCTTCATGCTGGCTCATCTGAATGGACCAGCCAGCATTCCAGCCTTTGTGCCTAAGTATTCTTATCTCTAGTGACCCTTTTGACCTATTTTTGTACTTTTGACTCTGGCTTCAGCCCAGTGTTGGTACACCTGTGAATCTGTGTACCAACTTTTGGATTCATATTAAACCTTTGAATTTTGGAAAATGTCTAGTTGTTTTTCTTACTCCAGCCTAGCTAGTTCTGTGTTACTTATCTCTTAATCATCATTTAAAGCCAAATGAATTACTTTTTTATGTTAACATATTTCAAATAAAGAATCTTCTTATTAGCTTGGGGGCACTGTTGAATTGGTCCTGTTTTACTAAATGAGGAAATGAGACCATTTGAAACATTACTGTGATCATAGCTGCTGAGTAGGCTCCAATTCTTGAAACATTTTATGGCCTACATAAGGCTATCAGAATTTGAATGAAAGTGTCTGTATGTAGTGTATCTCTATGCATGGATCCCTCTGATCTCCACTGGCTAGTACTGTGGATTAACAGATTTGGGAGGTTCTGCTAAACAAATGAAGCAAACCTAACAACTAGCTGCAAATATACTGAAAAAGACTTTATACTGGGCCACTGGAAATAAAAATGTAAGCATTAGAATCTAAAAAAATTTTTTCTCCTGATTGCAGGGATAGGGTCAGTTAAGGACTAAAGTACACTTCTGTGTGTGTACACTCAAACATTGAGACACTTAAAAACGTTTCGACTGCATGTTTGTACTCTAGGGTGTTGGCAAATACAGGTTTGTAAGTGTGTGTTAAAGAATGACTGAGTGTTGAAAGAGTGGTAATTACCATTCAGAAGTAGCTAAAGTGACATGTTTGAGGAAGAGATAAGGGGACATAAATTGGCCTGGTATAAAATGGTGATATTTCTTCCACTGCTTTAGAAAAACCCATTTACTTTGCCTCTTTAGCATGTCAAGACCCCTGTCACTACCCTCTCATCCCCTTGGCCAGAGGAACTAATTTGCACGCACTCACACACACACACACACACACACATACACACACACACACACACCTACAGCACATGCGCATGCACAAACATGTATGCCTAAGACAGTCAGTGAGCTCCTTGTGAAAGAGTGCTCATCTGCATTCTGCTATTAACTTGGAGAGACACCGACAGAAAGGGACAAAAAGGGAGAGAGTGTGTGTAAATCAGTGTAATGGGGCCAGGACCTCAGTAGCTCTAAAAGGAGAGCAGACATGTGGAGGACAAGACAAGATTCCTTTTTTCCCTTTCATGAAGAGAAGCAGTGATACAGCACATCTGTCACTGTTGGTCGAGCAATTGTCCCTACAGTGACTCATAGAGAGAGAGAGAGAGAGAGAGAGAGAGAGAGAGAGAGAGAGAGAGAGAGAGAGAGAGAGAGAGAGAGAGAGAGAGAAAGGGAATAAAAAGATGGACTAAAGAAGACTAAGCAGAAAAACAACAAACTAAGAACCATTTTGCTCAAAAACAATATTCAATAAGCATTTAATTTGAGCATTCTCTTCATTATTAAAACTAATGTATCTTCATGCTTATTTGATGAGGCCCATGTTTCCCGCAGTTTAACGCTTTTTCTGGGTTCAGACCAAATCTGTTTTGAGTATCAAAATGTCTCTAAACAGCTAGAGCACACAGAGGAACAGAAAAACCAGGACGGCAAATCCAAGCCGTGGACAGAAGACAGGTTACAGGTAACGGCCCAGAAACACAGAACAGGCAAGCAGAGCAAACAGGGTAGTGTATTCTCATTATGAGTTCGTATGAAATCGTACGAAAAGTTATGCACCGTAATTTTGTACGTTTTTTTTTCTCGGCGTATGCGCATGCACATCTTACGCACCATTCAAGAACATAGAATTTAACATACAATTGGCCCTAACCCTGACCCTACACCTAACCCTAAGATATAAAACAGCAAGCAACGTAGTTAGAGACATTATGATGATTATTTATATGTTTTTCCCAGTTTTACGTCCATCTGCGGATCTGCTTTTTTTGTCTGTCTGCCTGCGCATGCGCACTGATCTGGTTTTTTGAGGAAAAATGTCCAAAACGTACGAAATACTGTGCATAACTTTTCATACGATTTCATACGAACTGATAATGAGAATATGTTGAACAGGGGCAGCCGAAAACTCAGAAGTCCATGGGCAGAAACAAATCAGAAACAGGCACAACTGAGCACAGGGAACGGTAGAGTTAGTCTGGCTAGAAGCTAGAATAATCTGGCACCAAACGCTGGGGCCCAGAGTCTTGAATAGCAGCAGGGACAGGTGGATCATATGAGAGATAATGAGGGCAGGGCGGAGCAAAGCATATGAGAGCAACAAGGAGAAAAACCCAACCTTAAGGGTGCCAAGATCATGACAGTATCCTTAAAAACACATGAAGCAAGGTTTGTTTTTATTAGTATAGATCCATACAGAGTAAAACAAAATCAAGATGCAGGGTAAGTAAATAGTAACTGATTTATCTGTTTATATGTGTTATATAGATGTATCTGTACTTTCAAATCTCAAAATTGAAATTAATGTAAATTTGAATTCATATGAAGAAGAGAAGGTGCATGGGGGTATATACAGTATATACAGTGGGTCCATATATATATATATATATATATATATATATATATATATATATATATATATATATATATATATATATATGTGTGTGTGTGTGTCTGTGTGTGAGTGTGTTTTCCTCGCCAAAACATTTCCAGACTCAACATACAACTAAGCAGCACTGTGGAAGTAATTGCTTTAGTGATCTAATTCTGCCATTCTTTTAAATGTTAACGTTACATAAGGCCTGCTGCTTACACTGCAGAACAGCTTCACTTTTATATAAAGCAGTCACAGCTTGTAAGCGCTCTTATGGATTTTCTGCAGTTCTGTGTTTTAGCAACAGGTGGCAGTATAATTACTTTGTAATTAAGAAATATTAAAGATTATTATTTAGGTAATTCAGAGGTAGGTCACCATGCTCTCATTAAGCTCCAATGTGAACCAAAGTGGTCTTATTTTTTAATGCTGTGTGTGCAAAGTACATTAATTTGTGCTGATTTAGAATTCAAGATATAACTAATTAAAATTTCAGGTGATGACCAAGCCCCCGTAAAGCTCTTATTGGAAACTAAGTGGTCTCCTTTTTAGTTATTTCTTTGTACAAATTTGTGCCATTAAAACTTTAATTTCTGCTGCTTTAGACTTGTATATATATATATATTTATATATATATAAACTCCGTCATGCTGTTTTAAATAGATCTGACCCACATGCAAAGTAAACCACTCAGAGAAACCAGAGTAAAAGTTTAGGAGTCAAAATGGCTTGGATTCAGGTGAACTCAGAGGGCTGCTGAACCGGAACTGGAAGTAAGAGGGGAAGTTCACAGAGGTTAGTTCAGGGTCAGTGGGAACTTTGAACGACGTCTTGCAAAAACAGAGGTAAACTGGACTCACGTTTGCGGAGAAAGGTTTCATCCCAGTATCCAGTCGGTGTGGGTTTTTTCCAGAGATAGAGTGGCTCGTTGGAGGGTGGACAGGTTTTGGTTTGGTTGGTTCCTGAGGAGCAATGGAGCGGACTGCCACTTAGATTTTCAGTACTTGAACGGGACGTGTGGAGATAAATCCCCTATTCAGTGTGAGCTCAAACAAATCCTTCCAGGGGGAAGAAGGCCAATAATCCACTATGCAGGATGACCTCCTGCCGAAAGGCAAAAGACAAAAAACAATGTTAGAACTCAGAGAAACAACTCAGCTAAACTCAGTTCAGCTAGAGTACCCAAAATTGGCAAACACTCAGGCCTCGAGGTAGTGACAGTCCACCGCTCAAATACTCCCCAGTGATGAGCCAACCAGGAGGACCAACGCCTGGATCCTCCAAGCCTGAGAACTTGAGGGTTCTGCATAGTATTTTTGCTGTTCCTAGAACCGCACTCTTCTGGACCGAAATGTCTCATGTATTTCCAGGGATCTGCTGTAACCACTCTTCTAGTTTGGGGGTCACTTCATTAAGTGCCCCAATGACCACAGGCACCACTGATGCCTTGAACTTCCAGGTTTTCTCTAGCTCTTCTCTGAGACCCTGGTATTTCTCTAGTTTCTCTAGACTCTTTGTATTGTTATGTCTACCACAATTCAATTCAATTCAGTTGATTTATATAGCGCAAATTGACAACACATATCATCTCAAGGCACTTTACAGTTCACCAGATCATACAGTCAAATTTATTCAAAGTTCTAAGGAAAACCAGTTGATTGCATCGACTCATTGACTCGAATGCAATCCCTCACATGCCTCACAATGGCTTTCATCTGCAACCACAATGTCCAGTTGGTTTGACATTACCATTCGGTCCGTCTGTATCTGGAAGTCACACAGGATCTTGGTGTGATCATTCTCTGTCGTCTTTGGAGGTGTTTCCCTCTCTGACCTTGTGGTTTCCTGCCCATACTCTGCACAGATGTTTCTGTATACTATTCCAGCCACTTGGTTATGGCGCTCCATGTAAGCTTTCCCTGCCAGCATCTTACACCCTGCAGTTATGTGCAGGATTGTCTCAGTCTGCACCTGGGGTGATGTCTGGTGTGGTAGATCTGAGCCTCCATTGCTCTGGTGCTTAGGGTCTGCCCCTTTACAGCTATGATGAGTGCCTCTGTGCTGTCCTTCAGTCCGGCTTTGTATAGCCATTGGTAGGATTTCCTGATATGTGTCACTTCGATTATGTTTCGGTGGTACATCCCATGTAGGGGCTTTTATATATATATATATATATATATATATATATATATATATATATATATATATATATATATATATATATATATATTTATATATGTGTGTGTGTGTGTGTGTTTTTTCCTCGCCAATACATTTCCAGACTCAACATACAACCCTCCTAAGCAGCACTGTGGAAGTAATCGCTTTAGTGATCTAATTCTTTTCTTTACTGCCAAAATTGTATAAAAATAGTTTATTGGCACAATTTTGTGTTTAAAACAATGTTGAAAAGTAGTTACATTTTCATTCCATCCATCCATCCATCCATCCATCCATCCATCCATCCATCCATCCATCCATCCATCCATCCATCCATCCATCCATCCATCCTTCCATCCACAGCACTTAAAGTGCATAAGGCAAAGAACAGCCCTAACAGGGTCAGCCAGTGCTACTATAATGTTGTAAAGAAATATTTTTTAGCAGCTTACTCAGGACCAATGATTTGGTAAAAAATAATTTAATGTTTTATTTTCTACCTTATCGTCAAAAAAGAGTAACACAAAACTGTTGGGCTTTGTTTTTCCTAGTGCTTACAATATAGAGAAAAGTTACTAGTGGGCTTTAACAGTGCACTTGGAATCTGGGTAAATGTTTATAAGAATGGAAATATCTGTTTCTTTTACTTGGTGACTAAAGTAGATAAAAATCTTTTCTCCTTCAACAAAGTTCTAAAAGACAAAACATTACAGCAGAGGCACACTGAGAAGATTGTGAATCATTTCATCGTCCTGTGTGCACTAGGTCGCAGGTTAGAGCCCTTGTTGTGTTACTTAGCCGACGTGCACACTTAAGCCACAGGGTAAGGTTTGAGGTGAAGGGATGATGCGAGGAGAAGGTGTGGAGAAGAGGAGAAAGAAGTTAAGGTCAGACCTCTCTTTAGCCTCACAGCTGTGGGCAAGATAAGCCTTTTTTCTCACAAGTAAATAAAAGCCACACCCTATCTGTGTATGTGTGAGATTATGTGTATTAAAGTGCTTCCTGCACCAGTGGTGCTAAACCAACTCTATGGAAGATATTTTCTCCCAGGTTTTATAACATGTGTTTAGCACTTTACTATTCTGGTGAAGTGTTAATTATTTATACACTTATAGATGGGAAGATAAACTCTTAAAATGTTTGATCACAGTTGCTTTAGAAACACCAAATCACACAGAAATTATATAAATCACTTTCAGGATGTACTCTACTACTGACTACCTCTGTTTGGGAAGGTAATGTTTTTTATTTTATTGATGAAGAGAGAAAGGTGCACCTCACCAAATGTGTAGATCAGTCTTTTTATGAGGAACAGAATATTTACCTCGTTCTACAATGTAGCTACTCACTTGAAACTACATTAAACCAAGGGTAAATAGTCTCACACAGGGAAAGATATATAACGTCTCTTCCCACATCTTTTATCCTTCAATAGTGCCAAATGCCAGCAGAAGAAAATCACCACACAATAGTAGATTGTCCAAACAAGTCTGTTCATCAGGTTTTTGCTCACCAAATACACCTCTATGTTCCATTTAGGTACAATGCAACTCATGGGATTATTCACATACATCTATAAAAACTAACGTGTATTCACTCTCATCCCAAAATAAAACATGTTTTAAGTAGTCTTGTTGCTTAGAAATTTCCTTTATTGACTAAATATATGTCCACTCATTTCTATCATTGTCATAAAACGGGACAGATGGACCCAGTATTGAAGGTGAGACAGCCAGCAGGAAAGTTTAAAACGTTTATTAAAACAAAAACATAAACAGACGGAACAAAAGTGAAGCTGATGAGGATCTGCGCTTCGCTCCGACTGTAGGAGGGGGGCGGGGCACCACCCAATAACAGACATTCTGGTTGTGGGAGAAACACAGGTAAGTAACCATGATCATCTGACAGGTGAAGATTATCAGAGTGAGTCACTTTCCTGGTTCAACACTTCAGTACAAGCTCCGAGAGTGGCGCAATCCAGTCGCTGGACCAAAGTGTTCCTGATGCTGCAGCCCCAGAGGACTTGCAGGGAGCTGATCAGAGACAGGGGAAGAAAGATCAGACAGGAACAGACAGATCAGACGGGATCCAGCCTTCCAGGAATCCTAGAGCTCCCAGGCAGGTTCAGAGTCCGACGGAGTCCAGAAGCGTAACCAGGTGGACACACACAGAAGCAGACAGGCTCAGATGCAGATGGGCAGGCTTAGTGGTTAAGGTAACAGAGACAGGACGTGGATCCAGAACCTGATGCTGGAAACTTTAAAACTGGTCTCCTTCTTGGAGCCAGGCTTAGAGGAATAACTGATCCTCCCCGTGTTCTGAGCCAAAAGCCTGAGGACTCCGCAGGGAAGGAACAGTGCATGATCAGGAGACGAGACAGACACAAAACCCTCTTTCCACTGGCCGCTGGGATACAGGACATGAACCATGGAATAAACTAAACAAACTGAACTAACAGGACTAACTAGAACCTAACAAGACTAACAGGAAACAAATAATGGTCTAGCCCTGATAACTCGAGCTGAACCTAACATAAGGGAAAGGAAACAGGTGAAAGGAATAAATGATAATTAGAGCATTGAGGGAAACGGCAGGTGAATAAAATAAACAATTAAGGTGGAGGAATCAGGCCAGAGCAGGATTATACTCACTTTTTTAAGGTGAAAGGACATACACTTAATTCAGTTTCAATTCAGTTTAGGGTATATATATATATAGCGCCAATGTAATGTCAATGCACTTTACAGAGAAAATTCAACCAGATCATACAGACAAATTGATTTAAATATTCCTATCTAAGGAAAACCAGCTGATTGGATCGACTCATTGACCTGAAGGCAATAAAAACGGGACAGATGGACCCAGTATTTAGGCAAGTCAGACAGGGAGATTTTTATAACATTTAATGATAAAATAAAACAGAACAGAAACAGATATGGAACACAGGCTGCAGGGGATTAGCGGAACTGCAGTGGAAGTAGGGGGAAGGCAAAGCATCACTCATCACTTGCACTCTGGTTGTGGGAGAGAAACACAGGTAAATGACCACGATAATCTGACAGAAGATCATTATCTGTGTGAGTTAATTACCTGGATCAAAAGTTCAATCCATCGTCTTGGGTGAAACAGTATCAGCTGATGCACTGCCAACAAGATGTGGCGCTGAGCCATCCAGAATGTCTCTGATGTAGCAACCCCAGTCAGTAGGCAGGAGACCAATCCAGGTCAGGGAAACAGTTCAGAACAGGCCCATTCTGAGATCCAGGAGTCTGTTGCTCGACCAGGAGTTCCGATTCAGAGGTTGAGACGGACAGAGACAAGACATGATACCAGGAGAACTGCAGAACTTTAAACTGGGTCCTCCTAGGAGGCAGGATCACAGGAGTAAAAACTGGTTTTCCCCGCACTCTGAGACAAAACCAGAGGCCTCCACAGAGAAGAGACAGGAGACAAACACAGACAACTTCTCTACACACTGGCCTCTGGAGATGGGAACATGAACCAAAAAATTTGATCAGCTACCAGAGCTGCGATCATGACACATGCCCTCACTCAGTCAAGATGTCTTAACAATTCACAGACCAATATCTAATCTTCCTTGATTATCAATTTTTTTGAGAGAATAGTTGATTGTTAACAGTGTGAGCATTTACTTAGCAATGATTTTTCAATACTCATCATAGAACTGCATTAAACAATTAGGCAATATGATGTCCTTAACAATTAGAATATGTTGAAGTAAACAGGGCCAAGCAGAACACTTGAAATTTTGACCTTTGGTCAGACATGCAATGATTTTACTGGAATGTCAAAATGTTTAGCCAGAAAGCTTTAACATTTTAGGTTAATGTACATAATAATTGTAAGCTGTTTTGCCACAGTTTAAAGAAAACTACATTATAGTAATGGCGTACAGTAATAACCTGACCGACATCGTTTATTTACTTAATAAAATGATGCATTCATGCTGAATGCGAAACCTGTGAAACTTTCACCAGTTTTGTATGCTTTTGCTAGCCTTGAAATTTGCCTGGCCATGGAAAGTAAGTCACATGGCAATTAAATTCGCAAATCAGGCAAAAGGCTCCACCACGTCTCGGGTCTGCTATTATTGGTTAAACGTCAACATGGCATAGTAAGTATTTTATGGAGCGACTTGCTATTTTTACTTTTAAAAGCCAAAAAAAGCCATCAGCTAATATCATACCTAATATCTAATATAACATCAGATAAGACTTAGGTACATTTAGTCATAAACCCTGATTATTTCATCTGGTGAGGGGAACAAGAGGCCTTTTTTCAAGACATCAAGAACTAAATGATTTTAGATCATCTTCCTTTAAATTCAGAACAGACAGAGTTTATCTTTGGAACAGATTCTTTGAATAAGAAACTGCTCTCTCAGTCACTTAATTTAGAGAACATAAAAAAACCCCACCAGAGTTAAAGCAAAGAACAATGGTGTTATTTTTGACTAGGCTACATCATCTGAATATTATATTCAACACGTTTCTATTATTTCTTTTTTCACCTCAGGAGTATTGCCAAAATTAAAAATATTCTGTTCAGAAATTTAAGGGCCACACTACATTAAATCTGGTAACTCCTTCAAAAACAGTTAATTGTAATACAGTTGCAATAAGATCTTTATTTATAGGTTTAAATCCATTTGTTATATTATTCTAGCGTGCAAGTTTACCTAACTTACTCAACCCATGGTTAAGTGTAATTTTTGCTTGTGATTAATTTTGGTTTGTTTGTTCAAAATTTTTCCTAGGGTCAGTTTGTTGCTTTGATCTCCTTCTATGAGCATAATATTTTGTTATTTTAAATGTTGTGCTTAAATTAAAACCCTATTTCTCCAATATTCCTTGTGGCTCTTGCTGTTTTCAACCTGGCCACACAACCAATGATACTGAAAAAACTATTGCATCAATTTATTTTCTTTATGGCTAAACTTGAACCTTACTATTAATAAGCCCATCTAATGCCGCTTAATGCCTTCAGCTTACCCACTGTCATGATTTTGCACTTTTTGGTTTTGTTTACGTTTTCTCTTTGAGTTTCCAGTTACACTTTGATTCATGTTTTTTTTTGTGTTTTCTAGTTTTTTGGCTTCATTCCCATTTTGTGTTGTTTTCTAGTTGTATTTGGGTTCTTATGTGTTTCTTGTTTACCCTCTGTTGCCTCTCTCCTTCCCCTTGCTCCCTTCTAGATTCTTCTGTCCACACCTGCTCCCAATCCGTTGATATCTCCAGTATTTGTTCTGTTTGGCATATATACTCCTATATACTCCATATATACTTTTCAGCTACTGTTTGCTGGTTCCTTGTCATTTCTTTGCTCCTCATATGTGTTTTCGCTGTCTGTGTGATTTTGGTTTTCTGTATTTTGTTCTCACTTTGCTTCTGTTGCCTTAAATCCTGCATTAAATCAGCAAATTCTCCTATCTGCCTCCTTCTATCTCTGCATTTAGGCCCTCCATAACCTCTTCTTAGTGATGGTGAGATGAAGCCCCATGAGACATTGAACCGTTTGGCCAAATTGCTTCAACAATCCCCACAGTTCATGAGGCTTCATGTGAACATGTCACCACCTACTTGTGTAGTGCATATCTACATTTAGTGATAAAATCTGTGATATTTTTGCAATTGTTTTCTTTTCCCATTTAATTTCCTTTGAAATTGTTAATGATCAATGTGTATAATAAAATCTTTTGTGCGTTTTTTTTTTCTCTGTGTAAAATGTCTTAGAAGAGAACAATCATTTCAGGTACACAGTTTTTTCTGCCAGTCCAGTGAAATAAGCTCAAGAAGAAAGTAAAAGGGCTTGTGCAAATTGGGCCATGGTGAGCACAATAAAAGGTGTTAGTCATTTTAATTCAAAGATAATAGTTTTTCCACAGTTTTTGGTTTTAAACGGATTGGAAGGTATGTGTCCAACCAATCTTTTGGCTAAACCAACCAATATAATTTGGCTGTGTTTTTACCTAATCTGTATTTTTACTAGGGTAAACCGAAATCAGTCACATTACTCAAAATACTTGTTAACTATATATGAAACTTTCAAATGTCTAAGGTGGATCTTGAACCGCCAACCTCAGATATGGAAGGCAATGTCTTACAGCTGACACCACTAACACTGTTAACTGCTTCCTGGACACCAATACTACTTAACACTTAAGTTACAACTGTATCCAGTGGCTTGCTCAGATTTTGATCATTGCATTGTTTGATCTAACAAAAAAAGTTTTAACCAACTAGATTGGTTGGAAAAACAACCAATTAGCTTTAGAATTTATCCAAACTCTATCCAACTGACCTTAACTCTCCTACAAACTCCCACATCCTGACTGAATACTGAGGCTGTTTAAATGGCTTTCAAAGTTCTTGTGCTTTCTGAACCACCTCCCGAAGCGGTCACGTGGTATCAGGGTAGCGAGGACGTTTTGGCCCCACCCCTAAATGAACCACGCATCGACACACGCTTGGTGGAAACGCCCCCTCCATTACACGACACATGCCTCGAAGCCTCGGTTTATCTCATAACATCACTACCTTCACTCAACCTGACATCCACAACAACAATTCCAATTAAAAATTAATAAAGAGGTAATCTCCTATGTTAGCTTCCTTTAATTTCTGTCTGACCGTGTCAGAGATCATATTGTTCCATATACCATGTTAGCAGTAAACTTAACACTGAAATCATACCTTATTTGCCATCTTTGGCTTTTCAATGGTGCTGCCAACTGTGGGTGTTCTTACCCTTGCAGGACCCATTAACACTAACCCTAAATCTGTTCCAGAATTAGAAACAGTTAACCTTAAATCATACTTTGAATTAGTTGATTTTTACACAGAATAATTTTGCAACTGTTAAAAGAGCACCAATATGCATAGAGAGGTGCTGCATGAAGGACTCCCTTACAGTTTCCGTCCATTTTCTGGTCTGTGTTTTTAGCCATTTCTGTTCATTTGAAGCTGTGAATGTCACAAGTTGCAAGAAGTTCACTTGCAAAAAGTACCATGTGAAAACAATCCATAGCCAAAAAGTGGAATCCACTTTTTTCTGTAAAAAACAAGATTTCTAAGTATGAACACTCCTTTATTTTCCTTTTAAAAAAACCATAAAAATGCAAATCTGCCATCTCAGCTTTGCATGTTTCATCAACACATTTAAGGATTTTAGAGCTGAGTCACAGCAGGGTATTGGTATTAAAATCCAGATATATGAAATTCTCAAAGAATACTTTTATATTCCAGGTCTAAATTATTGCCATGTCTTGCTGTTTGGATTTTTTTTTTCCATTAGGATTACCTTACAATTATACAGCCATAAGACTTCAGTGTAAAAAATTCATGGCCCCTTAACTAACTACCATGTTCAGAAGAAGACTAGTGTCATTTTTCGCTTATAGTGTTCATAATTTGCATCAGAGCATTACCTCTGTTGTGTAAATAGATGATACAAAATTATGACCTACTCCACGAAGAGTGCTGTCTTAATCTCTAAAATAAATTTTAAGAACATAGATTAATTCAGAAGAGACCAAATCTGGTATTGTGTTGATATTGTTAGATTGACACACAACAAAGCAGCCTTGCCTGCATAGAGCAGAAATGAAGGCACACGGTTAAAATCTACACATCAAAACAATTCTGTAGTTATGAAATAGTGTTGCAATTTCAACATTTGCCTAGCTAGGATTTCACTCTGAAATGCTACTTTTAAAAAACTTAAAGAACTTTAAGTTTTAATTTCTTGTACATATAGAAATTATTTACCTATTATAATCTAGAATTTAGAGGTATTCAAAATCTGAAGTACAATAATGTGTTCCTAAACCTGAATGTGTAAAAAGGAACTATAAGTGCAGTAGACAATCACAGCCTCTTTATACTCTTCTTGCTGGAAAACAAGCCAGTTAGGTGGATTAAAACACCAACTACCAGACTCCTTCGCAGAAACAACAAAAAGCTGTGTACCAATTGAAACTGAAGAGATTTCCTCGGTAAGCACAGCCTGTATAATTATTTCAAATACGAGGAAAACCAAATCACTTTACAATGCGGATTTACATATGATTAACGTCATACAAAGACAGGATTACTACATGTCGTTGAGAAGCTGTTTTTCCCTTACACTGTGTCTTTCTCCTTGTCTTGATTCTAAGAACTTTGACATGAGTTACTACTATTCTCTCTCCTTGGTACCATCACAGTAAAAAAATGACTGAGTGTACTTTATTATTGAATAATATTTTAAAAAGTTAAAAACCTTCATTTGAAAAAAACATAGTGACAAATGTTTCTGTTTAAATGAATAATGACCTACACTTGCTGACCTAATATAGCTATTTGGTAAGTATGTATTCATCATTAAAATTTTAACCTTATGATAGCAAAATTTGCTCACAGGTTCTACAGTAAGTCCCAGGAATAATGACAACAATATGAAAGAAATACATTTGAAACTGTGATCTATGCCAAATGTATCTATTTTATTTATTTTTGTAAATTTATAATCATAAATTTATAGTATCATTTGAGTATCTTCTTGGTGGTGTAGTGTATTAACCCCCGCAATATGCTATTATACAAAATTCAGGACAGTTACTTCAACATCCAAGTGTTTAGATGTGATGCAGTAGTAGTCCGTATTGCGGTTCCTGACTTGACTGTTAGTAACAGTAATAGTAACAAGCCAAACCTATGACCAATATTATTTCCCTATAGGATTTGTACTATTGTAGTAATTCTAATTCTTAATTCTTTCGTCAATTCATATGAATAAGCACAAGAGTTTCATGCTTGTGTTCTTTGCTAGGTATTTTCCATTATTCTGAATTATATTGCATACATAAGAAAATCTCAGCTGACAATTTTAGTGAATGAATGAAAAGTGCTACTGACCCAGATATAAAAATGCATAGCTTAACAGCTCAGTAGTAGAAGTACAACATCACGTGGACTAGAAACCAAACCTGTCACATTTGGTCTACCAGACTTTTTGTGCAAATGTGGTTGTATTTGAGTTCTTAGATATTTCCTGTTTGCCCTCTTTTGTCAGTCTCCTTGACCCTAGCTCCCTTCTTGACTCTGTTCACACCTGCTCCCAATCTGCTAATTAGCCAGATCTTTGTATCTTTCTCCCATATATTCTCCTGCTGTTTAGTCACTCTTTGCTGGTTTGTCGTCATTACCTTGTCCCCTTTTTGTTGTGAGTTTTCCTGGTTTTCAGCATTTTTGGATTTTTGTGGATTTATGTTTTTGGATGTTTTCTTTTGTTGAACTTTTGGTTACTTAAAACCTTCAAGTAATAACCTTATGCTATTGTGTCTGCATGTGGGTCCTGTCAAACCACAGCAGACGAAAACTTTTGAGTTGTCTAGATGTGGGTAGACTCAGCCTAATTAAGACAGGTAGACTTTTTGATGAATGCCCCAGATCAGATGGTACACAGCTCCAGGAACACCTGCTGCCGATTTTGTGGCACAGTTACCAATTAGAACACAGTGAGACAATTGCACTGTGCTAAGACCTCATACATGCTTTTCAAAAGTAGTGGGGTGCGCCTTAAAGAAACTACTCTCGTATCCGTCTTGACGCACTCAGTTCTGTTGCTGCACTAATGCTCTGCCTTGGTGGAGTCGCTAGTCATCACTCAATACAAATTTTATGGCTGAAAAACAACATCTGAAGTCTAACTTTGAGGATTTCATTTCTTTCACCTCATTAGAGTTGTAATGTATCGGTAAAGGATGACCCAGCTTCTTCTTTCACAACAACATGTAGTGGACGCATCCCTCAATCTGATCTCACGAAGCTGCTGACAGTGGAAAAGCATGTTGAGGATCCCCTGGAAGGGTTTGTCCACCTTCATCTAGGTGAATAACAATACTTACATATTTATATTAATTACTTATACTTACTAACTGCTTATTAAAGGCCCAGATGAATAGGCGCATAAACTTTGTGGGATATAACTGTCCAGTAATTCCTCTTTTTCTATCCATTGAATTAGGATGTTGGTTCTTTATATGTCATAAAAACATTTACGTACTACCTCTTTTTTTTTAGAGTAAGTTCAGGAATGTCATAGCATTATGAGGCAGTGCAATGGCTGACACTGATTTAACCATAACATTTTAGATGTTGTTTATCAAGAGTTAAAATAATTCATCTTTTCTATATCAGTCTTTAAATAAAGATAGGTGTTGCATTAACATCAAGATAATTAAATGAAAAATATCTATGTTAGTTAGGCCTGAATATTGATTTTATTGCTTATCCTTTTTCTGGAATAATCGATATAAAAAGGCTAGAGGTTCCAAATCAAAATCAAAACTGTATTTTAACTGTTATAAGCATCTTATGCCCTGTTTCCCAGTTAAAACCTCTGTGATTCCACTACTCAGGTGTGTGCTAAGCCCCCAATGTTTCCAGGTCCAGGAAACTCCCCTGGATCCCACTAAGCTTGGAGGACTGATTGTCTGACAACATCACAAAATTAAAAATTAAAATGTTTTGAATGCTACTTTGAATGACACACATTAATTTTCTGGGAGTTATTGTCCACTTGCAATAGTGAATATTTAATACAAAACAAATAGAAAAATATCCACTCTGATTTAGGTCTGAACCAAACAAGCAGCCCAAAGTAGTTTTCTGGCATGAATACCCAGTATAAACACATCACCACACAGCAACAGAAGAGACTCAGTTTTAAAGAGTATGATGATAGACTGAGGAAAGCAAGAAGTTAATGGGTAGATTGTGGTCCAATAACATAACCAGTCACCCACAACAACGCACTGCCCATACTCCATACCTGCCTGCTTCACTGTGCTGCATTCTGGCTGTGGAAGGGCAGAGTGGAGCGACGATGGGATTTGAAAGGCGTTCTGCTTCGGCGATTCAGTGATTTGCATTCAACAGTGAAGACACACAAACACATACACCAACAAGCATTATCTCAAAGCACCAATGCATTAAAAAAATATTAATACTTAAAAATATATTGTAAATAGCAAATATTATGTTTCCATGTATGACTATGAATGGGCATTTTGGACTATTTGGGAACCGCACTCAAATTTGAGAATGTCTTCATGTGTAAAAGAAGAGATAATTGGAGAGAGAGTGAGGAAAGAAGAGGGATTAGTGGCTGAAGGGAGTACACTTTCCTCTCTCCAAACCCTGTTCCCTAACCTTTTTTCCCCTCTGGCATGTTATTTTTCGCTTTACGATTCTGATAATGATTATATTAGAGAGAAGAAGAGGAGGAGGAGGAAGGACAGAAAAAAAAAATGATGGGCTCTGCACATGATTGTTCACCGTGTCTTTTCTCTTTTATTATTATTTTTTTTACTGCTACACATTTCATGGGGAGAGCAACAAAGTGAAAGAGAAAGACTTGAGTATGGGGTGGGGGGGCTCAATGACTAATTTTCCTTTCTTTTACAGCAGCATAAATTTAATAGGAGGGGGGTTGTGGGGTAGAGTAGAAATCCTTTTAGCACTCTGATTTATGTATGTCTGATGGCTGAATCATAGATCACCGCTGGAAGATGGCAGACACACTGATGATGATGGGGCCCTTCGACAGGCCCCACTAATGCCCTGCTGAACAAAATGTAACCAATATGTGGGGGCCCTCAAGCATGCAATGATCCTCTAATAGAAAGTATAGCAAACTATATGCCTGTCACCAGTGACTGGTTCGAAGGAGTTGTGGGGGTGAGCATGTGTGTCTAGAGATGTAGAAAGAGGCGAGACTGAAAAAGAACAGGAAGTTTAGAAATATTTTTTGAATTGACAAATACATAAAAAAAAAAATACAAACTTAATACAACAAACAACAAAAAAGTGGAAGAACAGCGAAAAAACAAACAAATCTACAGTAAAATAAATTGACTGTATGAAAGGTAAACAAAACCTCGGAAAACAAAATAAATGACAAAAAACAGGTCCAACAAAGAAAAGTATTGTGCAATAAACAACAACAACAAGTAAACGATTCAAGTGTCAGCCTTAAATCATCCAATCACACAGAGGCATACACACATGCAGACCTGATACACAGTGGAACACATGTAGTCCCACCAATCATCTTTATATCAAAACATCATTATGCTAGCTGACAGCAGCTAAGATTCCAGTGAGGCCTCGTTGTCATAAATCGTCAGCTGTTGCAGCCCTGGAAAGAGAGCCTTTTCATTTAGAAATGTCAAAGCTCTCCTGAGCACGGTAGAGACTGTACGAGATTCTGGAGATTGGGGAAAAGAGGTGGAGATGTGAAAGCCTGGGAGATGAGATAACTAAAGATGGCAGGCCTGTTTAGATAGAGCAGTTCTTCCATTCAGAAACATCAATCAACTTTGGAATATGACTAAAAACAAGATTTAGAATGGACCTACAGTTGTTACATTGTCTTTCATATTACAGCTACACCTGTCTAATTTATTCTGACTGGACAGATTATCAGTAAAAGTGCTTACCTACCTACTGAATTACTTTAAATGAAACAATGAGCTGAATTATTTTCAGACTCTACACATTTCTTGATTTCAGCCTAATAGAAGACTATCAAAGAATAATTTACTTTATTTGGCCATTAAATTTAATTGTTATTCACTGGTTTTACAACACGATGACAACTTTTACACTACGAGGGAAAAAGTGGATGTTTACAAACCTGACAACCATCCAAGATTAAAGCAACGGGCATGGCATTATTTCATTGTGTGGTCTTTTGCTGCAGTAGGAACCGGTGCACATCTCAAAACAGGTGATATCATGAGGAAGAACATATGTGTTAATATTGTCGCTCCATTTGAATAAAATTTAATAACATTTCAGAATGAATAAGAAAGCGGCATGGGGGAAAAAAAAAGTCAATGTTTAGAAGGGATTATTACTAGGCCCTGAAATCCATAGAAAACTTATGTCAAAGCTAAAAATCTTACAAGATTCTACAATCCTAAAATCCTACAAAACCTGTGTCAGTTACTTATGTTCCATCAGGTTCATTGACAAAATCCCTGCAAACTATCGTTAGAAGTTTGTGAATTGTTTGTTGTGTATTTTGGACCAATACATATATCTTAAATTGCATATTGGTATAATACATAACTGACTGCAATCAAAACAAGCATATTTAAAACTTGGGTTTATAATAATAAAAGCAAAAGGCTAGATATTAAAACAAACATTAAAATTCCAAAATTTATATGGAACTAAAAAATTTTCCTAAATAATTTTAGATCTATATTCTAAGAAATAAAATATACAGTACCGTATTTTCACGACCATAAGGCGCACCGGACTAAAAGGCGCACTCTCAGTTATGTGTCCCATTTCTGTATTTAACACACACATAAGGCGCACCGGACTATAGGGCGCGTTTTTTATATACAGGTACATGTCCTCTCAGGTGGATTTTCCCACTTAAAAACATATTAAAACTACTTTATTCCCACTGATCACAGCAAATAAAGCTGCAAGGTGTATTTATTACAAAGTATTATTCAAACCTGGGAGCTGGCCATGAGAGACACACCGCTGATGACACAGGGCTGTGATTACTCCTCTGATACAATTTATTGACGCATAAATTAACTTAAAACATAGGCAGGATAATAATCTGGATGAGCTGACTGCAATGATTAAATTTTCAGGTGGACTTTCTCACTTAAAAAGATTTAGATTATTTAGATTAAAAAACACCTGCAGAGGTGAGTCCGGATGCGCGGCCCAGAGCCTGCTGTTGAATTAAGTTTTCAGGTAGAAAAATAGAGCGGGAGCAAAACTGAGTATGATTGTGCTTTATTCAAGTATTTATTACAAAGTATTAATCAAACCCCTCAAAGTCCTCATCCTCTGTTTCTGAATTAAACAGCTGCGCTAAATCCGACATGCCGGTTTCCCCTTCTTCTTCGTTTATTGACACATACATTAACTTAAAACATAGGATAATAATCTGGATGAACTGACTGCAATGATTAAATTTTCAAGTGGACTTTCTCACTTAAAAAGATTTAGATTATTTAGATGAAAAAACACCTGCGGAGGTGAGTCCGGATGCGCCGCGGACCAGAGCCTGCTGTTGAATTAAGTTTTCAGGTAGAAAAATAGAGCGGGAGCAAAACTGAGTATGATTGTGCTTTATTCATGTATTTATTACAAAGTATTAATCAAACCCCTCAAAGTCCTCATCCTCTGTTTCTGAATTAAACAGCTGCGCTAAATCCGACATGCCAGTTTCCCCTTCTTCTTCGTTTATTGACGCATAAATTAACTTAAAACACAGGCAGGATAATAATCTGGATGAACTGACTGCAATGATTAAATTTTCAGGTGGACTTTCTCACTTAAAAAGATTTAGATTATTTAGATGAAAAAACACCTGCGGAGGTGAGTCCGGATGCGCCGCGGACCAGAGCCTGCTGTTGAATTAAGTTTTCAGATAGAAAAATAGAGCGGGAGCAAAACTGAGTATGATTGTGCTTTATTCATGTATTTATTACAAAGTATTAATCAAACCCCTCAAAGTCCTCATCCTCTGTTTCTGAATTAAACAGCTGCGCTAAATCCGACATGCCAGTTTCCCCTTCTTCTTCGTTTATTGACGCATAAATTAACTTAAAACATAGGCAGGATAATAATCTGGATGAGCTGACTGCAATGATTAAATTTTCAGGTGGACTTTCTCACTTAAAAAGATTTAGATTATTTAGATGAAAAAACACCTGCGGAGGTGAGTCCGGATGCGCGGCCCAGAGCCTGCTGTTGAATTAAGTTTTCAGGTAGAAAAATAGAGCGGGAGCAAAACTGAGTATGATTGTGCTTTATTCAAGTATTTATTACAAAGTATTAATCAAACCCCTCAAAGTCCTCATCCTCTGTTTCTGAATTAAACAGCTGCGCTAAATCCGACATGCCGGTTTCCCCTTCTGCGCTGTCAGAGTCACTTTCCGTGCAGCGCGGCTCCTCAGAAATAATGCCTGCTTTTGCAAAAGCTTGAAGAACAGAGCCAGCAGACACGTTATTCCTCGCTGCTTCTGCTGCACCTGCTGGGTCCGGTTCACACCGATGTCGAGCGGTTGAACAGCGAGCACAGGGTTAATTTGTTTCCCCATGTTTTTCACATCAGCTGTGAGATGGGCACGCATGGAGTTACAGATTAATGGTGATGAGTGGAAAAAAAACAGCTGGTCTCCTTACATTCAGCCACTCTTTCATCATCTCCTCAATGAGGTGGTCTCAAAAGTCGCAGTTACAACACACATAGGGCGCACCGCACATTTTGAGGGGGAAAAAAGACGTTTAAGTGCGCCTTATAGTCGTGAAAATACGGTATTTTTTTTAACTCAAGAATATGTGATAAAATAAAAAGAGTGCATTCTTAAAATAGATAACTTGCAAAATTACATAACAGCAGAATATTGTTTATGGAACTACAGTACATAATCATTCTATAATAGATATTTAAAGATAAATCATGTAACTTTTTGTGGAAGAATATCTTTAAAAAAGCCTTTTTTGACTAAAACATAGTGGATGAGCTGACACTTCAGTAATTCAGCGCTGATAAACTTGTAGTGTATGTTCCTTAATTTACTTCTGGATGAAAGTTGCACTGCTGTTCGACATATGTGACATGAAGTGTGTCCATGGTAAATGGGTTCGACCTCACAAACAATCGAAGCGTTAGATTTAAGATAGATTTCAGGGATACTCAGAAGGGACCAGGATCCAGCTCAACTTAGAACCCAATGGCTACTCTGTGTAAGTTGAAAAAGTAAGAAAAACCAAAAAAACTTGTTCAGGAGTGCGAAGAATCAGAAGAGTTCTGGAGTTCTGTATTTGGCCACACGTAGCAGTATCAGAAAGAAGTATTAGAAAACTCCTCAATGCCTCTTTACGTATTTTCAGAATCCAGACTTAAAAAAAGAAGAGGTCTTGTTTTGAAGTTATATCAGATAGTGGGAAAAAAGTTTGTGTATGGTATAGAATGATCTCTGGTTTCAGCTATTTAAGACAAACTAATAGGGCTTTATTTCTTTTCTTGAAATATTCAGTAGTCATGAATTGCAGTAATACTACAGATCTTAAGCTGTTCATCAAACTTGCTGGGAAATTGTTACAAATGAAAACTGACAGTTTGCACTTGACAGTCACCGTGTCATTTCACATCAAAAAGGAAGATTATGGATAAAAGAAAGAAACTAATGTATGTGTGCATATGTGCCTATGTGTGTCTGTGACTAATGTACTGGAGAGCTCCTCTCGGATGCTGACAAAAAGACAAGTTTGCGACGCTGGTGCTAGTGTGTCCCTCCAGGGCTTCAGTCCATTCAGTAGCAGGGGAGATGAACTGAGACAAGATGTCAGAGCTGGAAATGTCAGAACACTGCCAAAGTGCTGCTCTACACACTACTGAAAGGCACACACACACACAAAGTAAATTCACAAGAATAACTCTAACTTAATGGTGACACAAATTCATATTTATGTAGATGGAACGACACAAGAACAAATTATACAGTCTGGAAAAACTTTTCATTCTCAAATGAGAATCAATGAGAACTTAGGTACACAAAATCTAGCCCTAAAAGTTAATTTTCTATACATCAAATCATTTAAGAAATACTTGATAAATAATAATTCAGGTATGTATGGAAATATTTGTATGAAGATGCAATTTTTTAAGGGGAAAATGAAAGGGTAGTCAGGGGGAAAGACTGTGTTCATGGAGGAATGGGGAACACCAACATTTTATGTCCACTGGCCAGTTCTTGTTTGTTTTCTTTGTTGGTGTGTACACATTACAGATGTCTTGAGTAATGTTTCCATCTGTAATCTCTCTCTCCCTCCCCCTTTTTTCTGTCTCGGCTATCCTCAGGACTCAGTTTTCCTTAAGAGTGTCAATTTGGGTCTCCTTGCTCAAGTTCAAACATTTAGCCCCCAAACAGCCATTTGTCTTAAACTTACCAGACGGCCAGACAAATATAGAAGAAAGTACCTCAAGAAATAAAAAATAGAGAGGGGAAAATAAACATCTTGCATGTTTGACAGCACTTTTTGCTGCCTGGTTAGAGCATGCCTACTAACACTAATACACACACACACACACTCGTCACCGTCCGTCTTGTCTGGTTGCTGGCTGTGCACTTGCAGTCCCCCTAGGCTGTGTAGGGTCACTCTGAGTTAGTGCTTGTGTGCATGTGTTTTTATCTATGTGTGTTTGCTGATGGGTGAGGGGAGTTTACCCAATGCCAACTTCCCCCACCCCTTCTATTCCCCTATGATCCTCACACATGCACAGGGAGAGACTCACACATAACATGCACCCATCTCTTTACAAAGCTGCAGATGATGTGCCGTCCAGCTGCATTTTCATCACTGTGATGATGAGTACTCCAGCCAAACGCCCGGCAACCAGAGTCACATCTGCTCCTGTCTCTGTTGCCACGGCAATACTGCCAAACTCTGCCAGACAACCAGCAAAAGACCAGGGGGCAACCACGGGTGGCAGAAGGAAGAATAATAAGAAAGAGAGAATGAAAGTAAGGCATTGTTACAAATAAACAGATTTTTAAGGCTAAATTGTTAACTAGTAACTCTTTAATTTTGATAATCTGTAATGTACAATGAAAGTTATTTATTATTTCTACATTATTGAAATCATGTGATTTGATTATATCTGTGCACCATCATTTATCATTAAAATAAACAATGACCTTAGTATTTACTTATTTCAGAATTTTTCATGTTCTTAACATATGTAAAATGTATACTTTTCAGACTGTCTATATTTGCAAACACTACGGGTGATCTAGATGGAAAGCCAATAAAACAGGAATCTCAAATTAGAGGAAGTGAAATGCTTTTTTTTTTCAGCAATGTGTTAAAAACTGAATTGTATTGAAAGAGGGCTTTTCCCTCCTCGCTTTCAACATTTTATATCTTTGCTGTTCTGGTTGTTTTTCATCCATTTTTTTTTAAGGTAGTTAATGGTTGATTAATTTTCAACATTTTGCTTACAGTTTGTTATGATGAAATGTTATATGATTCCAGAATCTCCTGGCAGAAGGTCAACCAATTGCCATAATTTGTCATATGTTTGTGTTACCTTAAAAAACAAGAGATCACCCATTTATTCAGACATGTTTGATTCCATTTTAATCCTTGCCAATTTACAAGTGGGGTATGGCAATCTTCTTCAGTAGGTAAGAGGTGAGGCACAGTTGGGATAGGGCACACAAGATCAGAACCAAAGTGACGGATGTAAAGAAATCGTGTTGTGTTTCCTGCCTAATTCTCCTTTCCTTTCTTGCTATCCTAAAAGTAGAGTTTGTCATTTTCCCCTCTGTCCTTAATCTTTGAACCTTATTTGCATTACTTTTCTTCCCTCTCTTTCTTCTTTTATGGCTCAGATATATGTTACTCTCCCTCTGCTTGCCTCCCTCCATCCCCATCCATCCTGCCAGGGTGTTTATATTTGCTTAGCCCACGGCTGAGTGCCTAACAAGGTGGAAAAAATTAGGGTTGAAAAGTTTGTGCTGCTGCCAGCTAGGGTCTCTCCCTCTCCCTTACTTTCCCTCTCTTTCTTTCTCTCTCTCTTTCTTTCTGTCCCCCTCTCACATTCTGACAGTAGATATATTTCAACTAATATACTCCTGACCTCTTCTACTTCTATTAAGTAACATAGAAAAGAGCTATCCAAATCTTAAAACTTGATGGATTCAGAACAATCCTGATTTAGTCTGATGTGATTTTCAAGAAACAGTGATTTTAAAATAATTTTCTAACAAGTAGATTATCATTAAGGATGATTTAATAATAATTAAAAGAAAAAACCCTTTACCAAACATATCAAGAGACCATATCAAGGAGATGAGAGCAAACATCTTGAATGGGTTCACAATTACGTAAAATGAAAAAAAAAAAACACTTCACTAATAATTCTGTGAAAAAAAAAAAGTCTTTCACTCTGCGGACGGCCTTTCTTTTTCCTGCACGCTTGTGTCCTCTACCAGAGTTGTGAAGCTTATGGGTCCTGTGCAGTATCTTTGCTGTTCCTAGAACTGCACTTTTCTGGACCGAGATGTCTGGTGTATTTCCAGGGATCTGCTGTAACCACTCCTCCAGTTTGAGAGTAACTGCCCTGAGTGCCCCAATGACCACAGGCACCAGTGGTGCCTTGACCTTCCACGTCTTCCCAAGCTCTTTTCTGAGCCCCTGGTATCTCTCTAGTTTCTCATGTTCCTTTTCCTGATGGTGCAGTCAATCCTTTGCCATATTTCAGGCTTCAAATATAAAGATATAAAACAGTCAAAGGCAGCTTTAAACAAATGGGTTTTTAACTATGACTTTAAAGAACTCAGGCTTTCAGCGTTTTTACAATTTTCTTCGAGTTTGTTCCAGCTAAATGGATCATAGAATTTAAATGCTGCTTCTCAATGTTTGGCATTAGTTCTGGTTGTACAGAGTAGGCTGGAACTACAGTAGCAGCCATTCAGAATGGCCCTTCCCAGTCAAACACCAGCCGAATGGCAGCCAAATTCCAGCCACTGGAGTGACCCCTTCCTTCCCCTGGACATGCATATGTTTTTACTCTGACTCCACTCTTTCACTGAATTACAGGGCCTGGCCAGGAGATAGTGCTTCTCTTTAGATTTAAATGTCTGAAAAAGATGACAGGAAGAATTATTTTAGTACAAAGATTAATGCTTAAAAAAGGAATCTTAGTGTACCAGCCAAGGACCAGCCAATGACCCATCACATAATATTAACTAACAACTATGTACACAATTGTTGTTTTCTAATTTGAAAAATCATTTGATAGAATATTATTTGACCAAATAATGTTTTATTCTCTTGTTGGATTGTCCTTGTCAAATTGGTTTTAAATCATTCCAAACATTTTCAATAAGTAAACAAGTGGCAGCTGGTGGAGATTTCTCCAGGGTGGGGTATAATTCAAACTTTATTGATTTCACATTGCCCTGCGTTGGACTGGTGATCTGTCCATGGTAACCCCGCCTCTTGTCTTTAGACAGCTGGAAATAGGTACCAACACCCTTTGCGACCCCGTTGGGAAAATGGATAATCTCAAATTGAATAAATTTACTTCTGCATTTGACCCATCCCCTCGGGGAGCAGTGGGCTGCCATTGTGTGGTGCCCGGCGGGGAGCAGTATGGGGTTAAGGGTTTTGCTCAGGAACCCAGAATGGAGGCTGTAGAGATGGAACCAGGTTCTTGCAACCCTCCCAGAATACAAGCGCACTGCTCTAACCCACTAGGCCATCACTCCCCTGTAATCAAATGTATACTAAGTTTTCACACCCATATAAATGAATGCCAACAAAAAAAAAAAAAACATCATAAAAACACTTTATAAAAACAAAGCAAAATGTCATGTACAGAATTACTTTTTGTACATAAAGTTCGCCCTTTTGAGGCTTTCTGAAGGCAAATCTGTGTTTTGCATAGTCCAATATGATGTCACAAACCTAAAAAACTAATGTACCATTTTAATAATCGAGAAGCTATTAGTGAGATTTATATTTTTCTAATATAATGAAACTATTTATTTTCTGAGAATGTGTTTATTCAAGAGCAACTATGCAAATTAACAAACATCTAGAAAAAGTACGCTGTATCATATTATTTTCCATGTAAGATAAGATCTTTTGTATTTCAAATTTCCATATCTTAGATCAGGAGTCTTCAACATCTTCAAGGCCAAGGACCCCCAAACTGATGGCGAGATGGAGCGGGGACCCCCTAATTACATATATTGAATGAAATTGTGTTATATCAAATTGGTCCTTTAGTCACTCTGTTACAGATGGAGGAATGTAAAGAAAGTAATTTCTCTCTGGGATTAATAAAGTATTTCTGATTCAGATTCCTGGTTGATGGGACAGGTGTTGTGAATGAAACGATGCCCAGCTTGAAAGAGCTCCTGTGTGTCGCTGAACGTGTGCATTGATGACTGAAAGACATCTTCTGCCTCCATTTATCTGTTTACTACAGTGTGTTGAATTCATGTTAATGTTGATTTAAAGACATTTCAATTAGTGGAAAAAATTGCAGGCGGGAATATAAAAACAGTCTAATCAACCAAAACTTTTGCGAACCCCATGCAGTACCTCTGTGGACCCCCTAAAGGTCGCGAACCCCCTGTTGAAGACCTCCGTTTTACATAGTAATGAGCACCACTTAAAACCAAAGTAGTTTTCTCACTCTTCTCAAGTTTCTCTCCAGAAAAATAAGTGAGTACAGTGCGAGTTCTCAAAATGCTCTCAGATCTCTATTTTCCTGAACACAGATAAGAGAAAAAGGAGACAATTTGTGCCAATTTCAAATCTTTGTCAGTATAATATCATTTCTTGAAAGGACTATATCAGAGATTTATATGGTGATGCAGGAGGTTTAAACTTGTGACCTATGTCTGGATCTTAGTCAGTGGTGTGCACAGACATTTTTGGGGACAGGTGCTCAGTTTGGAAAAATGGCACCTTAAAGCCTGAACACACTGGTTGCGTAAGACTTTTTAATCTCTGATCCGATTTTTTTTTCATATCACACTGACTGCATATGGAGAGGTTCTGACTAGACATGATGAGCAGATCTGCACAGATTTTATTTCACTTCTGTCTCTGACTTCCTCACCTCCCATCGTTACTACTGGTGGTTTAGTGGGGTCCTGAGATCAGCCCTGGTGGGGTAAGCAACTGCTCTTCTAGAGGAAACTATCTAGAGGAAGTAAAAGTCGTAACAAGGTTTCAGTAGGTTAACCTGCCGAAGGATCATTACTGAGTGCAAACATTGACATTGCGCGCAATGTTCAATCCTCAATGCCAGTCCTGCTTACCAAAAAAGGGCCCACTGAGGGGAAATCATTCCACGCCCAGCTCTCACGGTGGGGCTTTGCTTTTTTGTCGCCCCAGTTGTTTTAATTATTTATTTATTTATTTTTACTTTTTCTAATTTGTCTCAGTCAAATGGGGTAAAATGTTAAACTTTTGGGGCCACAGAGACAGAATTGAAAAGAAATCTAAATAGATCAGGACAGATAAGATCAAGCTCTCACACTGTATAATAAGTTTCAGTGGCGGCTGGCCAATAGAGGGTGCAAGGGCGTCGCCCCACCCATCCAATGACCTTGATTAGGACTTAAAAAAATATAAAATATATGTATAAAATCAGAATATTTCAAAATATATTCATATATTTTTTAAATGATAACTATGTAATCTTGCTTTGTTCGTCGTTGGATGGGTGACGTATTTCCGTCTTGAGGTCAAAAAACTCTTCCCATTACCTCTTGTTAAAACTTGTACATGCACAGTAGATGCTCTGCAATGCAAAAGGTTATGAGAACTTGGGGCTGCCCTGCACCCAGAGATGACAGGGGCTGACGTTACAGTTGTGGTGCAAGGTTATGAGTGTTAGTATAGAACACAATTGAACATACAATAATACTAGTACAATAAGCACATTTACTTGAGTAAAACATTGTTAAGGTAGTGCTACTTTTACTTCAGTAAATTGTTTGGGTACCCATCTCTGACGTTCTAATTTAGAACCAGAAACAAACGTTTTGTTTTTAATGCAAATGAATCAGTCTGTTTCCTCCTTATAAATAACTCCGGGCTTTACTGTAGCATTTTATGTAATAACAACACATACTCTTGTAACACCAAGCTTTGGAGAAAAAAAATGTACATGTATTCCAGAGGACAGAAACCTGACAGTCTTTTCCTGATTATTCCCTTCCCACTGGATAATCTCACCTTTTGCAGAGCCTGTCCATTTCTCTACTTATAATCGTATCACTAAGCTCACACACACCTCTGGTTTCTTGTTGCACCCTTCCACATCTATATTTGCAGGTATGTGTGTATGTTTGTGTGTCAGTGTCATGGTGGAGATGGATCCAAGTTTAGAGTCCCAGCAAGGTTTGCTTCTGTGTGATAACAGCCTGTGATTTGTATCTGTAGATGAAGCCCCAGCATAATAAATGTTCTCTACTTCTCACCTTCCCCCATCTCTTACTCACACTCTTCTTCAGACTCTTACATACTATTTCTCTGTCTGTCTTCCTCTTCTAAGCTCTTTGTCATTCTGTCCTCCTATTCCAGATTAAAGGTTAAAGTTTATTTTTTATTCAGTTCTTTTTTCATATGTAAATGTTTTGTTCTGGTTACCTTGTATCACGTAAAGTCAGTCATCATCATGAAGTGGTTAAAATCTTTGAATTTAGTGCGTGAGACCTGGAATCTAAGAAAAGGGCTTCTGACGTAAAAACTCTGCAAAGTCTGTGAGCAAGCCGTAATGACTTGGTGTGGTGACCCCTAAATATTGAAGTGGCTGCAAGGACAAAAAAAACTTTGTTTTATCTAATGCTTGATTTTGCATACATATGGTCACAGAGATGGAAGCAGACTTGTATACTCAACAGTGAGAAGGTGTCAGAACTGTTCTCAGGTCAGTTTGATTTGATTGTTTCCACTTTCTGCCTTCACACATTAAGGGGCAGCCCACAGGCTGACACACAGGAAAAGAGACCCCACACAGAAAGAGACAGAGGAATAACAGTCTGAAAGCTGGACTTAGAGATTTCACAGTGATGGCAGGTATGTACACACAACAAAACACAATGTATTTGAATGTATTTTAAAAATGCTGTCATCCACTGAATCACAGCTAATTGATGAATCATTAGGGGATGCTATACAGTATGTTAGGGGTTAAGAGCATTTTAAATGGTGTTTTTAATCTAAATAGAAAAACAAACTCTTTATATAGTGTTTTACTTCCTACGCTATCAATTCAGCTCTATCAATGGAGCAATGTTTAGGATTAACCAAAATGATTCCTTGCAGCAGTGGATCTGTAATTTTCTTCTAGTCATCACATTTAAACATCAGTATTGGGTAAGGTTATGTTATATTCAATTCTCCTCTCCCCAGTCAGTCAATCTGCCTGTTATCCTCTTTAACTCTATCCTCATCCTTTCCTCATCTCTGCTAATACTTTCTGCTGCAGGGAAAATGTCTGTTAGAAAATTGCTTCTTGCTTTTTTTTTACTTTCATAGTTTTATGACTGTTTGTCTTGTGCCCCATTCCCACCGTTCCTTTCTTTTTTATGCCTGATACATTTTAAGGCTTCTGGACTCATTATTAGATGTTTATTCAGCTATACAGTTCTTGTGATCATTCCTCCCTGATCCACATTTTGGTCTTTTCTATCTCCTTAAATTCTTCCACTATTTGTTCAGTCAGAGAAGAAATAGTGAATAAAGCCTGATTAGATATATATGGGATATCCATGAAGCTTGAATGCAGCCTAATTTTTTCATAATGAACTGCAACCCAATCTTCACCACAATCATCTTTAGATCTCCTCTTATGGAAGTGGAAATAAATCAATTTTTACTCGTATTAAGGGAGCGCTGCTCCTGCTTAAGTGTCTGATTCAAGTGTGTGCTTATGTGATCTTGTCTGAGCTCTTTCTCTAACTCCTGGCATCTTTCCTTCTTTTCCCCTTTCCCTAATGTATGGCTCTTTCATTCTTCCCTTTGTGTTCATTTTTCATTCGTACTCGTTTTCCTGTGATTATCCCAGTGCATATCAGAGGCTCTTAATGAAGATTCACAACATTTTCCCCTCCCAGCTAATACCTTATCAAAGACGAAATCTCGTTCCAGAAAATCAATTTTCTTTCATATTATTAAGTCCTCCTCTACTGCACTTGCATGCGTGATTCCTTTGGTTTAGTGCTGCGAAGCAACAATGTGAGACTTAACCTTAAAAAGCCTAACAAACTCCAGCAGTACACACGGATATGATATTTCTTAGAAGATATAAAAGCCAGGTACAGTAAGTGAAGAAAAGGAATCTGTTTGTTAAAAAGAGAACTTTCCAATTATTTAAACACAAAAATCTTTAAAAGATTCTCCACTATTGATGGAAAATGTATTGGCCAGCTATACCTTGGTTTCTACTGTCTACAAAAACCTTTACAAAAAAATAAAAATCACTTAAATGTTTGAATTAGAGATTTAAGGATGCTCTTTCAGATGCTCTCTAGTGTTGCACAACCACAGTTTGTGCTTTGCTCTTGGGTAATAGGTTTGAGGGACCATTCTTCTTTTAATAAATGCAGAAGAACTACAAATCAATAAACCAAGGTCAAGATAATATTACTAATCTCACCAAAATAAATTTGGATATCAATATAAGTCAGGAAGAGTTTGGTGTAATTTATGGTGTAGAAGGTCTGTCAGCTCTTTTCTTACTGCTTCGTTGGTCTTTGACACATGATAATCAAAGACATTGTGACTCATTGCATTTTTTTTAGACTCCATTAAATTTGGAAGAAAAGCATTTCCTACACATTTTTGTAAAATGGGCTTGTTAATGAATATTTATTCGGTTCTAATTACTTTACCTGTAAACTAAAGTGCTGTTAAAAAAATATTTTTACCCTTTTAGATACAGTATTTTCTTTTTTCATCTTTGTAACTCTTCAGATGATGGGATCAGTCTCACCATCCAACAAAGACAACATGAAATCATTTTATTTATGGAAGAGTGCAGTCGAAAGCCACCTGGCCCTGTGTGAACAAAGTGGTTGCTTCATTATTAAATTATACATTTCAATATGGTTAAACACCTATTGGAACATTGCTTTCATCATTAATGGTAGAATGTGTGGTAAAACTAAAACATACTGAATGTCATTCTATGTGAAACATGGGGATGGTAGTGTGAGGGTGTGAGTTTGCTTTGCTGTTTCAGGAACTGAATGATCTGTTCTTAAAGGTATAAAGGGGGATCTTTTATTTTGGGTTGGATCATCTAAATAAGTGGTCGTCCTAACTGTTAATCATTGTGGTGATATGTTTACGTAAGACCGTCCTACGTGCATGTTAGCTATATTTTTCTGTGGATGCGCACTTTCAGTCGTATGTATGGTGAGCTACGGTTTCAGCCAGTCATTGAGGCTCACTTTTCTCACAGCGGTTCTCTGAAAATGGCTGAGCGCTGTAAGAGAAAAAGTGTCTAGGAAGTGTATGAGAAGAAAAGAAAGGCCTCAGAAGAGGCAGATATATCCTTGAATGCTTTGCACAAAGAGCTCTCCTCGCAAAGCATTATGGGATTTGCTGTCACAGTGACTAATAACAAAGATGGTGCAGTGAAGGAGTTGTTACGTGAACAACAGGGAAAAAAGCAGTGATCATCTGTCCAAACTGTAAGTTAACTGAGTTTGCTATTAAGTCCACTATATGGTCCCCACTCTATATAGTGATTGAGGGATTTAGGGGTTAGGGTGGACATTCGGGCACAGTAAGCTTCTATGAGCTATGAGGACAGCAACTTTTAAACAGAGCTTGCACGAGGAGAAATGGGCTCATGTATGCTCTCACATGAGCATTGTTTTTTTAAAGTGGAGAGGGGAGTTGTTTTTTTTTTTAATTCGTGAAAATCCTCCACAATACCTTTAAGCTATGAAAGATTGAGTTCTGCAAATAATCAGAAAATACTGAAGAGAAATATCCACCCACAAGTTTTAAACCTGAAGCTCAATTTGGAATATGCAACACATAGGTCATTAAAAAATAAATAGTAATATCTAAAACAAGATCTATAAAGTGGCACATAGGGTTTATCTGTCTAGATGTTTATTTGTAATCCTTTGGATCGAGACACCTGTGTGTGTATCTGTGAGGAGCCTCTAAAAGTAAGGTGTGTCACCATACAAACATACATAAAAAAAGATCAATGGTAGTCTTGAGAAGTCTAAGGCCTGCCACCCAAGGGTGCAGAGCTAAACACAGGTTGGATCAGAGCCCCGTACATCCAAAGGGCCCCCAGAGCATGGTAAATCCAGCAGGACTCCAGTAGACACATTCTCCACCCCAGATAAGAGTAAAAGAGGATCCGCTGAACCTGAGCAAATCCAGCCATAGGTCCAGATACCTGAGACGCAAGGACACAGAGTCTCACCAGCAAAGGCCTATAAGGGCTAGAAGGTCCACCAGAGAATCCAGCCTGCAAACACTGAGAACCACCGGCGGGCCGAGGCAGGAGTCACTGGCAGGGAGTTTGATGGGGTAACATAGGCACCACCTACAATTGAGACTTTAGATGATACAAGATAGGGGGCAGCCCAAGACCCAACTTCACAAAGAATCAATAGCACAGTAACAGTTACATGTTGCCACACTCATACCTACACATACTAACACAGACTATCTTGCACTCAACGTACAAAAGAATGGACTCGTACACACTCTTGCACTCCCCACACAAACTATACTGCCACAGGTACAGGTACCAATCCCTCAAAGGGTGGACCAGCCCCCCAGGCTCAGGAGCCGGTCCCTTTATCTGGTTAAAAAAAGAGCAGAACACAACCAGTCAAGAATAGGGTGCTACATATCCATGATCTGATCAAATTTGGGCCAGCCTCCAATGACCCCTGAAATCATCGATCTAGATGGAGGGCAAATACAGTCCAAACAAGTCATCTAACTTTAGCTGCCACTTTAGGAAATAGTCCTGACCCCCAATTGTATCCCAGCCTAAACCCCATGAAATGTCCATCCACCTCAAACTCAAGCATGAGCTACTCATAGGGCCACGCACTCAAGAAAGAAGACACAGTATACTATACATGTCCTAAATCCCAACCAACACCCTAAGGTAAAACAAAGCAGACACTGTGAGCCCTGCAACAGGCCAGATTCAAATATTTTTGAGATACAAGAACTAAACAGGCTATTTATGCTTGGAACATTTTCGAAGCAGCTCAATTAAAAAAGGACTACAAGAGAAGGCCATCATCTCTCCTTATAGAGGTATTGGGTTCATTGCCAGGTACTGCAAATCCTTGATGGTGGTCAATCCTATTGCAGTGGCACTATTGATAAGGTTTACAGGGCAATTAGATTTTTATGTACTGTAGGCCTTAAAAATGTAGTGTTCTATATAAAACAACACCAAAGTGATACATTTTTATTTTTATTAAATAACAGTTAAAGAGATGCAATGAAATATAACTGTGGTCTGCCCCGTTTTATTGAATGTTAAGAAATTTCCTTTTTTCATTCTCATGCTACATACTGTATATGTTAAATGCACAAAAGACTGTTAACCTGTCATTGACTAGAATATATACGGACAAGGTTTAGTTTAAGTATACTCTGGCAGCACCCAATTACTTTCTCATCATAATCTTAAACCCATTCATTATAAGGTAATTGAAAGCATTTTTTCATCATCCAGGAAAAGTTGCCAACTCCAAATGACCTTAAGCCTATTTGTAATTGATGCTTAAGGATTATGTGGCATGTTGCATCCAAAGGTTTAGACCCATAAGTTTTCCAAGCTCTGCCTTTTTGTTCTGACTAATAGCACAGGAGAAGATCTAGATTCAAGACTATAAAAAAAAAACTTAATAAACAACAGCTATGAATGTTTTCCTTGCAAAGGATTACACATCATTATAAAAATATTTTAGAGTCAGAGTATTATACATCCCCAATGTGTTCATGCCTCTTTAAATTATCCACATTTTGCAACATTAAAAAAACACATACTAATATAATTTCTATTATATGTAATGGATCAGGACAATGTAGAGCACAATTTTAAAAATGAAACATAGTTTTCTTGGGGTTTTTTTAACTAAAAGATATCTAAAGAGTGAATGAGATTTTAAAGGCGCAGTCTTTTACAGAGGATATAATGTTGCTGTCTGTCACTCAAACAGTTTCACAAGTGTGAAACCACTAAAATGAGAGCCAGTTCTTGTAATTGTAAGGCATTTCTCTCAAATCTGAAAAAGCTGAAGTAGTTCCAGGTCAGGGGTTACACTCTGCCTGGTACGGAGGAAGTGATGTCCTGCCCTACTGTGTCATTTATATGAGCGAGGGTAGGAAGGAGCAGGAGATATATAGACAAGTAAAGCACCAAGTGGTCCTCTCTGATCTGCTGCTTTTAAGAAACAGTTTAGTCTAATAGAATTGCTCTTGAATTTCTTGTTTGTCTTAAATTTTGTCTTACCTGTTTGGTTATACAAAAGGGATCATCATTAAAGAAATCATGAATCAGAAACAAGTGATGGAAAAGAAATTAGAGTGCCCAGACTTAGAGTTAAAAGTCGAGTAAGAAGCTTGTCCACCCTTTGGTATTTGGAACTTGAACACCTTGGGTGAGTCCAATGAAGTAAGAGGGTCTAGCCAGGGACATAGATGTTTAGGTTTTACTCCTGGACAAGTTACACCCTCAACTTGATCTCAGATATACTGAACAAAGGGGGTTGTGTGGTTGACAGGATGGGTAGTACGAACATATGCACGAAAAACACATTTAAGTGGGACTGCAAATACTAAAATATTTGCAGCAGTATCAAAAGTTTATACACTGAAAAAAAAATAGAGGTTGACAGAACTTACATTTTCTAGGCAACGTGATGCATTTGGTTTTTTGAGTTTTCTTTACTTAAATTCACTGTGGTTGAGTTTACAAAGATTTTTGAGTTCTACCAACTTAGGTTTTTGGAGTGTTACATAGAAATTTTGAGTTCTACCAACTTAGGTTTTTGAGTTTCACCTTTAAGTTCTGAGTTCTATCAACTTTGTTTTATGAGTTTGACATATAGATTTTGAGTTCTACAAACTCAGATTTTGTAGTGTTATCTGCAAGTTGAGTTCTATCAACTCAGTTTTTTTAGTCCTACCAATCGTCTTCACTACCAATCATTCAACACACAAAAAATTATGTTAATACAACATTTTTATTGCTTCAAGCCAAACATTGCATCAATAGATACAGTATAAAACCATGTTCAACAACATAATCTTAACTGCACAGATCAAAGTAACCTGACACTGGACCAGAATGTTCTAGATTCGTAAGAGTGATGATGAGGGAAAAAACAGTAAGACACCATTTTAGTAAGAGGAAAACACACAGGTAATTTTTTGTGAAGTAAGTGTATTAACATATATGAAAAAATAACAGTTTTACAAATTTGGACGGCCTTCAGTTTGTTTTTTTCAATTGTAGTCTCTTTAAATTGGGTGCACCCTTTTAAAAAAAATAAAATGAAATAAAATGTCTTGTTTCCCAACGGAAAAAGAAAAAGGTTTTCCCTTTTTATCTCTGAGTTTTTCTTTTTAGTCCTACCACTCCGACAGGACGATGAATGCAAAAAAAGAAAGTCCTCTTCAGTCCAAATCCTTCTCTTCAATCCAAATCCAGATGTTCACACGGTTGGCTCGCCATCTACATTTAAGGAGAGAATCCAGAATCCAGGGTATCCAAAAAACCCAGCCTGCATAGCACAACAGGGCTTAGTTAAATCCATTCACTTCTTGTTCTTAACTGTACAGTTTATATCTCTCCAAGTATGATAAATTTCAGTGTGTAATGTAACTTTTCTAACTCATTACAAATTAACTGCTGCATTACAGGGTTATGTCACTGTTTTTCTTGTAAAGCAAATAAAATCATGAAAGCAAAAAATCCACATGTAAATAATGTAAATAACAGTAAATACCCACATCGGATTAAGAAAGTAAAATAATGTAGTCTTGTAATATTCTGTGCCTGAGTGCAACAACACTGCACTACATAAAACAATTTAGAAATTTAATAAGTTATTACACTCAACTTAATGTCTCTTTTCATTTGTACAATGAAAATATCAGGCACACTCTTTTCTCTATGCATAAACACTCACCCGCACATGCGCGGCACAAACACGCACGCGCACACGCGCATTATAAACGCGCACGTGCGCTGCTTTTCCTTTCATCAGAACGTGAAAAACATGTGAACTCATGCTTCAACTCGGTGGCAATACACCACAAGGGAATGCTAACTCACGGAGCTAACCGCTAACTGTCTGTACTTTGCAGCACTCACCGGGAAAACTGGTAAGGTCCCAGGGTCGTTCCTCCGTGGTTCTCCAGATGCATAAAATCACAATGTCCGCCAATCTTCTCAAACACGAGGGAAAAAGGCTGTGCCCTTGAAGAAAGGGATAGGAAACCCCGTACCGTAGTGGGCGTGTCCATGAACATAAGCAGTGCGCATGCCCATGAGTTTACAGTTGAGGGAACTCAAAAAATCTTGTATAGGCGATTTAAAACTCCTTGTTAAACCAACTTCTGAGAATTTGAGTTGGGCAAACGTGTATTTATTTGTTAGATGTCAAATTTATATTTCTGAGTCGGATTACAATACAATTGTGTGTTAGAACAACAATTGCCATTTACTTTTTTAACAGTGTAGCTACACGAAAATGTTTGTAAAACATGGGAATTTGAGGCATTTTTGATGTGCAACAAGGCCTTTTAAAACATAAATCCATTTCAATCCTCGGTATTGTGAGGCTTCATTGAAAAATATTTAGATATTTTAGTGCTGAGACACATCTCATTCATAATGTCTTTTTTGCTAAAGTTTTTTGGTGTATGTCTATTTTTTACAGGATAGGAGGGCTGATTCTGCTTTACTTTTTTGTCCTTTTTCAGGGCAGTCAGATCTGCTGTAACTTAACATAGGAAGGAGGCCTCTGGTGAAGAAAAAGGCTCCACCAAAGAGCTGCTGGGTGATAGATAAAGTAGGGCAGGGGTAATGATGAGGCATCATCGATGTAAATGATACTCAGGGAGGCCTGGCAAGAGGTGTGTGGGGGAACCGGGAGCAGGTGAATGTGAAAAAAAGGGAAATGCGAAGACGCCAGCACTCCTGAGAGATGGGAGCAGGTGAGAGGAAGGGTGGGAGGAATAGTGGATGGATGGAGGAAGGGAGAGAGGGAATAAGGATGATGAAGAGGGAGAGGGGAGAGAAACAGAGGTGTTGGGTTGGTGATGTATGTAGCCCTGTCACAAAGTAGTCGGGGAAGATACAGTGTACTCCTTACGCTTGGGAAGCAACACCCCCACCCACTCAACAAGATACACACACATTTGGCTCCGGTCCCATACCCACCCACTACTTCTCCCTGGGTCAGGACCGATGTAGGGGCTGACTAATAAGGTAAAGGTTGTTAGGTTGATCCCCGCCACACACAGGGGTGTTTTCTGGCTGTGAGCTGGCAGCTGGAGGATTTTGGTATTACTTCTAAAGTTCTCACCAGCGATGCCCTTGAATAAGACACATAGTCCAACACAGCGCTGTGGGTGGCCTTCAGCATCTCTGATGAAATGCAAATATACAGAGAGCTGTATGTGACTGGAGAGGAAATATGAATATCTGTTTTTTGACAGTGCACCTACCTGATTGAAAACAGAGAGTAATAGTTTCAAAAGAGGGCTGAGAATCAGGAGTTGGTTTAAAGCACATTTAATTTTGCTTTCCATTCTGATCAAGCCCTAAATGATAAAAAACAACACGGTGAAAAAACCTGTTACTTCCTCATTGATGGTACCGCTTGTCAATACAGATGAATTTCCTGTAAAAATAAAAAATTTAAGATTTATTTTTGAACCAGCTGCAAGAAGGTCACTAAGAAGCTATATATTTGTTTACACATCATTAAATTTACTCAAGTATGGATATAAAACTTTTCAGTTACAATAGACAGTTTTGGTACTCAGAATATTTGTTCTTTCCATATCAATTTTCACAAGTTAAAATAAATAAATATATCTGTTATTATGAATTTCATAAATACAGCACATACTGTATAGGTTATACAAGTGTCCTTTTAGGAAGATGGCCTAAAGTCGTGTGCATATGTGTTCAGTGTTTGAGTCAGCGAAAAGAGTAATCCATTTTCTTCCCAATGGTATAGAGAAACACTCTGGTCATGCTATGTTTCACTGACTCACATAGACACACACCCATTATGTCCTTCTATCTTTACAGGGACTTTTCTTTGGCTTCCATTCATTTGAAATTCATTTCTATAGTCTAACCCAGACCCTTACTCTAACCCTAACATTAACTCTTTTCACACCTTCGCCCGAAACCTAATTCCCAACCTAAGAAGAGAACTTTTCATTATAAGGTCATTAGTCCCCAAAAGTACCTGTAGGTCCGTATAAGTTAGCAGTTTCCTGGTAGACAGGCCTTACACTATCCACACAACGAAGTAAATACATGGCTTCATGTTCACACATGCCCACACACAAACTTATCTTACTATCTTTGCCTTTCCATTGACTTCATTAATTTCTACAGCCTAACCGTGACCTTAAAACTAACCATTACAGGTTCATACCGAACTCCAAACTAAACTTATTTAATTCCTTAGTCTTAAACCTGACCCCTAACACAAAAACATCATTTCCCGATGTGGTGTCCAGGCATCGGGCCCACCAATGTGCTATATTCCAGAAAATGGACCCCACAATGTATTAAAAACAAGAGCACACACCCACACACACCCCAAACTCACAAACTGTTGTCATGCTGTGTTACATGGAGCCGTGATCACATTATCTTCCACTGGACCCTACTCACCCATTCACTTATATAGCATTCTCTGTAGATTTCCTTCACACATACAAACACAGACAATGCAAGTACCATGGCTCGCCTGATGGGCTAGCTGAGAGGAGAGTGGCATGCCACACACACTTCCAAACACACACACATGCACACCCAGTGGTCCTGCTGACAAGCTCTTCCATGCCAGATTAATCTGGTTTACAGTCTTATCTGAGCACGGATAGCACCTCCACAGGCACATACATATACACACAAAAAATACACACAAATATAATATCACAAACAACATTTGGACCAGGAGAAGCAATGAACTGGTGAGATAGTGCCATGCACACAGACATATACACATAAACCATGTAAAAAGTCTACAATTGCCTGTTTACCAGCAGGTGGGCTGGCCAGCAGTAAACATGGTCAAACAAAACAATAAAAAGAGAATTAATAAAAAAATAGAATAAAAAAAGGTCTAAATGAAAGGAGATGAAGAGGTTGTTTATGTGAGAGTTGCAACAAAGTGGGGGGTTGCAGAAGAAAGTTTTGATTCGACTAACATCGCATTAGTCACAGCAAGGCTTCTCTACTGACTCCCCATCCAGACAGAAATCTAACCAAAAGAATACCAAAGCAATAATCTTCAAAAACTTCTTTTGTCCTTTGTGCTTTGGGAAGGTCAGCTAAGCTTATGGTTTTTATTTTTTATTACTACTCTGCACTGTCATTTCTACCATTTTTTTTTAACTACAGTGATAATAAATTATTTTAACCAATAAACCTGGGGTAATTTGATGGTAATTTCACAAAACAATTATATAAAAACTTGGAAGAAACTTGTAATTCCTTATGTTGAATAGTGTAAGTACAAGTAAATTATTGAAAAGCTTGATGTCTCTACTTGGGTTGTATATTTCTTAGGTTACATGAAAGGCAGCGACAATGGGAGATATTAATTTGCATAATGTATTAATGTGTTACACAGATACATTTAATTTGAAAAGGGCCTGTGTGACAAAAAAAACTTCTATATAGGAAACTCTTTGCAGTTCATGTCGATCCTTCCTTAGTTTTTCATTCTTCAAATTTATTCAGTGGAAGGTTTTTTTTTTTCTATTTTTGAGAGAAAATGGGAAATAATTAGAAAATAAATAGAATAGATGCAGGGAACAAGGAGCATACAGTATAGCATGAGAAAGATGTTTCACTAATTATCTTCAGCAACTGCTGCTTCATTAAATCTCCATATTACACACAATTTGCTCTACTTATCAATAAATGTGTTATAGTTATTGAAATTAGATAACTCTTCTGCCCTTAATAAATTAAAAAGAAAAAAAAAATTGTTATGAAATATTATCTCTTATGTTAGTTTAAATATACAAATATCTCTATTAAATTCTATATGCTGTACTCCTACTGTTTCATAAATTTATAGTAAAGCTATTTATTTTTGTAAACCCTGCATGTGATCTGATGCTACTCTGGTATTGGATGTTGATGTGAAAATATCTGCTCTAAAAATATAGATATTTAAGTATTACTCAAGTTCTACTTTAAAAGGAAGACTGATTTTAGTATTTAGATTTGAAATCAAATGTAAAGTGCATGATAAATAAAATTCATTATTATTATTATTATTATTATTATTATATGTTGTAGCCTTTTTTTCCATTGATTTCCATTGTTTCTTTTTTCTGTTATTCTTTTGTCAGGAGTGATTTCCTTCAGCTAAGTAAAAACAGATGTGTTACAATGCTGTGTATGCACACTGGCAGCACTGTTGTGTATTATTACAGGGACAACACGACACTAAACTCCACTTTTCACTCCTCAAAAGAAAAAGTGGATGAATGTCAATTCCAATTTCTCACCAATTTCTCTCTCTGCCTGAGTCAAAAGTAGAGAACCTCAGTGCTGCAAAGTTGGTAAATATGAGCCAGGGCTAACAGACCAAACACATCATGAGTGCTCCTTCTGTCTTGCTATTTCTCTTCTGGGTTGAATTCTCATCTTTCTCTTCTGCTCTCCCCGTCTTTATTTTAAGCATCCTTTTGCTATTCCATCCTTAGATTTCCCCACTGCTCCTCTTTATGGTCTCTCTTGCATCCCACTTTACCTGCCTGGTAATGGACAGCTGTCGTCTGTATGAGTTTGTGTGTGTGTTTGTGTGTGTGTCAAACTCCGCTTGTATTCTGTCTGTCTGTACTGAATGCTGTGAGTGGCCTCTACTGGCTGATTGAAGGGAAATGAAATGATTCATAGATGCACTGTTTCCATACTTAAACACATTTAAAATAACAGCTAAGAGAACATGAAATGATACAATCTAAAATACAGTTAAAGTCAGAAGGAAAATTATACCACGTAAATTATTGTTTTGTACATGTTTCTTGCTCTCTATGGAGCAGTGTTTTTGTCTGTGCTTGAGTCTACATGTGTTTCAAAGAAAGATAAAGGCTATGTAAGGGTACAGTGTAGAGGGAACAGTAGGCCATAGATTTATTGCTTTCAGGGGAGTGGAAGGCTGTAGGCCTCAAGGGTCTGTCCTCACATCAATATAACAATGACATACATCGACCCAACAACGGCTCACTTGCTTCATCACTAGGACAAAGTAGCATCAATAGTTACACAAGAGTGCAGCTACACGGATTTAGGAAAATAAAAATAAAAACTAAAACTATTTTTTTAAGAAAGCATTTTCTAATTATGGTAAAAGAATGTAACTTTTGTCTCTTTTATCAGTATTTCTGGTTCTAAGACGTAATAATTTATTATTCTAAGTTGCAGTCCGTCAATACTCTTCTGAGTATCCCTGTAAAATTACTGTTGCCCTCCCTTGTGTTATGATAATGCTCAGAATTTTAAAACAAATATATTACATATCAATGCAATACATTTCTTTGTGGGTGTTGTCTTCACCATGCAAAGGTTAATGTAAATTTATCATTTTCAAAACAAAATGTGTTCCTAATCTTTACCGGTTGTTGAGAATTTTTTTTATAAATGCACATCTACACCTAGTGCAATAGCTGTGAACTATGATCAGCCAAAAAAAAAAAGGATTTTAATTATAACACTTCTGTAAAAGACAAAATCCAAAAACAAGTCTCTTACAGAAGCTTTAGAACTCCCAAAACAATATTGTAGATGATACATAGTGCTTGTGGGAATGTTCACAGGTGGATTATAAATAATTTTAAAGCACCATGAGCAGTCGTGTCTTTTTAGTTACCCTAAGTGAAGACAGATTTTATGGAAAGGTATTAAAATTTCAAAGCGGTTTCCCATGTACCCACATATCAGCAGCAAAGTTGGCTGAATGATAAATGGACTTTTTTTTATCCACATCGGTCCTTTGTCAATGTACTGTTAACTATCCTCGCTATATTGTTCAAGGGTATATTGTTAAACATTTTATATAAAGTTATTGTTTTAAACAGTTTATAGCGAGTTATTATCATTCTCTAAACATGTATCAGCTTATAAACGTAATGCAGCATTGTTTGTGTTTTAAATGTGTTTGAATATGAAACTAGAGATCTATTTTAACATAAGTTTTTTAGGATGATAGTATTTATTTCAAGCTTTTCTAATACATATAATTATTTGCTTAAAGCAGATAAAACATCATAAAACCCTATTTTAAGTTTGGGTTTATAGAAAGAGGTATCTGTTGGTAAAAAAAAAAAGACTTCTATGAAAAGAAGGAAAAACACGGACAATCATTCTTTAATTGCTGTATAATTTTAGGTATTTGGCAGTTGAAATGCATTTGTTCAAAAAATGGAAGAAAGACTGAACAGGAAACAGAATAACAAGAAAACAGTAAAGGACAAGAATGTTATCAGAAGATGAGTCAAAAAGAAACAATAATGCTGTAACTGTGAGCTGAAAGAGTTTCTTTGCCACTGAGTGATGAAAAGTCCATATGTTACAGAGCTATCATAAATTATGTCCCACAACGTATGGTGGAGGGGCACAGAGTCTTGTGTGTATGTGTGTGTGTCATCCAGAAATAGGACACCCACCCAGCCAGTCAGACAGCCAGCCAAGGAAACAAATAGCTCTCCTCGCCACCAGGACAGACCTGCTTCACCTATACCTGCCACACCTAATGCAGCGAACACACATAGGCTGCAGACACACACAGCCTGTATAGACACATCCACACTAAAGATGTGCAAACACAGCACAAGTTTAGACACTAAACTTCAGGATAGACAGTTGGAAGAGAGGGCCGTTAGATTAAAAAGTAAAATAAATAAGAAGCACAGGCCTACAGCCCATTTATACAGTTAGTTAGTACGGATTTCCTTTTTATTGCTCAGTGGCTAGAGTATACTTTTACATTATTAAGGTACAATAAGACAAATACTTCTTCAAAACAGTACCTGCCGCCTCAGAATAACTTTTATACACATTAACTGTCAGTAGCAAATTAGCACTACAGCAATTATCCCTAAAAGGCAAGCAACCCTTATTTTAAAGTATCAACTCTGTCATCTGCATATTTACAATGTATTTTCTTTTAGGCTGGAATAGTCCCTCTGACTGAATAGGAAACAGCTAGAGGTAGAGGCTGATCTTGCCCCAGTATGTGATTCTGGCCCATGAAAGGCAGTACTGCTACCTGACTGACTGTGTGTGTCCCTGCTCTGTTTGTGTGTTTACTAATAAATCATCCTATTACACATCATAAGTAGGCCATCATAATTAATTGGCCAGTCAAGAGAAGCTCTGACAATGAGCCCCCAGCGGTAAACATGTAGACACACATACTGTAGGATGAAGCTCTTACACAAGCACCAGGCCATTTGGATAGTGGACATTTAACTCTCAGAGATTCTACGTACCTATGCATATAAATTAACACCAAATAGAGAATGTTCACATACACTTTACAAGCAGTCAGAAACTAATTTTGGTGCATTTAGGCAACACCTGCACTCCTTATAATTAACGAATGCTTTGTTTGAAAGGATGGTAAACTCCTAGTAAAATAATCTGATTGATCTTTTTTGATTTTTTAATGTACTGTTGCTGCACCAAGCAAGTTGCACAAAGTGCAATAGCTAATCACATGAGAAGGTCAGAATGTATTCAGATACATGAAAACACTTGAAAGTGAACAATGTCCACTCAGACAAAAGAGCTCAGTGCAAAGGATAGCCAAGTCAGTGAATGTGCACGTAATTTGTGCCCCAAAGTGTGATACTGCACATATGCACACAGCTGCTTTGTCTCTGCTGCATGACCTAATGTAAAAGCATGTGACCACAGCGTCACTGAAAGAGATAGGCTGTGGAAGTTTGTGTAGCTGTCAGTGTTAAAAGGAAATGAGGGGAAGGTGACCCTGGAGAAAAAGAATGAATGACCTCTGATACCCATCTTTAGATCGGAGGAGAAAAAGACACCTGATTGGGCTTTGAATAATTTACAGGGACATTCCACACAGGCTTGTAACCCCACCGTCTAACACTGAGCTAAAATAAACAAATGTTACTCTTGACTTCAGGTGAATGGCTGATCCAAGTCAAGAGTTGCTGTGTGTTTTTTAAGTTTTATTATTTTCTTACTTATTCATTCTTTCATTTCTTTTTTCATACATAATGGATTTTCTAAAAAAAAAAATAGAATCAATATTCATCTGGACAATCTCCTCTTTTAATCACTGTCTTATCACTACCATGGAGGTCAGTTGCTATTGCTAATGCCGACGCTGATGACAACGCAACCTTAGGTGTTCAGCTGAAACTCAGCTAGCAATGAGCGGGCTAGAATGCACTATTCATATGATAATAGCAATCAATTGAAAAAAATCTCACCTGGAAGCCTCGGTGCACCTGTGTGAAAAATCTGACATGGAAAAAAAAATATAAACTTATGGTATTAGAAGCGCTCTGCAAAACCAATGTCTTTAATATTCAGTCACTTTTAAACACTTAAAACAACAAAGAGCTCTATTGCGCAAAAACAAGGAAACAGCAGTATTAGAAATAATAGTACACAAATACTGAAGGAACCAAAATGAAAAATACATAAAAAAAAAACCCACACATTTAAGGTTAGGGGAAAATAACAGCAATAATAATATTCACTAATCGTAGCAAAGGCCATAGTGAATAAATAGATCTGAAACAAGGTTTTAAAGAGGTTTCTCTGACATGCAAGGTGTAGTTATTTCATAACTAGGGGCCCCAACACAGTCAATGCCCGATCCCCTCTGTGAGTAGAATTAATAACCTAGGTATAAAGAACATCACAGTCCAGCTACATTGTGAAAACAAATAAACCTGGACCCCTTTTTCGATGCTGCGTGATCGTGGACCTTAATATATCCAACTGCCATTTGTCAGAGCCTTCAGGTAACTGACATTTTTCACTCCTAAATTTACAATTGTTGATTTTATCAATTCACCAAGGGAATCAGGACCTAAGGACATAGAGGTACTACTTTAAAACATCGCCATAGTTTTCTTTTTTATTAAAACGCAATTTGACAGATCATCAGATGTAAAATCCAAAGGCTTTTTGCCAACAAAATACTGAGTTATGAGGTTAAAACAAAAGTTCCCCAGAGTGAGTGTGCTGAATGTAAAAGTGCAATAAAAGCACAGTACTTGTAACTAAAATATTTTTCCTTAACTACTTAAACTAAAGGTTGGTTTTAAGTAGTTATCTCATGTTTTTTCTGCAGTAAGCATAAATGTCAGCGTTGTGTGAATTTAATAAAAACTTCTTGATTCCCCTTAATTGTTCATTATAAAAACAAAAGAGTAAGAAGAATATTTAAAAGCAAGCACAATCTATGTGCTTTATCAGGATTGGCTTCATGATGCAGATTAAAATACAATTAAGAAAACAAAGTGCAGACAAAGTGCAGCAGACAAAGGAACATGCAGTACATTCATGATACTTTGTTTAAGCTGGTTTACAAGTGTTTAAACAGATAGATAATAAATTACTTATTACACTCTGGTACTGATGTTACGACAGAGTAATAGGGGCGTACTAGGAATTATGTTTGGTACAAAAATCAAGTTATAATATTGCTAGAATAAAGTCTAAATAATAAGTCTACAAGAAGATCATTAAACTATATGATTAATGTAATATTTCCAGAATAAACTCAAAACATTATGGAATTAAATTTGGAATATTACCAGAATAAACTCTAAACATTATGATAATAAAGTTGTAATATTAACAGAATAAAATCTAAAAATTACAAGCTTAAAGTCATAATATTAATTCTAGTTTTTCACCACAATGACAGCGTTGTCTTCACACAATGGATATATTTCTGCTTATTTTAAATTGTGAATAATTAAATCAGGTTGTAATTCACATCAATAAAGTTAAAATTTTGGATTTTTTTTGTACTCTTAAAACATACATACATACACACTCCAAACATACATATTATACTCCTATTATATTCCTGAAATAGCACAGTATAATCATATACTGAACAAAAGAGCCTGCTCAAAATGAAAGTTTCTCAAAGCATTTCAGAAAAAACTCAAACATTTACGAACATTTTCAGACTGGCAGTTTTGTGTTAATAAAGTTTGACAATATAAAGCAATAAAAATAATATAAAACCTGAGAACATTCTTGATCAGTTTCCTTTCTTATCAGATACCCTTGTTATGTCGCATGACACATATGACAAATACCTTTACAATCCATATAATGTGGATTCAAAATACAGCTTAAGCACTCTCTGTGTCTGCCAAGAATTTCTAAACACACCAAACAGATTTATTGGCTTAATCTGGGGACGCCTCGACTGACATCTGCGAGTGAGATGAGGGGGAAAAAGAGGGAGGCCAAGGTCAGGTTTAACAGGGTCAAGTTCAGTCCATCTCCCTGCTGCACTGCATTATGCAGTCAACTGACAGAATTAGCATAGCAACTAGATTTAGCCAACCCTTTTACCCCCAGTTCATCACTATATAATATCCACATACACAAAAACCCTCCCTCCTTAGGACAGGGTGCTTTTTAGTAGAAAGGTTTAGGCTTTTTCTTTGTTTTATTTTTTTATTTTTTGGCTTTTTATTTTTTTAAAGTAATAAAAAAAAAAACATTCATCCAGATATCTACATGTACAATAAGCTTGTTTCTGCACAGCTACATTTCTCCTAATTTATGTTTTTGTTAGCTCTATTTTTGATTAAATTAAATTTTGATTCGAATTTTATAATCTTATGTAAAAAAACAAACTTAAAGCAAATAATAACCAGTGAAAACGTCCCCAGTAATTCATCTGCAAGCATTTTTCTATGTAAACATGTCATATTTGAGAAGTTATTTACCTTTCTTTGCAACTTCAAGCCTGCTAATTGTTTTCCTTTTTTATATGTAGAAAACCAATTTGTTCCCCTCAATAAACTCTACTGGGTAGTTGCTATTTTATACAGAAATAATCAATTGATGGACAAAACTAGCATGAAAACATAGAAGTGAGCAAAACATTTAATATAATACTTGGGATGTCATAGGGTTGGCAATCAACAAGCATATAAGCAAAAAAGACAGCATACACACCAATTTAGCAAAACAGTGATAGAACAGAAAAACAAACAAAAAGCTAAGTCTAAATTAAGATGTTGGATGCTGAGTTTCCAATAGGACCTTGACACAGCTGTTGACCTACTCATGACAGGATCCCTGTGCCACGGATTTGGAATTCTATTAGTATTACCAACTCCAGAGAAGGGGAGGGAAAGTGTCATGCAGTCATAAGGAAGAGGCCAATCCATAGCTTCTATCCATCAGCCAATTACTGGTGCTAAAGTGGAATTAGATAGGTATTGACAGTAAGAAGAGGTGGAGGGAGATTAGCAAGAGAAATGGAAACAGCAGAGGAACGTGGAAGCTGGAGGGGGGAGAGAGGAGACAGTGGACACAGATGAGTAGAGAAAAAATAAAATAGAGAAACTGAGGAGTATAGAGCAGAAAAAATATGTATTTGAGGGAATGGGGTGAGAACTGTGATCTGATTTTTTAAGTTAGTCATGGTACTAAAATAAAATAATAACTTAGAACATTTTTGTTACATACATTCATGTGCAAACACAGCACATACATAATACATTCTTTAGAAAAATTATAGAAAGGGGAAAACATTTCTTGAAATCCACTTTGAATTTGAAGATGTTTGTGTCAAACTATAAAAACAATGATTACTCTTCCTACATGATGCACTTCTTAATAAAGCATTACTTTATAAGAACTTAGGGGAATATCAAAAATTCCTATTACAATAAACAGGCAAAAAAGGTGGAAAAAGAAGTTTTATCATAGGGCTACATTAAAGAAAATGATGAAAAGATTGTCATGGTTAGAGAAGAAAAATTAAAAAGTGACAGAAAAAGAAAGAGATGATAAATCCATAGAGTAAATTGTGTGGGAAGGAAAAGGGATGGGATAGAAAGGGATAAAAGAGAGGGAGAATATATACTCAGAGCTATGTAATGAATTTATGCCTGGCTGGCAGATCTTTATAAGTTATTGGGAAAATAGTCGGGGCGGCGTATTGACACAGCTGGGTCTCAGATCAATACATTGAGAATGAGCAATACATTTTAATTTAAAACTGTTCAAACTTTAGCAGCAAATCCATGCGGCTCAGTGCTGCCTTCTGCTCCATCAAAACACACTTACACATTCTCATAGAAATATGCTTTTCTACACACATATATACAGTACATACAGCCACATATATACATACTTATGATGAAATCTAGAGTTAACAAAGAGAGAATTCAGACTTTTGATCTCAGAGGAAACACCACTGTGACAAACATACTGAGATTTCTATCACATTAATCACCCCCCTCCCCCAAAACAAACAAACAACATCCTAAATAACTGCCTTTGACAGAGTTAAAGTCTCCAATTGTCCTAAGTAACCAACTAAAGAAACAGGTACGCTGTATTGTTTAAAGGGTATTGAGCTGATGCCAGAGGTGTTTACTGAAGCCAAAAAAGCCCATCCGTCACCAAAATCATTTAAGAAATAAACTTGAAAAGAACTATAGGATATAGTCAACTTATATAAAAAAATTTTCATGACCAAAAAAAAAAAAATGCATAAACATATTGTGTATAATTGTTAATAACCAAAAAAGAAAATTCGGAAAATATCAAAATCTATGGTAATTTAAAACTGATCAAAACTCCCCATTTTTGTTTTGGGTTTACCCAGGAAGTGGTTGTGGGAGCAGCAAACCCAGCAGAGACTCCCAAGCTTCCCCTTCCCAGACACCTCCTCCCCGTCCACTAGGGGGAAGCCCTGGGCGTTCCCAGGCCAGTCCATAGGCATAGTCCTTCCAGAATGTCCTGGGCGATTATCAAAATCCTTCCCTGATAACTTTTTTCTATCACAACATGTCATCCACTTTACTCTTTCAAAATACAACTACTGTACATACAAATGAGGTTATGTTCTCAGCTGAGGTTAATGGAACAGGATTGTTCAGGTTGCATTACATTTAAAACATATATCAATAACAATATACACATTTATGTTATACGTATTCCTCACTAGACTATCATGTAGCTTAGCTCAAAATATTTAGTCTAGTAAACTAGCTCCACCCGCCAAAATCCTTTTTGCCTGCAAGTGGGTCTAGCCTCGATCAATTCCCCAGGCCCTAAATCTGGCGGGCCAATCACAACGCAGAGAAGTGTTTTGAATATTTGGATGCAAAGCAGGCGGGGTTCTGAGGGCGTGATGACAAAGCTGCACTACACAGTAGCATGCACTGCGGCAGCAGCAGTCAATGGAGCGTTTAATTTAGAGTTAAAAGTTTTATTTTCTGTTGTGCAATAAAAGTACGTTTTAAGATAATTTTAGCTTTAAAGCATCTCTATATGGTCAATTTACCGATTTAATGCGTAATTAAAAAAGCAATTTCCGAAGTTGAGAGGACCGCAGCAACCAGCAGAGCTCCGAGGCTAACGGCAGCCAGGTCTAGCGGCAGCCCATCTGCAGCGGCCCTCTCTCTGCGTGTGTGAAGGACCACTGACTCTGATGGCGATTTTTGACTCAGCTTTGGAATCAGATTTGGAAGGATTAGACTTTGGGGTTTTGTTGAAATGTGAGCAGGAAGAGTCTCTACGCTCATTAATTTTTAAGAAGGACATATTCACCGTTTTACCGACAGGCTGTTTGTTTACACTCCCCCACCAGCTCCTGTCGCGCTTAATACATGACAGTCAGTTAGTTGCGCTCATTGGTCAGAGCGTTGGCCAATAGGCACAGACATGGTTTATAAAACAAGGGGTTGTTCTTATCTGCAATCTTCCGATGTCTCATTCATCATGGCAAGACTAAATTACACATTTAATCTCACATTTAGTCTGGTTTATCCGGCTACAAAATATTGCTTTCATTCAAGATCAGAAACCTGCATTTGGTTGTTTGAATATTAATATACCAATAAAATAAAAAACATAGTTAAATGATATTTGACTATTTATTCAGAATATTTAGTGTGCTTCATTTTATTGTGGGGCATTGATCTTCAAATAAAATTGCAAAAACTCCACCTGCTGTCTCGCCTTATTGAGGTCTGATCCATCCATTTTCCATCACACTTTATCCCATCTGGGGTTGCAAGGGGTGCTGGTGCACACAGAGACAAACACGTCAAGCAACCATTCACATACACTCACAACAAAGGAGAATTTAGAGAAGTCAATTAACCTAACAGTCAGGTTTTTGGACTGGGAGGAAGCCAGAGTACCTGGAAGGAACCCACACATGCACAGGGAGAACATACAAACACCATGCAGAAAGACCCTGGGTCGGGAATCGAACCTGAAACCTTCTTGCAGCAAGACAGCAGATATACCCACTGCGTCACTGTGCAGCCCCTTAGATAATATCACATCTGTTTTTGTTGTGTTGCTATTTTATTATCTTCTATATATCAGTTTAATTTGTTGTTCAATAAGACAAATCCGTTTCGGCTTTGGATGTAGGAAATGCTATTTATATTCAGACAACAACACAATTCTAATTGTGTACTGTTTGCGGATGCAATATAAAGTTAAGAAATGTGGTTAAGAACTGCACAAACACTGTCATTATATGCCTGACATTGTAGGTGGTAGAAATATGGATGGGGGTTGTGTGCGTTACAGATCAATTTGGGGAAGAATTATGTTATCCCAGTAAATGCCATTAAATAATAAGACATTTTCAGGGTAATTAACGATAGGGGTCAATTTTATTTATTCACTATCTGATGAATGAGGGGAGAGTTTTTTGTTTTGTTTTTTTACTCAGGAAAAAAAGGCAGATGCTTGAACACCACATACTGCTCATTAGAACAGGCAATAAAAGTTACAATTTTCATTTTTTTCCAATCAGAAAAAAAAGGAAAATCTATAGTCACTTATTCCCTACTATGTACAGCAGCTGCTGGTGGTGTATTTTTGTTGTTGCTATATTTGCTTCAATGTTCAATGTCCTCTGCATTAAGGTTATTTAAGCAACTGTTGCTTTTCATTTCATATTGGTCTACCCATAATTTCCATCAGCAAGGCTGTTTCATCTACATAACTCCTGCACTGAAATATTTCTGTCCTGCCTCAGTATAAACCGGTAGATTTGCAGTTTCTCACAGTATCATGCCAACCCCTATCTGTCACCAAAGGCCATGTCAAGTATAATCTTATTTAAGCAGATCCCCTTTATTAGCCATTCTCATCCGATTTGTACTTTGGGATATCTTGATGCCTAAATATATAGAGTATTTTGCATGTGATTGGCTGAATAGCTTTTTTTGTGTCAAGCAATTAGTTGTTGTCATGAACTGCCACTGTACACCTTTTGGTTCTGTATAAGATTTCCTTTAGGGTTCTCAGTTATGCTTTATTTTGTTATTCTGTTTTGTCAAGATTTATATCATTTTTACTATTTTATTTCTTGTTCCAGTTTTAGCTAATTATTCCCTGTCTTATCCTCTAGACTTCCCCTTGGTTAAACCTTAATTTGTATTAATTTGTTTCATTCCCTTTTAGACTTATTTAAGTTTTCCAGTTACAGTTAAGCACTGTTTTCCCTGGTTGTTTTTTGTTGCCCCCTGGTGTTCTTTTTCTTTCCCTTGGCTCCTTTCTAGCTGCTTCTGTCCACACCTGCTTCCAATTAACTGATTACTCCGCTCTTGGTTCAGTCTCCCATATATAATCCTCCTGTGCAGTTCACCAGTGCTGATTTCTCCTCTCTCCTTGTTTATCCTGTGTGTTTTTCCCCCCTGATGTCTCCTGTTTTTGGGTTTTCTGTATTTTTTTTATTTTAAGAGTTTAACAGTATGAATCTGCATTAAATCATTAAATAAGACTCAACTCTGCCTCCTTTTGTCTCTGCATTTGGGTCCTCCACAACCTTACAGTTGTGTATCTTAAAAAATGTTTATTTTGAAAATAATATAGACACCTCAGATGACTAAGCTGATTAGTTTATTATCTAAGACGTTCCTAATTAGTATAAAGGCAATAAAACAAATTGATACCAAAAGAAAATTAATAAACCTAAAATACTCCAACAGCTCAGATGAGGTATCTCCTTGTCGTGGCCAAATAAGGATGGAAGCTCATTTGTGTTGAGAAAAGAAAAACATATGAACCCCATGCTCAAAAAAAGAATGTAGAAATTAAACTTTTTCTTTTTCACTGTGATTGATGCCTTTACACCAGAGAAAATTTTGTTTTTCATAAACTAACTCGGAATATTCAGACCTCTCTGTCTAGGTTTAAGACATGTATCATTATACAGCCAGATTCTTCTGTTTATCTCTCACTTCACAAGAGTTATTTAGGGAAAACTAATAGCTTCTTTATGGCCAGTTTATCAATGCATCTGTAGGAGGACACTGTGGACAACTGTTTTCATCCTGCTCAATTAGCATAATTAATTAACATTAATCAATACAAATAAATAATTTTTCAGCAGTAAGAATAAATTAAACTTCTTCTCCAACTGATCCAGCACTTTGCAAAGCTTGTATTGATCCCCCAAGAAATGAGATAATACTCAGTGACGAGGCTTATAGTATTGTATTCCTATTGTAGTTGGCAATCTGAATACTTACTTTGTCCATCATTGACCTAGCAGAATAAAAGACAGCAAAATCTACTTTGACAAACTTAATGTGGCCACAAAATTTAAGCAAACTTCTACTTAGACACATTAAAAACTCAATTTATGGTTTAAGTTTCTGAGATTTTACAAAAATACATTTGACATTTAAAATAGATATGGTACTCAGGCAAACATATACTAGCTAATGCATTAGTATTGTTGCGCTGCTGGCAGGTGTTCAGTGGCGTGGGTTAATCAAAAAAGCAAAGGGAAGAGTACTATCTACTCACCACACTGCTACTTTTATTGATTCAGTGTACACATACACACATGATGACACTTTCACACTCTAAAACACTGACACCTCTTTTTCACCTGAAGAACAGGGGCCCATAACACCTCCTTTAACTAATCCATTGGCCCCAAATAGATTTTCACATTGTACGCTCTGCAGGGAGGGGAAAACACTGGAGCAGAACTGAAAGTGATATAAATGTATCAAAAAACAGATGAACAAACATTGTGGGAAGATTTATTACTGCAGATTTTAATAAAAATGGGAGGCGGATGAATTGATTTTGGTTTAAGGGAGGGTGTTATAAGGAACAATTTATCGGGATGGCCCAGCTAAGATGCATTATTTTCCGATTGTTATCTGGCTTCCCCTTTTTAAGCGCCTGATTTGTGTTGTGTATTGCATTTTATGGGTAAGAAGGAAAGGGGAACTTTCAATGATTTAGGTGGGATGTATTAATCAAAGGCAGCCGGTGTGAACCATAGATCGCCAAGCAAAAGAGGTACAGGTGACAGCTCATTCTGCTAAAGAATGTTTTGGAGCTGCACATCACCGCTTCTCAATTCCCCTTTTTTTCCCCTCAGCCTCCTCACTGCCTCCTTGTTTCTTGCTCTCTTCGCCTCTCTATCTTTCTCGCCTCATCGTATAAGCCTTTTTCTCTGCCTCTCCTTTTGTGCTATATTTCTATACATCTTTTTTCCACAGTGGGATGCACACTTAGTTTAATTTTATGAGGCTGAGAGTAGCTTTTAACCATCCAAGCGGCAAATAAAGTGTGGATTAGGAGTATTTAGTGTTTTCCTCCTTCGTAAATGCTCCCACACTGCTCAGTGACCTTTGCTGCTGCCTCTGACATGCTAAGAGACAAGCCCATCATCATCAGCTTTATGGATTCTCTCCACTATCAGTTTGAAATTGGTGTACAGTTTGCCATTGTTCTGGCAGCTTGTTTTTTGGTTTATCTTTCTCTTGTTTTTTGGTTGTTTACAAGTTGTATTTCACAAGTTCTAGTTTTTATGTCATAAAAAACATCCTATGTTTTGTTCTTTATGTTTTATATTATCGTGGCTTGTTTGCCTCCTGTTTCGATATTTAAAGAAGCCATCTCTTTACTTAGACTTAGTAAACAAATATTTTCCAAGGTTGGTATTATTTAAATGATTAACAAACAGATTCAGAAAGCTATTTGCCCAAGTCAAACACATGCAAACCAGAGCTTGCATCTTTAGTTAATCCTCAAAGTGCCCGCCAAAGAGGATCTCCTAAAACTGCACTGCCAAGCAATTAACTTCTCTCTGCATCAATACAGTTTGTTCACACTTTAATGAGGTATTATGCCTGTTAGGGAACATAGCTCATATTTATATAGGTCTGTGTAAATTACCCAGAACAAAATACATCATATTCCTCAAAGACTATTAATTATTTGTGATGCACAGACTTAAAGAAAAAAATGTGTTTAAAGCTGTTACCAAGCAAAATAAAAAAAGTAGGGAGGCAACGCTGAGCAAAGCTGGCTTTTCAGAAAGACAATAACGTATAACAATTGTATAGTTATTCTCTCTTCCTCTTTGTAAGGTGACTTTTAATCTAAATGATACCTAAAATTTTAATGCCACTAGCGAAAACTAGGCAGGAATCACAATTTATGGTGTTAAAAACAAAACTTTTCAAATGGTTCAGGTTACTAGCAGGAGTTAAACAGAATTAGATAAGTTAAGTTTGTAAATCAGCCTTTTTTTTTGCTCAAAATTAATAAAGGGCCCTGAGACTGCTGTGGCCATCTGTTAGTTTAGGTATGAACGTGGCACATGAACAAGCACTACTCTGTGAAAGTGAGTGTTCAGATGGTGAAATAGGAACATCAACTGATCGATTTTACCCCGGTGGGGCCGATCCTTGTCCATGTTAAAGTTGAACTAATTAAGACAACCCTGTATAATGTAAATCTGTATAGACTACATGCAATAATGGTCCAATCTGACATTTTTATGCCTTCTTTTTGTCTTGGAGTGAATAGGTAAAAGAATCATTGCATTCTGCACTATCACATAAAGAAATGAACCTTGTTCCGTAATGACTCAGAACAGAGGGACCCAGTATATAGGCAAGACAGCACCAAGACAGACAGTTGGATAACTTAAAAAGTAGCGATGAACAGTTTGCAGATCTGCAGCAGCAGTTGCTAGGGTGTCCGAGGCAAGTAAGACTGGCGAGAGGAAATAGGTTAGTAACCACAAAAACTTGACGGAGGATGATCTGAACGCATGAGTCACTACCCTGGTTTAGAGTTCAGTCCATGCTTAGACGCCGAAGCCTTGACGGACACAGAAATGACATGAGATCAGATCTGAGCAAATGATGGTAGAAGGCAGGATAATGAAGAGGGTGAAGTTAAGAGGCAGATCAAGGCTCCAACAGAATCCGAAGACGGGTAAGGCTAACAGATCAAAACTGGGGCAGGTAGGCTAAAAGGTCTCAAGAAGAAGATCATGGCATGTTCATTGATTCATTAGTACTAAGAGGTTTGTCTCTGACAGAGAGTGTCTCTCAAGTGATTATGCAACAACATAAAAGAAGTATAAATCTGAAAAATAATATGATTTATATTGACATTTTAAAAAGCTATTTATTTTCAAGGGGTCAGAAATATCCAACCCTGCTTAACTTACTAAATGTTTCTATATTTATATTTGCCATGATTTATTTTTCCTCCTTTTCAGCACCCTTTTCTTAAGCTCTCTCGACACATTGTCAAATTCAAGTTGAAACTTTTCCTGGTACACTCTAACAATAACATTAATTTAAGTGAGAATAAACATATTGATAAAATTAGAAGATTGCATCAAACCTGGAATGTAAATATTTTTTTACTTTTAGTGGAATTGTAGTTCAAATGGTTATAATTGTAGTTCATATTTGTTGAACTTTTTTCTAAAGTATGTTTTTTTTAACTACTTTTTAAAATAAGTATTGAGGTGAAACAGATAGCGTTCACAGAGAAATGGGAACCAAAAAAGGAGCAAATGTCACAGCTTTGTGAGCTTTTCCATCAATATTCATTTCTGTAAAACTAAATAACTACTTTGAAAAGTAAAGACCTTCAGAGTTGGGCGACTCTGCTCTCCTTATAAATCTCTTTGGACAGCATAGTTCTCTTACACACAGCCTTAATGAAAGGCTATTTGGCCTGGCCATACACCTGTGGTCAGACTGTTTTCAGTCGATTTGTAAATCAGATTGGCTGTGTAATGAATAGGGATCACCGTGTATGTGAATGTAGGATATTATAGCGGTTTTATATTTAGAACCAGAATCCACAAACTGTGTATGTCACTATGGTAATCTTAGTTTAGTCATCAGTTTGCCACATTTGTTGGATTATTATGAATGTTGTAATTTCAAGTGCAGTCATGGCTGTGCTAACAGTGGGGACATTACAAAAAAGAACCATCAGTGGGTGGATTTGGTGGAAAACAGTTTCAACTCAGTCAGAATGTCTTAGTTACCCTCTGTGAGTTACAAATACAGGTTTACTGGTGCATGTGATTGGGCGGTTACTGGTAACAGTCAGGTTTATATTGAAAAGTGCAGAGTATTTAAAAGCAAGCATTTTGTGACTGCTAAACGAGATATCCATATCTAAATCAATAACTGCTTAAAACATTGCACTCATATAAATAATGTATACTGTAGTGATTCTCACTTCAAAAGAGGGTAAAAAACTTCAGGTAAAGCTTAACTCCTTTGACCAATAGTTCACTGGCCAATGTTTTTAACCAGATGGCTTTTATGAGTTTATTTTGAAGAGTATGTGTAGCTGAGTGAGTACACCAGCTACAAATAACAACATTACCCACAGTTTAGATTACACATGCACGCTGATATATACAGCATTCCTTTTTGACCAGCTTAATTTAAAGTGTAATATTTAAACTGTGTCAGAGCTTGATGCAGGCAATAAATCCTAAAAGTTCACTGGAAGAGGATGAAAAGAAAAAAAGTGTTGGTAGTGTTGGTTATTGTAATTAAGTTGAAGTATGGTTGATATACTAGTACCCGTACTCGTAGTCTCCCGCTTTATCTGGAACCGGGTCGAGGGGGCAGCAGACTAAGCAGAGACTCCCAGACTTCCCTCTCCGCAGACACCTCCTCCAGCTCCGTTGGGGGAAGCCCTAGGCGCTCCCAGGCCAGCCGAGAGACATAGTTTCTCCAGCGTGTCCTGGGTCATCCCCTGGGCCTCCTCCTGGTGGGACATACCTGGAACAACTCCCGAGGGAGGTGTCCAGGGGGCATCTGAAAAAGATGTCCGAGCCACCTCAACTGACTCCTCTCGATGTGGAGGAGAACCGGCTCTACACTGAGCCACTCCCGAAAGACCGAGCTCCTCACCCTATCTCTAAGGGAGAGCCCAGCCACCCTGCGGAGAAAGCTCATTTCAGCCGCTTGTATCCGGGATCTCATTCTTTCGGTCATGATCCAGATTTCATGACCATAGGTGAGGGTAGGAACGTAGACCGACCGGTAAATTGAGAGCTTTGCCTTTTCGCTCAGCTCTCTCTTCACCACGACAGACCGGTGCAGCGTCCGCATTATTGCAGCAGACGCACCGATCCATCTATCGATCTCCCGCTCCATTCTTCCCTCACTCGTGAACAGGATACCAAGATACATGAACTCCTTCACTTGAGGCAAGGACTCTCCTCCAACCTGAAGGGGACAAGCCACCTTTTTCCGGTCGAGAACCATGGCCTCTGACTTGGAGGAGCTGATTCTCATGGTTGATGTTGTTATTGTTAAAAATATCTTAAATGGAAAACATGGTTATTTCACCTTGATTAGAATAATGAATCTATAAATACAGAGTAAAGACGTCTGTCATTATGTTTTCCTTAGCATTAGAAAAATAGCCTGTGGCTGAATGGAAAAAAAAAACAGATTTCTTCTATAAAGGAAATAAAGCAGCCAAGACATTTATTGCTACGGCGCTCTTAGAGTTTATATTTTAGGTGTCTAATATAAAGAGCAAAACAAGGGACACTGAATAATGTTTGAACATTAGAGAACCTAGTTGTGCTTCTGTTACTTCTACTATCTTTTGCTAATTTTTGTGTCCGATGATGAAAAAGACATGCATGGTATGTTCTCTATGTACATTCTGTTTTTTCCCCATATAATAATTTCAGTAAAGATAAAAAAAAATTCTCCAGAGGGGACACTTAAATGTGATTATACCAAAGTAGGTACAGATGTTCAAAGTTGAAGAGATTTACTTAATCATAAAACTCACACACATTTCTGGCAGAGTAAAACAGAGTCTACTGTATCTGTTCCAGAACAACTGTATGTCCTAATTCCTGTCCATATAAGTAAGAGTGTGTGCACGTGTCCCTTTTGTGTGTCACAACTGATTGCTCTTGACTTCATTAATCTCTGCAGTGTGGTTATGATTAGCTCTCTGAAGCTTGCCAGAGGACATTTGACACAGTTTTTCACATACTCATTGTCAGGTTTGGCCACCTCTCCAGCCTGTTGATCCAACCAATTAGCAGAAAACCAAGAAAAAGACTATATTTTTGCCCATCTGACTGAATAAAATAGCAATAGTTAGAATGTTTACACCCTTTCTGAAACCACAGCATGTTTTTCCAGTCCTATTTCATGGATGGCAAAATACAAAGAGCCTGAGATTTAACAGCCTTACAGCTGTTACTGGCTTCAGGGTTTCCCTGTCAATTAATGGTTTACATAACTCATTAGAAAAAAAACAAATATGTTGAATTATTTTAGCTATTTCTTTGCACACAAAAAAAAAATAATTAAGAGACAAGCTTAAAGAAAGACTCACAAGTTATGGTAGGATTGATAAGAAAACTTGTGTAAAGTCGGGCACCAATTGGGAGAACTCAGAACTGCAATCGTTGGAACAGCCGCTTCCCTACGACTTGAAGCTGCAGATGACAAAATCTATAGCCACGGGCCTGGTGCTGATAATTTTTCGTTTGTGTTTTACTAACTTGTCTGTGCTTTACTGTAGATATATGTAATTTTTTTCAGGGGCTTTTTCTATAGCGTCGTCATTGCTTGACAACTTATCTTTTACTTTCTCATTATCTCTTCAGATTCCTCTTCACGCTTTAGAGTCCCTGGTAACAACCTAGCAACCCTGGAAAACCATGCATACTTTTTACTTTTCATTTTATTATTATGAAAACAGACGTTGGCCTCTAGTGATCAATGATTTGATTAGTGTTTTTTAAAACGTTTTTTTTTTTTTTTTTTTTTTTTTTTTGTCATAGCCATAAATAGGTCTACATTGTAAAACTTCTCACAATCGACTGAAACTCCGCCCGCGATCGACTGGTAGATCGTGATCGACTGGTTGGGCACCCCTGCTATAGAGACTTCTGTTGGTTCCCTGCAGCAAGCAAGCAACCACCAATCCCCCTACAGAAACAATCATCTGATTGTGAATGTCAACAAAACAAGAGAGACTTTAGACCTCAGCAATGGCTGGCTGGGTCTAGCTCTGGAGGCTGACAGCAGGAGTTTGAAGAGGACAGTGTTACATGGTTGGTTCCCAAAATGCTGCACGCCAAGCAACCAGCCCACTTTAGACAAGTCAATCTGACCTCCCACCTGATGAAGATCATGGAACGCCTCATCCTAGCAGACCTATGCACCTTGGTGAGCCACACCCCCATCCCGCTGCAGTTTGCTTACCGGCCCAACATCGCAGTCGAAGAAGCCATTGGTGGCGCTCAGCCACCTGGAGACCAACGAGAAGGTTGTGAGAGTCATGTTCTTTGACTTTCCAGCGCTTTCAACACCATCAGACCGGTGCTGCTAACGAGGAAGCTGAAAAACGATGGAGTGGACAAACATCTTGCTGCC